>NC_061863.1:17451052-17779274 GCF_907164915.1 Impatiens glandulifera | reverse complement strand
TCTTGACTTATTATAATCAAAGAACAGACAAGAACAGAGAATATCCTATCCAATGTACTTTGCTGGACCTCAACCAATCAAGATCAAGAAGGACGTCTTATGAAGCAAAATGTATTCGTTGAAGAAACAAATATATCCATTGACATTTTCCTATTTAAGAGAACGAAGTTCAACCAGATTCGCCACCTTTTTGAACACCTTTTGACAACCGGTTAACAATCTTTTACTTCAACCTTCCGAACAACTTTTTCTCGAACGATAATCGATTGTAATACACATCTTTCGAGCGATCATTTCAAGTGTCACTAAGCATTCTAAGTGTGTGTTATATTTCCAATTCTTTATTATAATACTACATATTCTGTTTAAGTGGTGAGCATTATAAGTTGACATAATCCCTTTCTGTTCAACAAGGGTGTGTGCTAGAAGTTCGAAAGTAGGCATCAACTAAGTCATAGTTTTTCGATTGGGTTGTATACGAGTGTTGTATTCAATCAAATCTTCTAGTAGATATCATTCTCAAAGTTTTAGATGAAGGACTAACATAAGAGTTTTACTTCGAACATCCATAAACACTGTGTTGTGTCTTGTCTTTCTCATTATTCTCTAAACCATCTGTTGTTTCAAGTTGAAACAAACACTTCCGCACTTGAACTCGGTTCAAGAGTTTGTGACAACTTGTGTAGAGTAGAAATTAGATAATCAACCTTTAACAGGGTTATTATTGACCGAAATATTTCTTACTCAACCAACTTGAACCTCATACTTCTCTTTGAATAAATTAACTTGCAATCTACTAGTTTCTAGAATCCAAAAACGACTAACAGTCCAAGAATATTATTTCAAGATTCACTATCTCTCTTCAACTGTCTTCACAAATGCTTCAAATGATCATCTATAGTTTCTCTGAAAAAATTTGAATATCCTTCCATTTTAATTGATCGAACCTCTCATCTAGCCCTTTTTCGTGACTAGGAATATCATTCAAGGTCTCAATCATCTCATCAATAAGATGACAAATCAATCATCTCATTCATCTAAACTATGATGCACAATGTATAGACAATTAAGATAGAACAAAAGAAGTAACAAAATCATCATTTTCGAATTAATCGAGTCTCCCATATAGCCTTTTTTTATGACTAGGAATCCTACTCAAGGTATTATTTATTTTATGAAATTAGAAGATAATGCAATGATTTCTTCTTGGTTCGTTTTAAAGTTGCTCTCAAGTGTCTTTCATTAGTCTTCATCTTCTTGCTCTTTAATTTATATTGTGTAAACTAGAATTGTGTCAATCCTTATTCACCCGATAACTTAATGCAATCTTGTAATTTGACCCGAAGGATTGCCCTATCAACATGTCAACAATGTTGTCATCGGTAAACATCATTTTGATAACAACTTTTCATTTTCGATCATATATTTGTCAAGAGTAAAGAACATAATCTGACTACCGTCTTCATCCTAATTAGTTTTTCTAATAAGATAAAAGGTCATAACCAAAAAAGATACAAACTTTTTGAACCCAAGAAAGTCAAATAAAATTCAAATTAAGAAGAAACTTTAAGACCCACAAAATCAAACTTCGAGATGTTCAAACCTTGATCCGACCGTTAAAAATATAGAGGAACGAGTTACCAACTTCTCAAAAAAATCTCAAAATAATTGGACTCTGTTTGAATCTCCGATCGTCTTTTTGAAGAACCCTACGCGACTATAGACGAAAATCTACTACTAGATTTTCTCTCTCTTCCTCTATTTTAATTTTGACTTTTTCAATAACCGTTTTCCAAAGAAAAATATTTTCAAATTCATTTTAGCCGATAATTTCTTCAAGTCAGAGCCCTCGACATAGTGAAAATAATGTCACTCATGTATGGAAAGACAACAATCGGTTATAATTAAACCTCCAACTCATTTTCAACAAGCATGAAGATGTATCATTTATTCTCCATATTCTTCTAGCAAAATTCTGCATAGAAAAAATCTAAGCAACCATGTATAATTAGTGTACCCTCATCTCATACCTTTGAAATTATCATTCTTGGTAGAACTCTTAAGGTATCAACACCCACTTGACAACTTTGCAAGATTTGATGCAAATCCAAATCCGACCTTTATACACACATATCAAAACCAAACTCTACAAACAAACATTAAAGCCACTTGCTTTAATTAGAAAACACTTAATATGTTGCATAAACTGTCTTCCACAATCTGCAACATCAAATAAATACTCCACCTTCTTTTTCAACTCTAATTTTCAATCTCTATATTGACGAATATCAAATCTCTTAAGAAGATAAATCACAAATCTCTATTTTTGAGAAATTCAAGTGAAACAAGCCTCAATACAAATCCAAGATCAAAGCATACAAAGCTTTGAGAATTAGATTAAATCAAACAAGGTCTTACTTGTGAAAATTGGAATCAAATATGTCTTAAACCTAGTTTATGAAATCAAATGAGTCTAAAAGAAAAGGTCTTAGTTGTTGACTACTTCAAAAATTATTTGCTCCTTCTCTCTATATATTTATATATATATATAATATATATGGAGATATATATTTTTTCCTTTTTATATTTTAATATATCATATGTCCCAAATTAAAATAAGTCAAAAGAATATACATCATCTTCTTCACTCTGGTGTCGATGCCTACACAATGAATTTTAATCACCTGCACCCTTTAGCGCCTTCGAGAAGAACAAAAGATCCACTATATTCTTCTCTCTTCTTCTCAACATCTTCAATAGTGGTTAGGGTTTCCGTCATATCTTCACAAATAGATTAGGTTAAACAATCTTTGATACCACTTGTTAAGAAAAGATCTAATCTAAACACACGATAAAAACTATATAAATATAAAGGAGTAAAAAATAATAATGAACACAAAATATAACGAGGATCAACCAACAATGCCTACATACTCGGGGTGTCGTCTATTATATTGATTTTCCATAGAATAAAGGTCCAAGTAATCCTAGGTTACAATGTCTCTATTTATAGGAGTATATCAATATCCAAAATACTAAACTACTACTCCTAAGTCCCTTTATAAAATATGAGCCCAAAATCCAACAGGAACTTTAATTTTCTTTTTTTTGCTATTGTTTATTTTTTTCTTAAATTCAATTTAATATTTATGATTCAAACATAATATTTTATGAATTCTATGGAATTTATATCCAAAATGAAAATGGAATTCATTTTAATTCATTATAAGAAAGAGAATATATATATATATATATATATATATATATATATATATATATATATATATATATATAAGAAATTGGGTTGTCTAATCTAAGGAGATGATAGTGAGAATGATTAAGTACTTAAGGATAAAAGATTTTTTTAAAATATGAGTTGAGTAGTTTATATTAAATTCTTTATAATATTAATTATTAATTCATACATAAAATCATAAAATAAATCAAAAATTTTAAATTTGTATAGTTAATTGTTCATAATACATAATAGAGATAAATATCGTATCTCGCTAGGTGAAAATTTGAAATAATTATAAAATTTTATATGAAAGAGTAACTTTGGATAAATATGTGAATGTATATTGTTGATTGGCCAAAAAGTGAATAAAAGTTCTAAAAAGATAAGTTGTTTTGGTGTAAATTGGTAGAAACAATAGTTCGATTATAAAGTGGTATTAGCCTAGTTGATTAAAATATTGAACTTATATTGTGAGGTTGATACTTCAAAACTTGTATCTACTCGTCAACAAAAGGTGAATATCTCTAGCCTTTCTAAGGTCCTGAGTTCGAGCCCATCAGATGGCAAATCTTGCGTCTAGTTAAATAGTTAAGTGTGTTTACAGGTTATGTGTTTAATCCGTGGGGATTAATCTCACTCCAAAGGAGAAGCGGAATCCTTGAAATAATTATAAAATTTGATATGAGACAATAACGAAGGATAAATATGTAAATGGATATTGTTGATTGACCAAAACATGAGTAAAATTCTGTAATGATAAGATGTTGAGTGCAAATTGTTTGAAACAATAGTTTGATTGAGGAATAAGGGATATGTTGGTTGACGAAGTTAGAGATGGAAAGAGATTGGTAAGTGGGTAAAATATTTGTAATATAATGAGATGGTTTGCTGCAAAAGTCATAAAATGATAGTTCGAATGAGAAAAAAAATGTTGGTTGGTCGAAATGAAAATATATCGGTAAAGAAGAAATGGTTGGATGACAATGATAGTTAAAATATATGAATAATATGGTTGATGAAGTTCTAGAGATGTCTCAATTAGTAACTAAAAGGAAAAAGTGAGTATTAATAGTGATTGTATACGATAATTGTGGAATATTTGCTTAAAATTTTAAGCGATCCTACAACGTGGATGGTTCATCACTCGTGACATCTTGAAAAATCTACTAAACCTTATCATTTAGAGGAAGGAGAAATCATAATAAGGTTTTTGTAGGTGAACTTGCGGAATGATTATTATCAAAAATTATTTCAAATAACTGGAGAACATGTTAAAAATGGGTTGTGAATGACATTGGTCAGTCTGTTCCTTTCATGTAGCTTTATCATTTGAATAGTAGTCTAGAGAAGCGTCCTCAGCGGCGAACATAATCCAAGTTCCCTAAAAGGGTTCTAGAGAGGGTGAGAGTCCTATCGTCTCTAGACATTTTTTATTTCTAACGATACTAGTTTGTCTCTGTTAAGTGGTTTTGTGATAACATTGATGTTGGTAGATTAATTGTTTAATGGGGTCGGACCAAGAGAAATGTATGCCAAGACCGAGAGAAATGAATGTTAGGAGCACGAGAAATGTATGCGAGGACCGCGAGAAATGAATGCGAAGACCGCGAGAAATGAATTGGAGGACCGAGATAAATGAATACGAGGACTGTACAACTAGTTTTAAAATAACTATGAAAATTCTCGTGCGATGCACACGGATAAAAAAAAAACAAAAGAAAATAAATTTAAAATAAAAACTATAATAATATGTATTCAATGTTTAGAATTCTTAATAAATCACGAATAATATATTTAAATAAAATAGAACGTTCTCATTCCACATTTTATTCAATTCGATAAAACAACTTATTTTCTCACATATTTTTCCGAATGAACATCTCATCTTGTGACCTTACACTTTGTCAATCAAATATTTATTCATATTTTTAATATTTAGCATCGTGACCTCACACTTTGGTCAATCAAATATTTGATTCATATTTGTTTAACCATTTTCAATTGATATCGGCCTATTATATCTCGGAAAACCACATACCAATCACACTTGGTTAAAGGTTGTACTTGTTTTGTTAGGTTGTATATTCGAAACTTACATATAGAATTTTTAGTTTTATTTTTAACCGTTTTAAGTTTATGAGCGGGTCAACCCATAATCCGACCTAAATATTCATTTACTCTCACAAATATATCTAAATTAACCACAGCTCTTGACCCGACAATCCAGACACTTTAAAAAAGCATATATATATATTAGTTGGTTTAAAAGTTGAACTTATATTGTTAAAATGTCTCGCGTTTATCAAATTTGGTGTTGAATTTAAAATATAGAGTGTTGTTAACCTAGTTGATTAAAGTGTTGTACTTGTTTTGTTAGGTTGCAAGTTCGAAACATATATATAACATTTTTAATTTTATTTTTAACCGTTTTACGTTTATGGGCGGGTCAACCCACAATCCTACCCAAGTATCCATTACTCTCACATATATTATCTAAATTAACCACAGCTCTCGACCCGATAATCCGAACACTTTACAAATTAAGCATCATTATATATATATATATATATATATATATTATATATATATATATATATATATATATTAGTTAGTTAAAAAGTTCAACTTATATTGTTCAAATGTCCCGAGTTCATCAAATTTGGTGTTGAATTTAAAATATAAAGTGTTGTTAGTCTAGTTGGTTAAAGGGTTGTATTTGTTTTATTAGGTTGCAAGTTCGAAACATACATATAACATTTTTTATTTTATTTTTAACCGTTTTAAATTTATGAGTAGGTCAACCAACAATTCGAAATATATATAGATTTTGTTTGATTTTGATGATTAAAAAATTAAGTTATTTAAAATAATTTGAGTAAAAAGAAATTTATGAGTATAAATATATAATTAAAAATATGGGTCCAATTGCTATTTAAGACTTGATCTTGAGTCGTTTGTCATCAAATGAGGCATTTGAACTTTGATTATATCATATGAGGCTAAACTATAAAATATTTTAGTCATTTAACACTTTTTCCAAATGGACAAAATATATATCATCTTATTATAACGTATTATTTTCGTCTTTCTAATTAATTTCTCACGTTTTTAACTGAAATTATATATAGAAATATTTTGAACGTTTTTTTTAAAAAATTGAGTATTATTTTTGGGGTTTACGCATTCTAATTTGTATAGTTTGTTTTGGTGACTAAAAAATGTGTAATTTAAAGAAAGAATTGTGAAAATTTGTATAAATATAGATTATAAAGCTGTTTTAAAAAAAAAATTATAACGATATATTTGTATTTTAAATTGAGTATTATTTTTTATATGCATCTTCAAATCTGTCGAATACAATTTGAATGTTTTAAAAAATGTGTAATGTGTGAAAATTATTTTAAATATAGAAGAAGAAAAAGAATTATAAATTTGGTTTTATAAGTTGTAAATTAATTTTAAAAAAAATACTATGTTAAAAGTAAAAAAACTAGGCATTAATATATCTAAAAACATCTTAAATTGTAAAAATTGTAATAATTAAAGTCTAATATGGAACCATTCAAAATTCGAGCACCATCGGATAAAAACAATCCAAATTTGAGACCTAAATAAGAATTTGACCAATATTAAAGAAAAAATGAAATTTTTATATTTCATTTATGATTTGAATAATTTATTGATAAAATATATAACGTTTGATTGAATAAATAATATTTATTTAAAAATTTTAATAAGTTGTAACGGTCACTTTAAATTATATCAAATTTATTTCATTCTTAAAATAGACTTAAAATATCTATGAATATTCATATTTATAATTTTTATTTATTTAAAATATTATATTCCATTTTAAGAATTGATGTCTCTATTAATTATATTTTTCTAATAAGTGAACATCTAGTTTGTATTATTTTTTTTAACTTATATAATATTTACTATAAAGAAAATTAAACAAATTTTACAATGAAATCTGTTTTATATTTTGTCTGATTTTTATTTTATTACGATAACTCAAATAATAAGATAAATGTCACGAGTTCGATTCTTTCTTGTAACACTTTAAATTAAAATGAAAGTCATAAATTAAAATGAAAGTCATAGTAATTTGGAGTGTCATTATAGTTTCTTATATTAAAAAAATGCTTATTTATTTTATGATTTTGAATTTTTCAGGTTATTTTATTATTTTTATGTGTTCAACTATGAGGATGTATATCACCTTTTTTGTTAAAAAAAAATTAAGAGATTACAATGTACAAATTCTTATTTCTCTATTTAGTATTCTAAATAGAAATGAATAATTTGTGAGAATTATGACTTTTTATAACTTCATTCAAATAAAGTTTAACCCTTTTGTCCTTATCCACCCATATCAACCTACGTGTCCTGTGGGTCCATTACCCCGGCCTGCCCTAGGGTTAAAGCCCCCACCCATTTGTTTAACTATTTTATGTTTTTTTTTAAGTTTTAATTAATTTTTTTTTAAAAATAAAATAAAAAGAGTTGAAAATTTTTAAATTTTTTAACAAAAATAAGAAAATATATTTCCACGTTTTTTTTTTGTCTAATTTTAATATCACATTTTTAGTTTGTACACACAACTTTATTTTTTATTTTTTTAATAAAATAGAACTAGTATGATACCGTATAATCATCTCAGCTCTAACTCAAAGTATTTTTAAATAAAATCGAACCCGTGACATTTTAGTCTTTTAAACAAACTCTTAGGGCTACACACAACATTATTTTAAAACTACAATACATATGAGGTTTTATTTCTTATACTTACAAAATAATTTTTTGTTTATAAAAAATGTTGTTTATTTCTAATCCTTTTTTACTATATTTAGAATTTATCTTTACTTTTTAGGATAAAATTTAGGTTAGAACTTTAAACCAGATAGAATTGAAACAATCATAAATAAAAGTGTATAATTTTTATTTTAATTTTATAAATGACCAAATTATTTGTAGAATAGATAGTTTGTTTTGGTCAAACAGATTAGACATAAGTCGATGTCCTTTCTCATTTTTAACCAAGAACTGAATCCTAAAAATATCTCTTTCAAAACGATAGTTTTGCATTTTCTTTTCCTAATTTTATGGAAAAAATTAAGGGAAGACTACTCTTAATATATCAAAGAAAAAAATTGAATTCATACCAATTAAAATATAAAATTAAAAGTCAAAATTTATCGATTTTCAAAATGAAATAGTTAGAAATAAACTGTCACGTAAATTGAATCATTAGAAGTGAATGAAAAAAAAATGCATAACAAATTTAGATAGGAGTCCCAATAAAAATAAATAAATAAATAAATAAATAAGAGTATACCAACACCATTAAGGCTAGTGGTATATTAGCCAATTTGTATTTTCTAACTACATTTTATTATTTTTTTTTAATTTTTCAAAATAATCCGTGAATGATTTTGACCAGTTGTTCAATAATTGATCTAACCGGAATATTCGATTGAATTCGAATTTAATTTTCAGTTTTATAATCGAATTTTAATCAAATTTGAATTCAAATAAGGTTTTCAATATTTTCAATTTGTGGGTTTAAATTAGAAAATCAAACAAAAACTGAATTTTTTTGTTTTATTATATATTTTACAATTAAATAAATAGATGAATTATTAGATATAATTAAATAAATAGATAAAAAAAATCGATTTCGGTTCGGTTCGAGTTTGAATTTATTCAAATTTGAACAGAAATCAAATTAGAATAGGTTCGAGTTTATTGGAAATTTTTGAATTCGATTTGGTTTTGAATTGCCTTACCAAAATAAAATTTTGAAAAACCCAAAATAAAACAGTTGAACACCTATCAATTTTTTACCATTTTCACAAAAGTCAATCTAGGTCTTGTTTTATTATGGTTATTTTAAACTATTTTATTGGATTTGGGTAAGTTTATATAATACCATTTGAGTAAAACGATCATATAATATTGAAAAAAATATGATATTTTGTATTGTATTTATGATTTAAATAATTAAATTGATAAGAAAATGTAATGGATGATTGTACCGAAGATTTTCTATTTCATAAATTTAAAAGAAAATCATAATCGCTCTTTCAATGATATCAAGTTTATCTCTTGAAACTGTGGAATATTTATTGAGATTTATTTCTTAAATATTTATATTCTTATTAATTTGAATTTCATTTATTTAGTATATTTATATTGATTTTAAGAACTGTCGTCTCCTCAATTAATGAGCATGTTCTTATAAAAGGGCATCTAGTTTGTGTTATTTTCTTCAAACATAATAATTTCACTGTTAAAAGAAAATTAGACAAAATTAATAATGAAATTTGTTTTATCTTTTGTAGGATTGGTTCTTTTCTTTCTTGTGAGTTTCTCAGGTAATTTTATTATTTTTAATGTTTCCAGATATACAAGTTGAAGAAACTAATTGCAAATGTACAAATTCTTATTTCTTTTTTATAATATTAAATAAAAAATAATATGTGAGGAGAAGTGAGAGCATATAAAAATCATCCAAATAAAGTTTTAACCATTTTCACTCATCTTTTATTTTTTTCATAAGTTTACAAAATTAGATTTTAAAAAATCTGTAGTTCTTATTGACTTTGAAAGAGAAACATGTCACAATTATATGTATGAATAGTTATATGATAAAATTTACTATTAACCTTAACACTTTTATTTCACAGTTACAAGAATAAATTTGTTAAGGGTTAAAATTCAATACATTCAAACTTGTTGTTCAACTGATAAAGATTCATTTACAAAAGTTTATATTTAAAAAACAAATCAAATCAACTTTAATAGTAAATGTGAAACATTACAGCATATTTATATAAGATAAATCTCATATTGTCTTGTATATCTCATTTTGTAGGAAATAACATTGTTGTGATCGAAGCAAAAGTTGCAGAAATATCTGTTGGATTAGGCAACTGTACTGACAGAAAGTGCACTTTTCTGTCAAACGAAATTTGGAAATTCGACACGCGGACGTTGTATGAGTCCCACAAACACATGTCTTTGCAAATATTAGTGGTACGCAGTTTATCAAGGAAATAAGTTTACTACATATGTTAAACATTATTGTCATTACTTTTATCACCAATGTAGCTTTCTTAATTCCTTTAATTTGCAATAAAACTTATTGGGTTCTCGTTTAAATAAAATTTGTCTCGGTCTGTTCAGTTTTATTTTACCATCATAAACAATGTATCAATAACTTTTATTTGCAATGTGAGCTACATTGTCTTGACATTTTAATTTTCTAATTCAATTTTAATGTGAACATTTAATGAAAATAAGAAAATAAGTTAGTGACAATCAAAATCTCTATTCAGATCTACATTGTCTTGACCTTTTAATTCCTAATTCAATTTTAATGTGAAAACATTAATAAAATAAAAAAATAAGTTAGAATGCGCTTAATAAAAACAATCTAAAGAAAGTTAAAATTTATTAAAATAAGATATCAAATGGTTAAACTATCCAAATTTAATCATTTAAAACTTTTTCCAAATGAACCAAATATCAGACATTATAATACATCTTATTATAAAGTATTTTTTTTTCCGTTTTTCTAATTAATTTCTCATGTTTTTAAATAAATGATATTTAAATACGTTCTGGACGTATAGTTTTTAAATTGAGTATTATTTTCGAGGTTTACACATTCTAATTTGTTGGAGTTTGTTTTGACTAAAAAATGTGTAATTTAAAGAAAGAATTTTGAAAATTTGAATAGAGATTATTTAAAGTTATTTTTAAAAAAACTCTATAACAATATATTTGTATTTTAAATTGATTATTATTTTTGGATATACACTTTCAAAACTGTCGAATATTTTGAATGTTTTAAAAAATGTATAATGTGTGAAAATTATTTTAAATATGAAGAATAAAAGAATTATTAATTTGGTTTTATAAGTGGTAAATTAATTTAAAAAAATACTATGTTAAAAGTAAAAAGACTATGCATTCATATATCTAAAAAAAATCTTAAATTAAATTGTGATAATTAAAGTCTAATATTGAACAATTCAAAATTCGAACACCATCAGATAAAAACGACCCAAGATCAAGCCAATATTAAAAAAAGAAATGAGTTTTCATATTTAGTTATGATTTTAATAATTTAAATATTTAATTGATTTTTTCTATAACGTTTGATTGAATAAAGAATTTTCATTTACAAAATTTAAAAAGTTGTAACGGACACTTTAAATTACATCAAATTTACTTCATTCTTAAAATAGATTTCAAATATCTATGGATATTCATATTTACAATTTTTTTAATTTAAAATATTATTCCATTTTAAGAATAGATATCTCCTCAATTAATGATATTTTTCTGATTATAGGACATCTAGTTTGTATTATTTTTTTTAACTTATATAATATTCACTATTAAATAAAACTAAACATATTTTACAATGAAATCTGTTTTATATTTTGTATGTTTTATTATTTTACTAAGATAATTCAAAAAATAAGAGTGTTTTTAAGAGAACAAAAGTCACGAATTCCCTCTTATAACACCTTGATTTGAAGTGAAAGTCATAGCTTTGGAGTGTCATTATTGTTTCTTATGTTCATAAAAAAAAATACTTATTTATTTTATGTTTGTGAGTTTTCAATTTATTTTATTATTTTTATGTGTTCAACCATAAGGATGAAAAAAAATATCACCTCTTTGTTAAAACAAATGAAGAGATTACAATGTACAAATATTTATTTCTCTATTTAATTAGAATTCTAAATAGAAATAAAATATGTGAGAACTATGAGTTTTTATAACTTTATCCAAATAAACATTTAATCCTTTTTATTGTTCATATATTTTTTTTTCAATATATATAAGTTTTACAATTATCATGTCTAATAAAAAAATATTTATTTTCAAACAAGTATGCAATTCTTTTTTACTTTGAAAGAGAAACATTTAGCTAATATATCATCTCCTCTAGCCCGGCCTCCATCCCACCCATATCTACCTCCGTCCTGCGGGTCCATTAGCCCGCCCTGCCCTAGACTTAACCCCCATTTGTTTTACTATTTTATGTATTATTTTTTTAGCATTTTAAGTTCTAATAATTTTTTTAAAAATAAAATAAAAAAAATAAAAAACTTGAAAATATTAATAAAATTTTCAACAAAAATAAAAAATATATTTTCAAGGGTCTTTTGGTCTAATTTTAATATCTCGTTTTTAATTTGGTCACACAACTTTATTTATTATTTATTTTTAATAAAATAGAACTAACATAACACTCATGATTCTGTTTCAACTCGTGCGTTTTTAGATAGAATGGAACCGTGACATTTTAGTCACTAAGCAAACTCTTAGGGTTACACATAACTTTATTTTAAAACTACAAAACATATGAGGTTTTATTTCTTATACTTACAAAATAATTAGAGTGAATGATTTAGACGGTTGTTCCCGAATTCGAATTTACCGAATTTGAATAAACCAAATTCGAATTTAATTTTCGGTTTCATAATCAAATTTTAATCAGATTTGAATTCAAATAAGGTTTTCGATTTTATTTACTATTTGGGGTTTAAACTCGAAAATCAAACCGAAAACCGAATTATATTTTATTTTATTATATATTTTTTAATTTATTAGATATAATTAAATAAATAGATAATTATTAGATATAATTAAATAAATAGATAAAAAAAATCGAATTCGGTTCGAGATTGAATTTATTAAAATTTGAACCGAAAATCAAATTAGAACGCCCCGATTTTATTCTAATTTTTTTGAATTCAGTTTGGTTTTGAACTAGCTTAACAAAATAAATTTTTTACCATTTTCACAAAAGTCAATCTAGGTCTTGTTTTATTATGGTTATTTTAAACTATTTTGATGGATTTGAGTGATTAAATAATAAGTTATTTGAAACTATTTGAGTAAAAGGATTATAAAATATTGAAAAATATATGATATTTTGTATTGTATTTATAATTTAAATAAATAAATTGATAAGAAAATGTAATGAATGATTGAACGAAGAGTTTCATAATCGCTCTTTCAATTACATCAAGTTTATCCCTTGAAACTGTGGAAGATTTAATAAGATTCAATTCTTAAAATATTTATATTCATATTAATTTGCAATTTCATTTATTAAGTATATTTATATTGATTTTAAGAACAGTTATCTCCTCATTATTGAGTATTTTCTTCAAACTTAATAATTTCACTTTTAAAGAAAACTAGAAAAAACTCAAAATGAAATTTGTTTTATCTTTTGTAGGATTGCTCTTTTCTTTCTGGTGAGTTTTTCAGGTAATTTTATTATTTTCAATGTAGTCAACTATAAAAGTTGAAGAAACTCATTGCAAATGTACAAATTCTTATTTCTTTTTTATTATTAAATAAAAATAAATAATATGTGAGGAGAAATGAGAGCAATCCAGATCTCCTGCTACCGATTGCCGTGTTCCCCTGTGGCGGACCAATCAGATTGCAGCATTATTATTTTATTAATAAAACAATCTGGGGTAGGAGACGGAGGGAGGGAGATCCGGAATCCGGGTTTCATTACGGGTTCATACCAAACGCCATTAACGGCAGCGCCTGTTAACTGCATCAATTAATATAATAATCATATGATACCCGGATAAGATATCTTCGCCCAGGGCACCGTGTCAGCGGGAAGAGTGAGATGCGATGGAGCGAAGATTTCCACGCCCGTTTCCCTGACCCTCATGTAAACCCCCCATACCCAGCCATGAGAAGACCATTTGCTTTTCATGAAAATACACTTACACTTCTATGTAAAGACCAAAATTACCGGGATTTTATATTTTCCGTTTATTAAATATTAATTTAATGTATTAAAAATCACATGCAGCGATCTAATATTCGCTTCAAGTAATTCATTTCTTATTTTTTATTTTTTTTATTTAATTTTTTTTGCGGGTAGACGCTCTGGAGCGAAGACATATTCGCTGAAATTATTTTAATCAAAAACCTCATGTAAACCCCCCTATACCCAGCCATGAGAAGACTATATGCTTTCATGAAAATACACTTACACGTCTATGTGAAGACCAAAATTACATGGATTTTATATTTCCGTTTATTAAATATTAATTTAATTTATTAAAAATCACATGCAGCGATCTAATATTCGCTTCAAGTAATTCATTCTTATTTTTTATTTTTTTAATTTAATTTTTTTTTGCGGGTAGATGCTCAGGAGCGAAGACATATTCGCTGAAATTAATTTTAATAAACCTCATGTAAACCCCCCATACCCAGCCATGAGAAGACCGCTTGTCTATCATTATTTAAATATTAATTCAATTTTATTAAATATCACATGCTGCAACCGAACAAATCTTCGCTTCAATTACTATACTAATTAATATTTTTTATTTTATATCCGTTTATTAAATATTAATTCAATTACTTTAAAATGACATGCATGAAACGAACCAAATATTCGCTTTCATTATTTCACTCTCCTTTTTTTATTTTTTTACGAGGAGACTATTGTAAGCGAATATTTCTTCGTTTCATATATTTTTAGCCTGACGTTCATGTAAAACCCCCTTCCCTCCCATGAGAGGACCGCTTGCCTGTGATGTAAATTCACTTACCCGTGCATTAAATTCCGCGACTAAATCTTCGCTTCAAATAATAGTTTTTATTTTTAATTCATTTTATGAATTTTCTTACGAAGATACGATATAGAACGAATATTTATTCGCTTCAATAACATGTTGATATAATTTCAATTTCCCGCTACAATCCCACTCTCCATCCTTTTCATTTTCATAAGCAACTGTTCATATTCTTCTCTCTCTATCTCCGGGCGATCATCCAAACACTCAACGTCGAAACCCTAGAGATTTCTTTTATTCTACAAGGATTTCTTCTGAAGATGTCAGAGAACCAAGGCAACAACATGGAAGTGGATACCATCGATTCCCGAGAGGTCGTCTTGTCAGTTTGTAAGAGCATAAACGAAAACGAAACTGTCCCCAATCCTGCATCCAACGTCAATCCCAGCAATAAACTAGAGAGGTAGGTTAATCTTATTGTGTTTATATATTTTCTACTAATTTTACACCTGTTTATTCCATTTATTTAGTTGAATACTGATTTATGCTATCCCACCCAAAATAATGACTTCGAGGTTTAATAACTTGGTTACATATGAAAGGAAGAGGAAGAGAAATAAGAAGACGAATACGAAGTCGTCATCGACTGTTGAATCAGTTTCCACAGTTGCTGTCGAAGCTACTGATATTGCTGCAGGTACTACACATGTCGATGAAAATTTACCACCACCTTTTCCCCCTAAAAAAAAAACCCAATGTTATTCCTACCTCCACTCCATCAGTCGATGTAGAGTTACCAGGACCACCCCCAGAAACCACTAATATTTCTCCGTGTACTACACCATTCGATGAAGAGTTACCACCATCTCCCCCAAAAACCCAAACCATCAAGAAACGTAACTGACATTTCTAACCAGATCATCACCTCATGACCTCGCTCAACTGATTCCTAAATTGTGCGTAGAACAGAGGGAAGCCGTGAAGCAAATCGGGTTTGGTTCTCTTCTTACCATGGGTGTCTCCAAGTGCCCGGCGCATTTTTCCAGACACGTAATCCAATCTTTTGACCCGGATAAGAGTTCTCTGTTATTGGCCAACGGTGAGGAGATCCTTATCGATGAAGATCTCGTACAGCTCGTGATGAACCTCCCTAGAGGGGCAATGAACGTAGTTGAGTCCGTTGGGGGGACAAGACTAAGGACCCTGATTTTTTTAATTTCTTGAGGGATTGGAAGATCAGATGGACCGGGGAAGACTCAAAAGCTCCTGAAACACTTTCTATGATACCCAAGATATTAAGTAACACAAGTGCAGACAACGATTTCAAAATCGACTTCGTTGTCTTTGTTGTCTCAAGTTTTTTATGTCCAGTTCAAAATTCACGAGCAAGGTAAACATGTATTCAAACCTATTATATATCTAATTGTATTTGTGATTACTGACACATGTATTTTATTCATTTCAGGTTCAAAATTCTCAAATCCTTAATGGATGTTGATAACATAAAGGAGCTGAACTGGTGCCACTTCACACTACAACGATTGGTTGAAAGTGTAAGAAGTTGGAAAGAAAAAGCAAGTAAAGATAAAAATCCATATTTTGATGGACCTATAACCCTTTTATTGGTAAGTAATGGTGCCTCTCTTGTACATGATTTATAGATATCAAATATTTACTAACATGTTTCCCATTCCTTTACTCCAGATTTGCTACCTAGATGGTGTTTTTGTGGAAGGTGAACGTCTGCCTTACGAAAGAAAATTTCCAATAATCTCTTGTTGGGATGACGTCACAGTGTTAGAGTTTACCAACTTAGAAGTTCGTGCCGGTGGTTTTGGGCTTGGCCGGGCAAGGGCGCGCCTAACAGCTAAACAACCGGAGAATCCAGTTGACTCGGTTGAGGTAAAAGAAGACGATGATGAGGTATGTGTAAACAAGAAATTGACTCACATTTGTCTATATTATCCTGTTTTCAAGACTAATGAAATCTGTTTTTCATAACCTACAGATGTTGACATCCAAATCCTGCAAACTTTTAAAGATACAGCCCAACAGCTTAATTACCTATCAGGGGAGTTGGAGAAACGCAACATCGATCCCAAGCCTTTTTTTGAGACCGGTTTCCTGAACCTAAGAGAGTCTGAAGGGTTCATGAAACACTTGAAGGTGGTGAATGATGGTGAGGTTCGTGTAGGTGTGGAAGATCCTCCAAGTGAGGCACTTGGGGACACTTTACAGTGTGCGGGCTTGAAAATCAATAGTCCCCCTGTTGAATACCCCTGTGAGAATGCAGTGGAGGACAATGCAAAAAATCCATCAGCACGGGTTGAACCGAATGATTTTGAGGATGTAGTTATTCAAGATCAAGAAAATAGCTCAGATCATGTTGAACAGAATGATCTCGATGATGCAGTTCTGCACAATGAAGATCAGTCACTCCCTGTTCAACCGAAAGATCTGGAGGATGTATGTCAGGACATTGAAGATCAATCACTCCTTGTTGAACAGGAACATCAGTCACCCCCTTTTCAACCGGACGAACCTGAGGATGCAGTTCTGCCCAACAAAACTGACTCATCCAATGTGGAACCAAATGATCATCAAGGTGAAGGGAAGGAACCGGAAGAGATACACAAAGTTCAGACACCCACTGTTGAAGACAATGATCAGGGTGAAGGGAAGGAACAGGTTGAGGAACCCAAAGCTCAGCATGTTGAACCAAATGATCAGGTTGAAGGGAAGGAACAGGTTGAGGAACCCAAAGCTCAGTCTATTGCACCAAATGATCAGGGTGAAGTCAAGGAACAGGTTGAGGCTTCTCAGGCCGTTGAATCTTCTGAAGATGAAGATGAAGATGATGAGGGGGGGGGGGGGGCGCATCAACATTAGAGACTATCCTAAGAGAAAGATCACAAAAATTCCTGTGCACCTTCGATCCCCTTACATGAAAGAGGTTGCGGATATGTTGGACCACAAAATAACCAACAAGGAACAGAGATTAACCGATTTTGTGTTTGCTGAAGACCTGCCTGCAAGGTAAGTTACTTTGCATGCTTTTAGAAATTTGAAATATGAAATTAGTTAGTTATGTTCTTCTAAATGAATGTATTTTGCAGTGACGTTCTGTACGAAGGTGCACCAGGTAATATCACCCGTCGTCTATTTCAAACAATGAAACTGGATCAAGAAATTGCGAGCGAAGTGGTGGACGCTTGGTCCATAATTGTGCACTTAAAATGCCGTAGGTTGCCAAGGCATGAACCACGAATACTTTGTTTTTCATCAATTTCACATGTAAGTGCTTGTCTTGTTTTGTGCTATGTATCCTTCAATGTTCATTGCTTTGAGTCTCCACCCTTATTTTGCAGGTTAGTCTGCAGTATGATTGCACCTTATTTTGTCAATCCCTTGAAGAAGACATGAGAAACTACCATGTCACAAAACAAGACCTCATCTTCGCTGACCTGGTATGTACATATCCCTCAATTCCAAGTAACGAGAATGCCATAAAATAATAAATATTTATGTTCTTTTTACAGATATTCCTACCTGTCGTCATTTCCGGACATTTCTTTCTTGTAACTGTGAATATTAGAGACTCCTAAATCAATGTACTAGACAGCTCCGGTCGTCCGCATAGAATGAAAATTTTGGACAAGTATGTCCATTTGAGGAAACAAGTCGATAGTTTTTCGACTTTCTTGGAAATGCAAGGCATACAAAGATTTGCGGAAAAGGTTAAGAAATACAGGATAACGGCCCCAAAGCTGCCTTGGCAAGACCAAACAAACAAGACAGACTGTGGTGTATATTTAATGAGACATATGGAAACATATATAGGAGCGATGAAGGGTTGGGCTATTGACATCAACGAAAATAATGTAAGTGTTATACCATATGTTAGTCTATGACATTTAACAATTTTAAATGTTCTTATACTTTCTCTTGTTCTTTTGAAGGCCGAAGAAGCTTTGAGTACATTGAGGATAAAATATTTATACAGAATTCTTATGTCTGAGCACAATATCAATAGGTTTAAGTTAAAGACTGCAATTAGATCAAGATATTAGAGATTTGTATGTGTTATACGGAATTATACTTGTACAGTAATTCTTATGTTTACACAGGTCAATTGACATATTTTTAATGTATGAATGTTTGATATGGAATTATAACTTATAATGTATTGATGTTTGATATGTCTTCTTGTACCCATTTTTGTAAAATCATAAACGAGGTTATTTTCGTAACTGTATGTTTTAAAATTCTTAAACGAAGATATATTCTTAACTACATGTTTTCAAGTTTATAAACGAAGATATATTCTTATGTCTTCTTGTGCCCATATTTCTAAAACCATAAACGAAGATATCTTCTTAACTATAAGCTTTCAAAAAATAAAACGAAATTATCTTCTTATGTCTTCTTGTGCCCCTATTCTTAACTATATATTTTCAAATTCCTAAACGAAGATATATTCTTATGTTTTTTTGGTGCAATCCATATTTTGAAAATCAGAGACGACTATATCTTCTTCACTATATGTTTGCAAATTCCTAAACGAAGATATCCTCTTAACTATAAATTTTCAAATTCCTAAACGAAGATATCTTCTTATGTTCTTTTTTGGTGGAATCCATATTTTGAAAATCAGAGACGAAGATATCTTCGTTTACTATATGTTTGCAAATTTCTAAACGAAGATATCTTCTTAACTATATATTTTCAAATTCCTAAACGAAGATATCTTCTTAAGTTTTTTTTGGTACAATCCATATTTTTAAAATCAGAGACGAAGATATCTTCTTCAATATATGTTTTTAAATTCCTAGACGAATATATATTCGTAACTACATGAACTAAAAATTATAATACGAAGATATCTTCACAACATGTAATGCCCCTACCGGAGTTATGTATTGATGTGAATTCAAGAATGAAAAAATCATTTATTACTTCAACTACTGCTGATAAACATCATCACTCTCATACCATCACTCTCATACCATCACTATCACACTCCACTCTCACTCTCACCTCTCTCTTTGTTTTGACTCTTTCCTTCCCAAATCTCTATCTACCAGTGTCTTTCCTTCTGTCATTTAGTGTAAAACTCATAAGATGGATGTAGAGATGGACCCAGACATGCTGGTTTTATCGCATCAACAGCTGGAGCGATACTTAAGTCTGATCAACAATGACCCTATCCCTTTTAGTGTCTATCATGTAAATGAGATTCTACATCTTTTACGAATAAACGTTCACGACGGACTGATGGCCCACATGCAAAGCAGATGGAATACGGACTCTCGTTCTTTTGTTATTGGGGAAATGCGCATATGCCCGACGCTAGAGGACTTTGCTTCAATCCTTAGGTGTGGTAGTCTTGCACTCTTGATTTTGCCTGTCAATCAAGATCCTCATAGAGCATTCGAAGTTTGCCACAACTTCTATGGATGTACAATGTTTGATGCTCTTTTGTTTACCCTCCAACATGGATTTCTCAATATGACAAACATAGACGAGTACATTTGGCGTGTGCAGGGAGCTGAGAGGACCATCAACCACACACAAAGCAAACTAATCATGCTTGTGGTTCTGGATCATTTTTTTTATGTCCGGCTGCAGGACGACGGCCTTCGGACAGGATCCTGGAGGTAGTTCCTGCACTGATGGGAAACGCCCCAAACCTGGCTAGCCTTGTACTTGCTGAGACGTTACTTGGTCTTAACGAATTTGTTCTAGAGGAAAACAACTATTCTCGCCGTGGATCGCCTTTGGTTCTCTACCTCTGGTTGTTAGACAAGTTGCATTGGTTTCCCCGTCCTTCAATTCCCTACACTTCCTTTGCCAATCTACAAGTGCAAAGGGTCAATGGACTCGTGCCTCCGAATTCTATTTCGGATATTCACCAAATTAGGTTCATTGTTCCGTGGTATCTCTTTAGTGTAATGATGTACGAGATGAGGGGTTCTCCATTCATCATTTTGTTGGGCCTTGAGGGAACTACCTCCTACTGCACAACTTTCATATACAGACAGTTTGGCCTACGGAATCCCCTCCCTTCGAATGGACTCAATCCGCCGGAGGACTTCATGCTTACTCCTCACCATCTTTACCTAGAGTACGCATCAATAATAGAAAATTCTTATCATCATTCACTCCCCAATCGATGGATCACTGCTGTGAACGAAGCCATTCAGCTGTACATTCCACCCGTCATCGAACATGAGATCGTGTCGATGACAGGACCGATTGACGAGTCATCCTCTGATGAATCAGACTAAGCTTCATTTGTATTTTTGAACCGCTATTTTGTTGGTTAATCTTTGAAGTACTTATGTAAACGGATTATGAATTGTTTTTGTGTATTAATTATATTCTGAAGTTATGTTTGATTATATTCTGAAGTTACATTTTACATGATGTAGTTTGTGTATTTTGGAGTTACATAAATCGAATCATTGTCGTTATGTTTGATTGTTTGATTGCAAGTTCGATGTCATTATCAATTCAACGTATAATGTAAAACAACTGATGTGTTCATGTAAACCCCTTACATTGATCCATCGATTGGTTGTTCGCTTCATAACACAATATCTAATCAGTAAATCGAACGGACATTTCTTCGTTTGTTTGTTAGTGTATTACTTTTAACCATGAGATTGAAAACGAAGATGAAGTCGCATTCTCTTTTAAGTTACATAATATTGTATTTGTGCCACTTTCATGTAATAATCTAATGAATTTGAAAACGAAGAATCATTCGCTTGTACGTTTATATATTAAACCCACCAGTGTTACGAAACGAAATACAATTCGCTTGATAGTGATATTTGAGTTCGACAACATTGAACGAATATGGATTCGCTTGTATATTAAATCCAATCAAGGGTTAAATGATTGAAGAAGCGCCAAAACATTTTACATTACATGTCACGTCAGATTACAATTATGGCAATGATTTCACTTATGGGAAACGTATACTTAGCCAGAAGAGTAGATATTATAATACTTTATTATTTCTAATAAATTCGTTATTTTATAAATGTTTAATGAAATGTGCATGAAAATATAAATAACAAATATTTATTATAATTCGATGAACAAAATTTCATTACAAGTTTCATAAACATTTCTACGTTTCATAAACAATTGTACATTTTAACACTATTCATCTGCATCTCCAGCTTCAATGCATCTCCATTGAAGCGACCACAGCGGATCTCTCACGCATAACTGGGGTCATACACCTGTTGAGTTATCTCTTGAGATGTTTTCCATCCCAGGGAATCTCCCAAAGCTGGCGCTTCCCACCAGTAGTGGACACGAATGATCTTCATTTGATCGGTAGTTTCAACTTGAGGTATGAAGAATTCGAAGTAACTGAAAATGTTTTCCACCAGTTGATCTTCATTGTACAAGTTTTCCATCACATAGAATCTCCCAAATGATACATCCCAACAAACTATATGAAAAAACACACATTCTCAACAACAATGCTCACGAAATATTTCATGCTGCCGACGAAGATTGTTTATGTAATCCCTACATTTATAGTAAACAGAAAATTTGTTTTCTTAATAAATCTTTATATCTATTGATTCATAAAAAAGTAATTTTCTCGTGATCAAATATCAAATCGGAACAGTTTGCAGTCCTTTGGTCACATCATGAAAAAGTAATTTCATTAACGAAAAAGTAATAACAATAGCAGAGTTTTTTTGGTATGGGTTTAGAAATAATTTTATGAAATAAAACAAATAATTCAATATTGTAATTAACATTATATTACATAATAAATTATTTCTATATTCATAAAAATATTTTAATAAATAATTATAAAATTATATTAAATATAATATTATTGCTATATGAAGACAATTATATTGAAGATAAATAAGAATTGAAATATATTTTATTGAAAACATTCAATTGAAGCGTGAAAACATTTTAATATCCCACAAATTACCAAAATTAACATGAATTTGGAGGTTCCGTGTATCTGCTAAAAAAATTAATTCGAAGAGCGAAGAGATCTTAGCTAAAATAACTTCATGTTTATGTTTTTATTTTTTCAAACATCATTATTTACGGGGAGTCGTTCATAAGCGAAGATTTCTTCGCTTCATTCGTTTTTTACCTGTCCCACATGTACACCCCCCAAGACAACCATGAGAAGCCCGCTTGTCTGTCATGGAAATACACTAAACCGTGTATGTGAAGACCAAAATTATATGAATTTTATATTTCCGTTTATTAAATATTAAAGTAATTTAGTAAAAATGACATGCAGCGAACAAATATTCGCTTAAATTACTTGAAATTTTTTCTTTCATATTTGATGAAAATTTTAATTCCTGAGGAGCATGTTTAACAGAAATGCTCATGCTCACGAAATATTTCATGTCGACCTGGATGGTTTAAGTAATTTCGACATCAATTTTTTTTAAATATCTATGGATTAGGAAAAAGTAATTTACCCGTGCTCAAATATCTATTCGGAACAGTATGCAGTCCTTTGTTTTGTCACATCATTAATAAATTATATTTAATTATTGAAAAAGAAGTGTGCTTTTGTATAAAACCCTATATAGAAATCATTTCATATCTATGGATTCAGAAAAAGGAATCAGCCCGTGATCATATATCAAATCGGAACAGTGTGCAGTCCTTTTGTCACATCACATAAATTATATTTCATTATTAATAAAGTATTGTAACAATAGCATTTATGTGTTCTCCTATATAATGTAATTAACATTATATTAAATAATATATTATTTCTTTATAGATAAAATTATGTTAGGAAATAAGTATAAATTTATATTAAATATAATATTATTTCTTTATGAACAAAATAATATCGAATATTATTTAGATTTAAAATATTATTCATTAAAGAAATTCATAAAATTCAATTATAGCGTCAAAGGAATTTAATAAAAGAATTGGAAATGACATGACGCAAATAAATCTTCGCTAAAAATACTTGAGTTTTACGTTTAGATTTTTCCAAACATGCTTTTGGTACGGAGTGTCGGTCGGAAGCGAATAAATGTTCGCTTAATTATTTTTCAAATGTCCTGCATGTTAACCCACTAACACAACCATAAGAAGACCGTATGCCTGTTATGGAAACACACTAACCCTTGTATGTAAATGCCAAAATGAACATTAATTTTATATTCACATTTCTTACATATGAATTCAACTAATTAAAAATGAAAAGCAGCGAACACATATTCGTGTTCAATGAAAATTGTAATTTATGAGAGGCATATATGAAGCGAATAAATCTTCGCTTCATTGAATTCTAAGCTGACGTACATGTGAATCCCTCAACCCTTACATGAGAAGACCTTTTACCCCTGATGTAAGTACACCAACGCATGTATGTGAATACCAGAATTATGATCAAAGTTAATTTTCCATTTATTAATGAATGTTGGAGGAAAAGACACGCAGCGAATAAATCTTCGTTCGAATCTATTTTAAAATTTTAATCCCTTAATTAACATTTCATTTTTTTTAATTCATTAATGAAATGTTTTTTTACGGTATATCATATCTTAAAGTAATCATTAAATATCGAATCGGACCAGTCTTCAGTATTTTTGACAGGAAACATCATTCATAATTTATATATTGTTAATCAAAAAGTAGAAACAAAAATTAGGTGCTGTTTGATCTTGGTGTGTTTTATTATAGAAACCAAAAATTTATAAAAATAAACGCTCAATCTTCCGCTCATAAATCAAAAAATTCCATTTAATATAATTCACATTATATGAAATATTAAATTATTCATACATAACAAAAATTATATTTATTACATCCGTGTAAAATTAAAATATATATATTGTTATTTATATTTAAAGAAAAATAAATTAAATTTAATTAACATCTCAATTATAAATTAAATAAATAAAATGAAGCGCCAAAACCTTTTTGTCATGTCAATTCAACTGTCACATAGTCTCAGGCTTTGTGACCACGGCAAGTCATTTCCACTGCTACCATCCAATCAAATGTCAATCCTTTAGATTGTATAAAATTTGTTGGATTTGCTGATAGAAGATTTCTTCGCTTCTTCCGCATGTAGAAGCGAATAGTTGCTCACCTTTTGTAATTTATTTTTTTCAATACTGTGAATCTAGTAATACATGTCCTAAGCGAAGATATATTCGTACAATCCGGTATTCGACACGAATACATCATCGCCTATTCTAGTATGTTTTCTTTTCATAATGCAGAATTACATGTCACATTCCATGAGCGAATATCGGTTCGACTCATATGAAGTTCATGAAAAACTCCTTATTCATGTTTGTAAAAACCGATACGGCCTCATGAAAATACATTCACACTAATAGAGCACTTTAGAAACTAAAATATCTCAAGCCCGACTTCGCCCGTCATACACCAAGGTTATTCTACTAATTGACCTAGCGCTGTCGTCTCCGGCCTTTCGACTACGAATCCATTTCTCTTCCGGTTAGTATCTTCTGCTGCTGCCAAAATGGTAAGAAGTGTTTACGGTTGCATGCGTGGGTCTTTTTCGTTTTCTTATTTGAGTTCGTTTGAATCTAAATGTGACTCTATCATCTCAAAATCAGGATTCCGATATGCAAATAGTTCCATATACTGAATCCACGACGGAAGTTAACACACTAAGGTAATTACGCTAATGTTAGAAAATGTACAAATTTGCCTATTTTGGGATTATGGATGCCATCGAATTTGCTAATGTTAATGTAGTGCTCAACAAAGGAAAAGAAAACCCGAGGCATCAGGCACGCCCACGACACCACTGGATATTCTGGCCAACGCGGCTAATGAAGCAATTAATGAGAACCAGGTTAAGAAGAAAAGAAGAAGGAATCGTGACCCAGATGTTGATTTCAAGAGCAGAGCCTCTCCATTGTTACTTCATAACCTGATTAACAGGTTATCCGAAGAACAGAAGCAGGTTGTGAGGGACATAGGATTTGGTTCCCTTCTTTCACTTGGCATATCAAAATGCCCACTTCAATTCTCACGGTGCATTGTGAGTCTATTCAATCCCAGAAGGAGGAGCATCGTCCTACACAGTGGAGAGGAGATGCAGATTGATGAAAAGGATGTTCAATGTGTATTGAACATACCCAGAGGGGAATTAGAAGTGGCAAAGTGTTTAGGAAATCACACGGATGACAAGGTGTACAAGGAACATCTCACGGCGTGGAGAAGGAGATGGGGATTCGAGAACAGTGGAGGTCCTTCAACCTACCAAATGCCTGACAAAATTCTACAGAACATAGCCGGAGACAGTAACTTCAAGATGGACTTCGTGGTGTTTGTTGTATCCAGTTTTTTGTGGACATCCCAAAATCCAAAGTGCGGGTATACCCAAAGAACCTAGCAGTAATTCTGTAATTTCATTTAGAACTTCAATGTCATTTTAACTGGTTTGAGTCACTCCTTTTTTATGTACAGATTCAAAGTACTTAAATCCCTCCAGGATGTATCTAAAATCAAAGACTACAACTGGTGCAAGTTCACGTTAGACGGACTAGTCGACAGTGTTTATAAGTGGAAAGAAAAAAAGACATCCTATTTCCATGGACCATTAACGTTTCTTTTGGTGAGTGTAGAAATCTATTTGGTGTCGATTGAACCTTCATAATTTTTCATTTATAAACACTTAACATATATTTGTTTATGCTAATGTATCAGTTGTGCTACTTGGACCGTGTGGTTGAGTTCAAGGTAAACAGTCAGATCTCAAGGAATTTTCCTATCTTGGGATGCTGGGACGAGAAGAAGATGTACGAAAGGGTTGAGTATGAGGTTGCACAAGGGGGGTTTGGACATGGTAGGGTAGTTGCTCGCATAGCCATTCCGAATGAGCAACCACCGTTTCAACAAAATGTGGAGCCAACACCACCACAATCTGGGGATGACAATCTTACTGAGCAGGCTCCAATTCCACAAAACCTGGCATCATGTTTGAGGAAGGTTGCGGCCGCTGCAGACGAATTGGAACAAGGGGCTAAATATCTGAATGAGATGCACCAGATAAACGCCATGGAACTTGTACAGTCTGCATTTGAGCCATTGGCCACTGTACTAAACTCTCATTCAATCCTGAGGGAAGGGTTACAACGGAGCTTGGACAAAACTAAACATCAGTAGCCAAGAGGAAGTGGCATTAACCCCAACCCAGAAACCACCACCCAAGCGAAAGCCGACATCCTTCCTCCCAACATCCATGCCAACACCAAAGACAACACCACTCCAACAGCCCCAGCCAACAAGAGCACCCTTCCTCCCAACACCACTCCAACAGCCCAAGCCAACAAGAGCACCCTTCCTCCCAACACCCATGCCAACACCAAAGCCAACACCACTCCAACAGCCCAAGCCAACAAGAGCACCCTTCCTCCCAACAACGAAACCAACATCAAAGCCAACCACCAAGCGAAAGCCAACACCCTTCCTCTAAACACCCAAGACAACACACTGACCACCCACACTACAACGGACCAATCCCACAAGAACCACATTCCACTCAAAACAGAAACCAAAACCACAACCCCTACCCCTCTAATGGCACACCCCAAAGCCAACCCCATTCCTCTAACCACAACACCAACCCCTCCAATGGCACAAGCCAAAGCCCACCATATTCCTCTAAACACAACCCCAACCCCTCCAATGGCACAAGCCAAAGCCCACCATATTCCTCTAAACACAACCCCAACCCCTCCAATGGCACAAGCCAAAGCCCACCATATTCCTCTAAACATAACCCCAACCCCTCCAATGGCACAATCCAAAGCCAACACCATTCCTCCAAAAATAGAAACCAACACCAAAGCCCAAACCAATCCAACCGACCAAGCCATAGCCCACCCCATTCCTCCCAAAACTGAAACCCACACAAACACCAGCACTCCAACCGCCAAACCCATAGCCCACCCCATTCCTCCCAAAACGGAAGCCCACACAAACACCAGCACTCCAACAACACAAGCCTTGCCTCCTACGCAAATTAGACAGAAAACAGAAGAAGCTGGACCATCAAAGGCATTAAATGTCAGGAGTAAAGTCCCCCGAAATTTGAAAACGGATTGGTTAACCGATGTCCTCAACACCGAAACCAACAACAACTCCCCTTCTTTGGCGATAGTAAAGATTGAACAGGAAGAATGCATCTCTAGTCTACCACCGCAACTTCAAACTGCCTATTCTCGTCCACAAATGCAATTGAATGAATGGCTTAAAGAAGTGGAATTGATTTCAGTTTTGAAAACCCCATATTTCAATAAAATGTTTAGGGATGTCAAACAAATTACAAACATTCAGAAGATTTTTGTGGGTTTCATATTTGCTACGGGACTTGATGAAAGGTAATGTTTCCTGGACATACTTACTTATCCATTAAAAATATAATTTGTAGCCCATTCTGAAACATGTTTTCATTGTTTTATGCAGTGAAATGTTATTTTTTGGGGATAAACTAAGTCTGCACGTGACGCGCGGGGACATGCTTAAAATGGCAGATAAAACCTGAAATGGCAGATAAAACCTGGCTAGACAACATGATTATTGACATTTGGTCGTACATGTTGAACGACCGTTTTAGGAGAAATGTAAAACGTCGTTACAATAAGATTTTTTTCACAACCGCGATCACTGTAAGTTGTACTAGCACTGTTGTTTATCAATTATGTTATTCATGTGAGACTAAAGACTATGCTGTAAACAGATTTTTCGTGAAGGTGGGATAACTAACCTAGACCAATTCAATGAAAGGTTCTGTCGTGAAGGTCGGGCTTTCAACATTTCGAAGAGGGACCTCTTGGATGTGAACCTCGTAAGTACATCTCTCGCTATGATATCTTATAATAGCATGTACAACTTAGTTGAAATCTCATTTGTTTTAATTCTATCCACAGATGTTTTTCCCAATCATTGATGAAAGACATTTCTACTTGGTTTGCTATAACTTCATACAAAGGCAATTTCAAGTTATTGACAACAGAGAGTCACCCATGCAAGCGCCCTTCGAAAGAAGATATAAGAATGCAAAAATCTTGGTATGACACTACAATATGATTTTCAACATGTTCAATGATTGAATTTAGTAGCACTAAATTACATTACATCATGTTGTTTGTAATGATGTATCAGGATGACTATATGCAACAATATATGAACACCGTAGACCCCGTTCTTGCTGAAAAATATGGCAGTTTGGAAAAGACATGTTTGAAATTGTCATGGCAGGATTCCCGGAATTACACGGACTGTGACATTTTTTGTATGAGACACATGGAGACGTATGAAGGTCAGGTGAAGGGTTGGAAAAGTGGCTTCGGCGTTAAAAAAAATGTAAGGGACCAAATAAAGACCTTGAGGATGGAATATTGTTGGCGTGTCATTGGCTCGGAGCTCAACAAATCCAGGAGCAAGGTCTACAATTCCTGTAGTAAATGGCTTAGCCAATGAATTTGGAAATGTATACATTTGTACAATAATGAATATATTGTGTAATTTAAAATTTCAAAACATTACAATTCACATTTTGACAATAATGAAGATGTATATATACAGATTGTTTTTAATGAAAATTTATTTACCACCATACTTGTTCATTTATGTATTAAGTGAATAAAATAATTGAAAGAAGCATGAAACGCACAAATATTCGCTTCAAACAATTTTTGTTTATTTCATAAATTATGATCGAAATTTATATGTGAGTAGTCGAGTAGTAGCGAATAATTATTACGTGAAAACTTGTAATTTAAAGTATTCTAATTCGAGCGAACCATGAGAAGCCGGATTACACTTACCCTAACATGTGAATACCAAATTCCACCAAAACAACAATTTCATGTTGAAATATGAGGCGCATAAGTATTCGCCTCAAATACTACTTTTCCGTGTAGCGAATAAATATTCGCCTCAAATAAATGTTCTTGTAAAACCCCCACCCCATCCATGAGAAGCCGGATTACTTGTCATGTCATTACACTTACCCTAACATGTGAATACCAAATTCTACAAAAATATAAATTTCATGAAAGAAATGTGAAGAGATTAAATATTCGCCTCAAATACTTGTTTTCATTGAAGAGAATAAATATCCGCTTCAGTTTTAGGTTCTAAATTCTCAATTTTCTAATTAAAAGATATACTTAATAGGAGTCGACTGGGGGCGAATAAATATTCGATTGATTTAAGCAATACATATTTTTAGGTATTAATTATTGTTGTCATTCATTTGGTATTACATAAAACATCGCATGCATTACATTCTTCTTGGTTTCAAATCCAATATACATACAATACATATCAGATTTCACATGAAATTGGAATTCGATAGTTGAGATGACAAAAGAACAGTGAACAGAGTATTGGCGTCCATGCTGAAACTTTCGTCCCATTGTTGAGGAGTTGAGAACTGGGGAGTGGTCGTTGGCATTGCATTTGATGGCTGGAAAGGTATATCAAATTATTTGAAAGTATGTTAATAAGTGAATAATAATAACCCAATTATTAGTAAAGAAGTTAAGTCAGCAAATTCATACCGGAATCTGTGATTCGCTAGTTATTCTTGTTGATTTTCTTTTTCTTGAGTTCTTCTCTAGTCCACCTTTCCTTCTCTTACCAGACTTTGTTGGCTTCTTAGTTTTGATTCCTTTCGCTTGAACATGGGCACCCTCGGCAGAACATGATACACCGGTTGGTGGAGTTTGCATATTTATACTCTCTTGTAATTTTTTATCCACAAACGCACACTGGCTAAGCATAATTTTTTTGACATGCTTATACGTGTCATCTCTTTCGGAAGCCTTGGTAAATAAATGCATGGATAAGCCACAAATCTCTGTATCTTATGTTATGAAGCTCACTCGGATCAACATTACTACTGTCCACGATTGGATCAGTTCCAAATATTCCATCTTTGGCTGTTCTTGTCCACCTCTTCAATATCAACGCCGGAGGAATCTTCAACACGTCAATCGTTGTGAAAATCTTTAGGATGTGAGCACTCAAAATACCTCCAAATTCAAATTTACAGCAGCTACACTCGATATTCTTATCATCATTCTTATGAACTGTAACTGTATGAGAGAATCTCCTAGTGTGGGGTGTTACCTTATATTTTCTGTGTGTGTCGACATCCTCTAACATTTCTACACCACAATCATGCGACATAAACCATTGTTGTTCAAAGCACTTAAATACCTCTAGGGTGTAAACTTTGCAGGCATCCTTTAAGATCAAAACTGGATAGTTAAGACTTGGTTGGCTGGTAATTGATTTGAAATCAGCCTTCAACACATCATATCTTCTTTCATCGATTAGTCTTTCAAATTGTTTGAAAAATTCTAAAAACTTGTGTTTGTAGGAGCAGTACCTTTTCAACAAACTGTTCATACTCTCACTTCTCCGTGTTGTCGTCATATCAGCACAAAACATTTGTCGTCCATAGACTAATGCCCACTTTCGCCTAATGCTAAACATGCGTTTCAACTAGTCGTTGTTTTCAAGCCCGTAGTTTGTCAACATTTGATTCCAAGCATCAACAAACTCTATCTCTTCTTCAAAATCATATATACACGAAGAAAAATCCATAGAAAATTCTCTGAAATTATGGAACACGGAGCTAAGATGTATGGATGCATTTTGAAATATGTGCCAAATACAGAGACGATGATTTGTTTTGAGCCATGTAGACGACAAGGCCTTAGCTATGGCCGCGTCTTGATCTGTAAGAATGGTTTTTGGTTTTTTCCCACGCATAGCTTTGGTGAAAGTCTCAAACAACCATTCAAAAGTCATCGCAGTTTCATCGTATAATAGAGCTGCACCAAAAATAATTGATTGTTTGTGATGATTGACACCTACAAAAAGCGCAACTGGACGACCTTCCCTATTCTTCTTGTAGGTGGTGTCAAAACTGACAACGTCTCCGAAGTATGAATAATCGGACCGCATGTTGGAATCACACCAAAAAATATTCGTTATCAAATCGTCCGCATCAAGTTGAAAAGCATTATAAAAACCAGGATCATTGGATTGTTTTTTCTGCAAATACTCTAATACACCCCCTGTTTCCCCAAAATTACACTCTCTGGTTCTTTTCGTTCGCAGGTAATTTTTGTAATCCTCAGGAAGAAAACCTAGATTCTCCTTTCCACCGATTTGTTTAGACATTAGAGCATGTGATGACTTAGGAGGAATTCCCACGTTAGTGGCCATCTCGATATGTAAGCCTGCAACTGCAGAAATATTCCTATGACATCTATACAGGTGAGTTTTCTTTGGACTTGCAAGAGGATGACTATGATCACTAATAAAATTTACCACTTTGAACTTTCCATTGTCTGCCCTTTTTATCCTTAATTTCGCTTCACAACCGAACCTCGTCAAAGAACGGCTACGTCTCACATAGACATCACGTTTGTCTTTTCCCCGTTTACCCTGTGCACTACAACAATAAAATCTATCCAGTATTTTACCATCGTTGTCTACATGTTTTGAACTGCGCCTTATACCAAATCCTATTAGTTTAGCGTATGCTAAGTAGAATACGTAGCCTTCTTCTTCACTCTCAAATTCCTTACCTAAATGTGGAATTAAGTTGGCTTCGATGTCCTCCAAAGGTTGGCTGTTTCCATCGAAATTCAATTGACGAGCACAACTAGCACATTCGCTGTACAATTTCAGAACACGTGGAAAATAAAGCTTCAGCTAACCAAAACTTGTAGATGATTGTAAGCTGAAGGCAATATAAGCGAAGAGCGCTTCACTTCAACATTAATCACATTGCAATATTAGGCGAAGAGAGTTTCGCTTTATAAGCTATTATCAAAAACGCTCTTAGTGAAGAGATCTTCTCTTACATATGAACGGAAAAAATTAGGGAAGTCAAACAATATACCTTAAATCATTAATATCATTCTCGTTCAGATCATTCTCGCTCATATGTGTTCCTTCCTGATCATCAACAAGAACAGAACATTTCATGTCGAGTATTCAAAAAACATAAAAAAGGATGGGACGAAAAGTAAGGAAGGTGGGTGACATTCAAAAACATATCATTTTACTTTAGGAAGATGGATTGATATTATAATGAACTCTCCGGCGAAGGAGAGGTTGATAGTAGACAATGGAGTATCACTCCGACGAAGAAATGGTCGTACCGGTGAGAGAGAAAACAGTACAAACTTTGTCTAGCTTAGCAGCAGCATGGCTTGCTGCCATGCAGCATTTAATGAAAAGGTGGCAGGTGTTAGGTGGCGGTGAGGTGACTTGATAAAGAAAATATTTCAGTTTAATAATTAAATGACTCAAATTATTATGATTTAATATTAATAAATCAATCAATCAGAAAGCGAAGATTGCTTTAAAATCTTATTTTGACAATTGTTTTAAAAATTTTATTTTGACAATTGTTATAAAACATATATAATTATATTTATCACATTAGGGGCGCTTAAGTGACATAGATTCCTATGTATTAATAAATGAATAAAAATTTAAGTTATACATTATTTCATGTTTCAAGATTTCGTTTAATATAATGATGCTGTTTAAAAAAAATACAATTCTAAGAACAAAAAGAGAAATCTGAAATGAAAAATAACATTAACAAATGCAAGAATGCCAAATGTTCAAATATTCAGTAACAAACCAACACATGTCTATTACAACAACAAAGGCTGCAAATCACAAGCAGCAATGGATTCAAGCAAGCTTGTGTGAGGAACACCAAATACATCCAAATATGTCGTCAAAGGATTCTCTGCCTCAAATACCCAAACAAATTCATTAACATCGTGCCGAGACTTGTCGTATACAACTATAGTTTTGTCGTCCTCGGGCTCGACAAATGGATTCTCTATTTCTTTAGTCGTACCTCCTCCAGCAATTACAAACCCCATAAGATCCAGTTTGTAAGCCGGGATGAATTCCCCTGCAAATATAAAGGTGTAACTATCGAACAGTTTCGGCAGTTGTAAGAAAATACAAAACATTTTTAGTAATCAAGGAGAATTGATTATCATACGGAGGAGGAGTAGGTGTAAGACAAAACTTACATTGTTCAAATATCGCATTCTGCCAGCTCTTGGACCGCCCACAGTCCCATGATTATCTCGCTGCACCTCGTACGGTTCCTCGTCCACGTAACAGTTAAATCTGATTGATGATTTTATCCCTGTACAAAAGCAATAGGTGTTTTTAGTTTCATATATGTGAAAATGAATATTGAGTTAAGAGTAAAGGGTTAAGAATAACAGAGTCTCACAATCAATGGTAAGGACCCAACTCCCGTTCAATATTGCCTTCAATACTTTGATAGTGCGACCGTATCCACCATTAGAATCGGTGGATGCTATGACGTGGGTCGCATCGTCTCGCCACCTCATTGTCACCGTGGCACCACATGTGTTAGCATATTGTTGCATCAAGTGTTGTTTAAGAACAATCATAAATATTTCAGATAAACAGGATGAAAACTTAAACAATATGGAAAAAAAAGGGAGATATGTCAAGAATAGTACTATCTATTCACTTGTTAATTGATTTGGGCATAAAATCCAGTCTTTGCCAAAGTTTGGAACGGATGCTGTGGCGGTTGCCTTCACATGCATGAAAAACAACGGTCTTTGTTAGTTTTTACTAGGGTTTCATGGAAATAATATCCTAAACCCTAGCACTAGGTAAGTTTTCCTAAATACGATGGATTTTCATTGAACGTGACATTTTGAGAGTAGGGTTTCATAAAGATTAACTACACAACGACATCACATAACATAATCTAGTTTAGTGGTTTCATAATCCTAAATATGGGAGTTACTATTCAGGAGTACGTACCATTGTGGAGACGTGAAGATGTTGCTTCTGGTTTGGTCGACGGGGAGCCGGTTGCGAATCGCCGTGAAAGGAGGCAGGAAGAGAGAGATAAATCGGGCGGAAATGATTATAAAATAATCATATTAGGGTGTATATATATTCATGGAACCGGGGCGAACATGTCTTCTTTCGAAAAGCGACTATTCATTCCATTTCACAAGACACCTAGAATAGGGGCGAATAATTCTTCTCTCGAAAAAATGATTGTTCAATCCGTTTTACATGGAACATGGTCTTGGAAAACAAATATTCTCTCTCTCACAAGGCGTCTATTCATTCCATTGAATCTGGGCGAAGGGGTATTCTATATGAAAATCAATTAATTGAAGCGAATAAGTCTTCGCTACTGAGCCTCTCCCCGCAAAAAAAAAAAATTAAATAAATATAAAAAAAATAGTGTAGTAATTGAAGCGAAGATTTGTTCGGTTGATGCATGTTATTTATAATAAATTGAATTAATATTTAAAGAATGAAAATAGAAAAATAATGTTAATTTTGGTCTTTACATGGGCGTCTAAGTGTATTTCCATGACAGGCAAGCGGTCTTCTCATGGGTGGGTTGGGGGGTTTACATGAACGCCCAGGCTAAAAATAATTGAAACGAATAAATCTTCGCTTTCAATCGTCTCCTCGAAAAAAAAATAAGAGGGAAGTAATTAAAGCGAATATTTGTTCGTCTCCTACATGTCATTTTTAATTAATTGAATTAATATTTAATAAACGGAAATATAAAATTAATATTAAAAAATAAGAATGAATTAATTGAAGCGAATATTAGATCGCTGCATGTGATTTTTTATACATTAAATTAATATTTAATAAACGGAAATATAAAATCCCGGTCATTTTGGTCTTTACATAGACGTGTAATTGTATTTCCATGACAGGCAAGCGGTCTTCTCATGGGTGGGTTGGGGGGTTTACATGAACGTCAGGCTAAAAATAATTGAAACGAAGAAATCTTCGCTTTCAATCGTCTCCTCGAAAAAAAAATAAGAGTGAAGTAATTAAAGCGAATATTTGTTCGTCTCCTGCATGTCATTTTTAATTAATTGAATTAATATTTAATAAACGAAAATATAAAATTAATATTAAAAAATAAGAATGAATTACTTGAAGCGAATATTAGATCGCTGCATGTGATTTTTAATACATTAAATTAATATTTAATAAACAGAAATATAAAATCCCGGTAATTTTGGTCTTTACATAGAAGTGTAAGTGTATTTTCATGAAAAGCAAATGGTCTTCTCATGGCTGGGTATGGGGGGTTTACATGAGGGTCAGGGAAACGGGCGTGGAAATCTTCGCTCCCATCGCATCTCACCCTTCCCGCTGACACGGTGCCCTGAGCGAAGATATCTTATCCGGGTATCATATGATTATTATATTAATTGATGCCGTTAACAGGCGCTGCCGTTAACGGCGTCTGGTGTGAACCCGTAATGAAACTCGGATTCCGGATCTCCCTCCCTCCGTCTCCTACCCAGATTGTTTTATTAATAAAATAATAATGCTGCAATCTAATTGGTCCACCACAGGGGAACACGGCAATCGGTAGCAGAAGATCTGGATTGATGCGCGAGGCAATTGTACAGTAGGTACGTGCGGGCATCTAAGTGGGGTTAATGATTTAGAAGAATGTTCCATTATGGTCTTATTTTATATATTAATTTATTTTTTCTTTGATAATTGTTTTAATTTTAATTTTATGATTTAAAATCTAAAATTGTAACTTAGTTGAAAAAATAAAGTGATTTGTAAATTTTATTATAGGAAAACAATCTAAATATATATCAATATTTACGAGTGTCAACTAAATATTAATTTGTGTATGCTACAATTTGATGATTTAAAAAAATAAATTCAACTCAAATTTAATTTGATTAGTATATAAGAAAATATTATTTGTGTCGGTTTAACCTAAAACCAATACTAATAAAGAGGTGTTTTTGCCAAATCTGAAATGTTTTTGGAAAATAGTATTAGCATCGGCTTTAGGGTAAAACTGACACTAATAATATAACATATTAACATCGGATTTAGGGTAAAGCCGACACTAATAAAGAGGAGTTTATATCGAATTAAAACGTTTTTGGAGAAGAGTATTAACGTCGGCTTTACCTTAAAATCGATATGTTATATTATTAGTGTTGGATTTAGGGTAAAGTCGACGCTAAGAAAGAGGAATTTTTACGAATTGAAATATGTTTTGATAAAGAGTTTTAGCGTTTGCTTTACCCTAAAGCAGACGCTGATAAAGAGGAGTTTATGCCGAATTGAAACATTTTTTGAATATAGTTTTAGCGTTCGCTTTACCCTAAAATAGACGCTAATAAAGAGGAGTTTCTGCCGAATTAAACGTTTTTTTGGAAAAGAGTATTCGCGTCGACTTTACCCTGACGCTAATATGTTATATTATTAGCGTCAGTTTTACCCTGAAGTCGACGCTAATATTTTTTTAAATGAATATTACCGTCGGCTTATGATAATGTTGTCGCTAATGATATAAAATAAAATTTCTACACTTTTCCTTTTTCTCTTCTTTCTTCTCCGCCCAGATTCTCTCTCTCGCTCCCTCGCACAATCACCGATCATCTGTCGTTCGTCCGTCACTGCTCTCTTCTCTCTCGCTCTTCCATTCATTCTCCGTCCGTTCGCCGCTTCTCTCTTCTTTGCTCCAAGTAATAGTCTTTCAAATAATGTTTGATTTTGGATGTTAGGTATTATTGATAGATTAATGTTTGATTTAGGTTGATAGATATTATTGATTTATATAGGTTAAATATTATTGATAGATTAAGGTTTCATTTAGGTCGATAGATATTATTGATATATTTAGGTTTGATTTAGGTTAATAGACATTATTGATAGATTTAGGTTTCATTTAGGTTGATCGATATTATTGATAGATTTAATTGTTATTTAGGTTGATAGTTATTATTGACAGATTTAGGTTTGGTTTAGGTTGAGATATTATTGTTAGATTGATAAATTTAGGTTTGATTTAGGTTTTGTATTTGATAGATTATTTGATCTATTTCTAAATAATGTTTGTTGTTAGTATATTTGATAGTATGTTGATGTTAATTAAACTATGTAGATGTTAATTATTTGTATGTGGATAGAAATGTTTTGGAACTATAGAATATGTTTTGTAATTAGTTAAAATGGAAATCCACGATAAAAGTATGATGACTCTACGCCAATATGATCCAAATTATATTCAAGGAGTTGAAATGTTCATAGACTTCGCAATTAGGTCTACTAACAGAAATTCGAAATTCGATTGATTGTCCATGTGTAAAGTGTGCAAATCAAACTTATGAGAATAGAACAGTGATGAGAGATCATATAGTTGCGTTTGTAATCCTTCAAAATTATAATTTTTATTAGTTTCATGGAGAAACGAACTCTTTGAATGAAAGGGATGATAAAGATGATGATGAATTAGATGATCTTAGAAATGAAAATTAGGATAGTGTAGGAGAGAATGTTAGTAACGATGAAATGAACAAAGAAATTGATCAAGATGATCAATTTATGGAAGACCTTATTAATGATTTATATCCAACCGCTGAAACCTCATATAATGAACACCCTATTGACGATGCTAAGGCATTTTACCAGTTCTTGGATGATTCAAAACTTCCCTTGTACAAAGGATTTCGAATTTCAAAAGCCTCCACTTAAATTACTTCACATAAAAAATGTTGGTTATTGGACCAACACATCATTTGATTTGTTATTAAAATTGCTTAAAGATGAGATATTATCAGTTAATTCTAAATTGCCATGTTCATACTATGAGTGTAAGAAACTATTATAGACATCGGTTTAACGTATGACAATATTGATGCTTGTAAGAATGATTGTATGCTCTTCCGTAAAGAAGATAAAGATTTAGACGAGTGTAAAGTTTGTGGTGTGTCTAGATGGAAGATCAACCAATCAAGTGGTATGCTTTGGAAAAAAGTTAAATGGGAAGTTAATTTCAAATAAAATTTTACGATATTTCCCACTTGCACCGATGTTGTAAAGGTTGTACTTGTGCTCCAAAACTGCTCCTTAGATGAATCGGCATAAAGATAATATTAATGTTGATGATTAAGTCTTAAGGCATCAGCTAATTCAATGACTTGGACGTCCTTCGATGAAAAGTTTATAGATTTCTCCTCCAAGCCTCAGAGAGTTGGAAGATGACAATGTTTTAACCTTTTGTAAATTGGAAAAGATATTTCCACATTTATTATTTTTGATATAATGGTACATTTTCCTGTAAACTTATCCTTTGAGGCTTTGTTAGGGGGGTCTGTCCAGTATCGATTGATGTATCCAATTGAACAATATATGGGTACCTTGAAAAAGTACCTTCAAAACAAAAACTTTCATGAATGGTCCATCAATGAGAGTTACCTTTTGTATGAGAGCATAAGTTTATGTGCTCGAAATTTAGGACTTTTTGGCAAAATCTAGTATATAAGTCATTTCATAAACAAGTTAACCATGATATGTGATCATTTGTTCAAACTCCTAAAGAAAAACGAATAGCTTGTTTGGGACGACGCTTGTTAGAATGTCTTTGAGAAGATCAAGAAGTATCTTAAGACCCTCATATTTTGATGCCTCCCAAGCCAGGTGTTCATTGATCCTCTACTTATAGTGACGAAATATGTAATGGGAAGCCTACTAGCTCAAGAAAATGAAGAGAATACCGAAGTTGCAATGTACTACACGAGTAAACGAATAAAATGCTACGTGCTTAACTGTTTTCCATTAGAAAATGTGTATTGGGCCCTATCTTGGGTTACCAAAAGGGTAAAGAATTACATGCAAGTCCACACAATCAAGTTGGTGTCAAGGTTAGACTCAATCCATCATCTATTCCAAAAGATGATAATGATCTTAGAATACCACATCAATTGAATAGTCCAAAAGTCTATAAAGGAAGTGTAGTAGTAAACTTTCTTGCAGATCAACCTATCGAAGTAGAAGACGACGAGAAGTTAACATTCCTATATGATAAAGTTATGACCTTAGATCCAACTACCTGGAAGCTGTTATTTGATGGAGCTTCAGGAAAGCAAGGTTACGACATTAGAATCCTACTCATCGTTCATGTAGGAACGTACAATTTCATCTCAGTCAAGCTCAAGTATCTTCAGACTCAAGCTCAAGTCTGAAGAAAGCCCACGAGAAATGAGCTAGGTGATTAGAAGTGGTAAGTGACTCTAACTTAATAATTTCACAAATTAGAGGTTAATGACAAATAAAAAAAGAAAACCTAAAGCCTTATCATAAGAACTTATCAACGTTAATAGCCAAATTCAAACACGTGATGTTCACACATGCTCTGAGAAGTCAAAATCAATTTGCAGACACTTTGGCCACGTTAGTAGCCATGACACAAATCCTAGAATGAATCAAGATCAAGTCTTTGAAGATTCGTCAAAAGCATAAATGAAACTTCAAGAGAAAGATGATAGCAAACAGAGATGTGGCCCATAAAGCGTGGTTCAAACCTTTACAAAAGTACATCGAGAATGGTAAGTATCCTACGCATTTCTAGAAGAAAGAAATAAGGGTGTTGCATCAATATTCCACAACTATTTGCTTTTATCTGGGAAATTGTATAAATGATCCTTAACGACCAAAACATGGTGTGCATCGATCAATTTCAAGAAGTCAATATCATAGAAGAAGTACACAAAGGAACGTGTGGTCCACACATAAATGGCTTAGCACTAATAAAGAAGATCCTTCCTTCCGAATACTATTGGTAAAACATGGAACAAGAATGTGTGACTTATGTCAAGAAGTATAATCAATATCAAGTTTAAACTAACTTGAAGTACACTCCAGCATCCTTCTTCTACAACATGACATCAATGTGGTCATTCTTAACCTATGGGATGGATATCGTCGGGAAGATCTATCATCTTCAAACGGACACGAGTTCATCCTTATAGCCATCGACTATTTTAATAAGTGGGTCAAAGATCAATCTTACAAGGTCTTGAATTCATCACACGTCGTCAAGTTCATGCGGAACAAAATTATTGCACGATACAGAGTCCCTCAAGCATTGATCTCATACAACGGTGGCCATTTCCGAGGAGTACTTAAAGTACTAAATGAATACTAGATCAAGCATCACAACTCATTGCCTTACCATCCTCACACGAACGGTGTAGTAGAAGCAGCGAATAAGAACGTCATCACAATCATTAAGAAGATGACACAAACGTATAAAGACTAGAACGAGAAGTTGTCTTACGCCCTCTAAGGTTATCGAACAACCATTCGAACATCAACAGGTAAGACCCTGTTCGCATTGGTCTATAGTATGGAAGTTTTTCAACCAATTAAGATCAAATTCTCTACTCTTAAAGTACTACTCAAGAGTTAAGTGATGGAAGAAGATTAGTGCAAGTCTCGATGTAATCATCTAGCATTGATGGAAGACAGAAGATTAGACGCGCTATGTCATACTCAAGCGTACCAGAACCGGATGGTCAGAGCTTTCAACAAGAAAGTAAAGCCTCAAAATAAATAAGAAGGTGATCTAGTCCTAAAGATGAATCTACGAATATTATACCCTAGAGGAAACTTCCAAACCCCTTGGGAAAGACCCTTAATCGTCAAGAATGTAATCTTAGGTGGTGTCACACGATTATCCACATTAGATAGAGAAGAACTTCCAGTGCCCTTCAACGTTGACATTCTCAAGAGATACTTCGTCTAGAGCGCATGTGGTGGAATTCATTCACGTTTGCAAACAAAGCTAGAAATTATTCTAATACTTCAGATGATTTCTAACCAACACCCATATGTCAATACAATGGGTATTTTTATTAAAATAAAAATAATCAAATCCAAAATTTCAAAACAATTCCAAATAAAATTCAAATTTACAAGTTACGAACTACGTCTATACCTAATCTCTTCTGTTATGAGAGTACGTATAGGTTTGATCTAAAATAAAAACAAAAAAAATAAATTCCCCAAGAATGTAACTCAAAATCCAAAAAATATATAATAATTCCCAACATGTATGGAACAACGTTCGGACCTGATTATCTTTTTATGAGAATACGTAGGTATTTTGTCACAGACTCGTCCCATTAAATTCAAACCAATAAAATCCTTGTGTCAACACTAATGACATTTTTATTAAAATAAAAATGATTTCAAAAACTGAAGAGTCCATCACATACCCTACCCAACAAAGTTTGAGTTAATAGCAACCTTAACAAAAACTTAAAACACGTCACATTCCCAGCAAAGTTTAAATCAATTGTAACCTCAACAAAAATATAAATCACATCGCCAGTAAAGCTTAAGTCAATTGTAACCTCAGTAGAAAACTAAGTTACAATTTATCCCCAACATAACGGAACTACGTTCGGACATGATTTCACCTTTCATGAGATGTAGACAGTTTTCCATATGCTCGGTCCCAATAAATTTAAAATTATAAAACTCTTACGTCAATACTATGGATATTTTTATTAAAATAAAAATATTCCAATGCAACTTATGTTTTAGTCATGGTTTCAAGGAAGGATGATGATCCTTAACCCTCTAGTGTGAAAGAGAAACAATGAATAAAGATAAACAAGTAAGAATGTGGGAAATACGTCATTTCTATTGAATGTCTCATAACGAGACAATGTAACTCTTGAGATTTGAGCAAAGTGCCTTTCAAACAAATCTATCTTGAGCTCGACATAAGCTTAAATTGTTGATATGTAAGAGGGAGATTGTGGAAGATGAACACCCAAACTCAAAACCATGTTGCCAATGGAGGTGACGTCTCATCTCAAATAGTGGTCAAGTGTAGGAACCGAAGGCCTCAAATCAAAAACAAAGAAAATCAAGTCAAATAAGACTGTGTTGGTTGAGATACGAAAATCAACACTTGTGTTAATCAAGACTCTTGTCCAGTTTGTCAGATGCAAAAACAAAGTATTTGAGTCTATTAGATACACTCTGGTCATCAAGAAAAGTGGTCGGAGAAAAAAGATAAAGAATATTCGTAGATGTTGAGATATTGAAATCACCATTTATCATTCATTTAGACATTCGTCTAATTTGCAAATGCAAGAACAAAATATGCTAATTCTATCAGATATACTCCAAATATAAAGAAGAGCTTAAAGACCTTAGAATCCAAAGTACATTGACTGCTAAGTCTAAGAAGTAGGCTAAACCTCATGGTGCATGATTGAATGATTAAGCAAAATGTGAATCTAAAAACCATGTTCGAGCAAACAAATTCCTCGAAGAAAAAATCAGGGCAAAACGTCTATACGAAAGGTAAGACCCTAAATCTATGGTGTTGATCTCAAAGAACATCATTTACATTTGGTCTCCTCTTGAAACAATCTAAATAAGGATGTACGGAACCGATTCCCGGAGATGTTTCAATTTAATGACGCAAAATGTCAAAAAATAGTGTAAAAGACGTTAACCCCTCGAAAGTTAAAGGAGTCTAACTTTTAACTTAAACACAAGTGACAAAACGAAGACAATGACTCTAGTGCAATCAAACTGATATATCCCATGAATACAACCGCTAAATTGAGGTGCAATACTCTGTCACCCATGAATATAACCGCTAAATCGAGGAGCAATATTCAGTCACTCATGAATATATACGCTAAATTGAGGAGAAATATTCAGTCACACATGAATATTACTACTGAACTGATGAGTAATATTCAATTCACATCCATGAATATAAGCGTTAAACTGAGGAGAAATATTCAGTCACCCATGAATATAACGGCTAAACTGATGAGCAATATTCAATTTATGTCAGAATATAACCACTAACTGAGGAGCAATATTTAGTCGCACATTAATATAACTTCTAAACTAAGGAGCAATATTCATTCACACGATATCTTGAAGAATAACCACAGATCTGATTTGTGGTTGTAGAGTCCTTACACGAATGAGACTCGTCAGATTTGTTCTCTTTTTATTCAATGAATCCGAAGTAAACTATAAATTGGGAACCTCCTAATGTACCCCGTACATATTTCCCAACCTTGGACAAGAGAGTCATTCTTTAGACATTCATTTTCACTCCCCAATTTTATAGTTTATACTTTTAATAAATTTAAGTATATGATCATCTAAAATTCATATTTATTACACGAATTATTTCAAGAGTAATTATTTTTGTAACAATTCAGTTTCAAGTATAGTTGGTTTCGGATTTCAAATAAGTTAAGATAATAATTATTTTAAGTTAAAATACTGAAGGTTATTATTATATTTAAGATATTTAAAGTTTTTTTTAATTAATTAAGATTACCTTAGAATATCAAATAATATATATATATATATATATATATATATATATATATATATATAATTAATGTGATTTACTATTTTTCTATATATATTATTTGTAATTAATTAGTTTAGTTTTAATTATTTTAATTCCATTAGATAATGATTAATTAAGATTATTAAAATAAAATTATAATTGTTAACTAAATAATCAATTTTTAATAAATTAAATAAGTGAGAAATTAAATTTTTTAAAAATAATATACATCTATATAATTAATATGTTAAAATAATTATTTATTTATTTTCCATTTTAACGGTAAAACACATATCCAACGGGAATACGGGACCAACCATCCAAGGAATTGGGAGCCGATCGTCCACAAGTTCCCGCTAACAATTTGAGCCTGAAGAACTCCGATTCACTAGTGGCAGATGACAATTCACAAATCCCACCCATTCTTTCTCTTCTCCATTTGATTCTCTCTTCTATATCCGTCAATTGATCGGTACACCTAAGCTCAGACTCGAAGGAGTGAAGTCAAAATCGGGAAATATGAGCAATCTTCGAACTATCTGCAGACCTCACACCATCTTCTCTTCGATCGCATCTTGTTGCCGGGATCGAGTTCATTCGAGGTCACTATCTCTTGTTAGGGCTTCGAGTCGAAATCCTTATTCAAATCTCCGCCTTTTGTCTCCATCCGTCTTTTCTCCGCGGCTTGATTCACCGGAATTTATCTGGACTGAATCATGGGCAACGAGGTTTAGTCAGAGGAGGACGATGGTTCGGGCATCCAACTGGGCTGATACCAAATCTCCCTACGAAACTCTGGGTATTCATTTTCTTATTCCCCTGTTAAAGAAGATTGCGTCTGTTTTAGAATTGTATAAAATGATTACATGGTTTTCTCACTAATGTTATTTTAAATGCAGAATTGGAAGGAGATGCTGATGAAGAGAAGATAAAGTTGGCTTATAGACGGTTAGCCAAGTTTTATCATCCCGATGGTTTGTACTTGATCTAATTCCTTGGATGTTCTAGGTAGTAGGATGGAAAGCATAGTACAAATTATCATGGCTAAATCTCTTACTACTTATGTTACAAAAACAAGATAAGATGCTTATTTTTTTCTATTTGGAGACTGTGGAGTACTTTTTACAACTTATGTGGTCTAAATCTCTTCCCACTAGTTCCCGAGTTAGGAGGAATTTTCCAATAGAAGAATTGAATTTCTGTTGTGAAGTTCTTACAAGTTAAGATAGCTTTTTGTGTATTATCATTTCTCACAATCCTCTTGTGTTTGCTAATGTAGCTAGAAGAGTATAGGAATATTAAAATCTAAAATGGTTTCACCTGGCCGGAGGATCATGCACAAAGCTGTTTTTTCAGTCATTTATTACTCTATATGTCATTTGCATGCAACCGATGGTAGAGAACAGCCCATATTTGGATTGAACATGATTCTTCTTCAGTTTTTGGTGAAGCCACTGTGGAGACTATGGCTAATTTTATTGTAATTCTAGTTTTCTTTAAGGGAACTCAAAGCTTTGCAGTGCACATGTTTCACAAATGGTTGTCCTTAACTCTAATGTGACTCATCCATTTGTAGTTGAAGTGGTTATAGTCTTGAAATAAGAGAGTAAGATCTTATGTTCTATTATCACTAAAAGCACCTTAAAGGGAAAAAAAATCAGTCTCAAAAGAAAACTGTAATATATTAGTTGTCAGAAAATGAAGAAGGTAGAAATGTTGAGAGAATGTAGATTTGGTTATGTATTTCCTTTTCAAGATGTTTTTTTTTTCTATTTACTTAACAACCTTCAAAACTTTGCATCTTGTCTATTAGGCTTGTTTGGACTAATTCTTTGAGTCTGTGTTATATATAGTCTATGATGGTAGAGGTACTCTTGAAGAAGGAGAAACTGCTGAAGCTAGATTCATCAAGATCCAAGCCGCTTATGAATTACTTATGGATGTAGAAGAAAGAAAGCAATATGATATTAATAATCGAGTAAACCCAATGAAGGTCTGACATTTTTACATATCCTATTAGCTAGTATCATGAAATTGTTTGTTTGGGAAATTTCTGAAGAGCCCTAATCACTATGTACATTTATTTCTGATAAAATGAAGGACTTCCACTAAAATGGTTTAAAAGAAAGTGAAGCTTTGCCAAATATTTGTCTTGGACAGGCATCTCAAGCATGGATGGAGTGGCTTATGAAGAAGAGGAAGGCGTTTGATCAGCGCGGTGATTTGGCTATTGCAGCATGGGCTGAGCAGCAGCAGCGCGATATGAATCTCCGTGCACGCCGCCTTTCTCGCTCCAAGGTATTATGAATTGTTTCTTATATTTATTTATCATTCGTGAATTCAAAATATACAAGTGTTTCCTTCCATTGGGTATGGACTAAAATTCTAAAAACAAAAATGTAACCTACCATTTTTCTCGTCATGGAGTTGAGTTTTGGGCTGAATGTTAAAGTTTATGTTATTAATGTTGTACAACTTGTTACTTTCCTGTTTTTAGAGGTTTTGAAATGGTTGTGAAAACTATTTCAGGTTGATCCAGAGGAAGAGAGGAGAATATTGGCAAAAGAAAAGAAGGCATCTGTGGAGTATTTACACAGTACTCTTAGGAGACACACACTTGTCCTAAAGAAGAGGGACATAATGCGAAAGAAAGCCGAAGGGGATAAGAAAAAAGTTATTAGTCAACTTCTAGCCTTAGAAGGACTTGAATTAGCAACAGATGATGAAGATGACGACGATGAGACAAGACCAAAATAATGTTTGTTACACATAATAGTTACGCAAAAGAAAGAAAAAAGAAAATGGTTGTACATATTATTGTTGTTGTGCCCTGTTTCTATTGTTATTAGCATCCAACTCGATAAGACTCTCTAATACTAGCAAAAAAGAAGAAGAAGATGCAACACCTTAGTTAAAAGCTCTTCTATAAAATCTATTCTATAACCCAACAACTAATATTTGATGCATACGGTACTTTAGTCATTAGACAAGTCTCTAAAAAAGTGCACAATATGTGAATGAATGGTTATCCTGAGGCAGAGCAACCATTCTATGATTCATTCATTATAATGGATCACTTGCCAATTACAATGTATGATTTTTCGTAAAACAGACCCGTCATCTAATCAAAGCTATAAATTTCATCTAAGAGAACCACATCAATCAATGGCAACATAGGATAAAGAGTTTTTCACCACATCAAAGGTTTCAAAACTAATCCTAATAATATTAGTTTTCAATAAAGAGCTAAATTCTTAATTATTTCAACAAGTTATTGTAAAGTCTTGTCTTAATGACTTCTCCGTTTGATGCGGATTATTAAAATTCAAAAGAGGTTGCCAACAATTCAAAGCTTATGCCAAAAACTTTTAGTTTCGGCATTTGTTGTTGATAATATCTGAATACGAGGAGAAGCCTATAGTTCGAGGAGGCTCGGTCCCATTCCCATTCGATCTCCCTCCAACATCTTCCATCGAAATGAAAAGAAGTGAATTATTTGGTTTGAAAGAATTAGTATTGGTGGTGGATTATTTGAAATAAGATGAACAATAAAATCTGTCTACACTATCAAATAAAAGAGACATGAAATTATACCCCAAAATAGTTCTGACCCATTCATAATAATTGCAAGACCTCAAAATACAGTTCATGAGACAGAATATAATAATCCACTGAATAACAAACTAAAATAAGCATACAAAATTCCAACAAATTTGCTAAGCTGAAACTTTGTCTAACCGATTGTAGGTTCACTTGGGTGGTTTGCTCCAAGTTTGTTTCTGTTCCTCAAAACTTCCAACAACTGCCGATTGTTGTCTGTCGGCTAGCCGAGCCACAAAATCATCATAGCATGCAATTGAATCCACATTTTCCAAAATTCTAACCATTTTTCCCATATTAGCATCAGTAATAATTGTCTGCCCATCTTCAGATTCTAATCCCATTGCCACTACTACAACAGACTTCTCTATAAATTCTGAATTTAATTGAGACCGGTCGCCAGCCATTACTACTGCACCTAATATTTCACCTAAAAACATGCCCTGTAGAAGAACATAAACAAATGCCAATTATTTATTGTATACAAACTAGTGTAACTAACCAATGAATAGATATCAACTTACCACATGTTGATATCTGTGTTTCTTTTGTTGCAGCTTGTATAGAAGAGACAGTAATCGTTTAGCTAGAAAAGCTTCAGGTGTCTTCTTGTTGATACGAAGCCTTTCTAGAATCACGGGGAATTCACTTAGCTTACGCTGGACACTCAATGGGATAAGTGTGATGTTAAGACCAGATTCGAAAACTGTTTTCGCAGCCATGGGATCAAGAAACATGTTGAATTCTGCAAATTTGTTTGCGGGAATTGTAAAGATATTGCCATTTTCTGTATTTTTATTATCACCACTTCTTATGTGTCCACCATTTATAAAGACCTCCTGCATCACATCCAGAACCGTCAAGATTTTTTATATAATTTTTTCAATCAAACTAATAGAAATGAACTTGTATTAATTAGTGTACCTGAATAAGTGTGTTTGCATTTTTGTCATTAATGATTATCTTAGCCAGATTTGTCAATGGACCATTAGTCAGTATGGTAACTTTTGATCCTGAATCAAGATTTTTTGATACAGAATCCCACACTTCCATGGCCAATGGCTGCCTAAGTTCAGGATGATCAGTATCCCGAGGAGCTCCATATTTTACTGAGTTCTCAGAAGTAAACCTGAAACCAAAACCAAAAGAAAAAATGATAATGGTGAAATGCTTTTGTCGTTTTTTACCCAAACAACCTTTAAATGCAATTTACAAGGACAGTTTACCTTCGTGGGCTTCGTGGTAAATCACGAGCTAACCCATAAAGGGTGTCTGAGTCGAGGAATCCACCATTACCATTAGGGATAGCTTGAGTGTACTTGCAATCACCAACAGCCGAGAAAATAGAGTCAGACTGGTTCATTGGAAGTACATCTCCTAGACCAACAGGAATGTCATCGCGACCCATCATGTGTAGTAAATCATAGATGACATCTATGGTTGCTGCATTTGCCCAGCCAGTAGCAGACACAAGTATAGCCTGGGTACAAAAAAAAATGTATTAAAAAACAAAATAGATATCATCAAAAGATGAAACAGAAATGGAATTCTAATTACCTTAAGGTTGATAACCTCTACAGGTTGTTTAAGGAGATAAAATAGAGCAAGGAAATCTCCAGCACTCATATCCATGTCAAAGACCACATTTTTACCTAGTTTTCTCCCTTTAAAATCAGGCGTATACAGAGTTTCCTTATAGTAAGGAAACTGATTCGTGAAATTGAACCTCCCAGTGTTTTCGGTTTTATTAAGAACCTGGAAACAAATAAACCATGATAAACTAACTAAAGTATTTGTTTCCTTCTTAAATTCGTATGAAGACAATAATGGAGTTTAGTAATGAAGTTCTTTCCGATTAAAAATAATATAAACTTACGTCCAAGATGACCCAAAAGTATTCTCTGTTTAGGGGGTCAATGGGATCCAAATTTGGTTTTGCTCTTGTAGCAACACGAACAGACACTGACTCAGGTCCACTAATTTCCTTAGTGTAGCCATCCTGAGTAGAACATAAGAATTTTGTCAACATTAAAACTAATGGAATATTGTTAAACTAGCTAGCCAACATTAAAACTAATTAATTTTACCTGACATCTACCTTTCCCATTTTTGACGATGCAAAAAGGGTCACGAAGTCCGGTTTGAACGTGACCACTATGAACTCCATTTTCTGTCAAGTTAAACTTTGGAGACTTGCGGCCATCAAAGAGAGGATTTGAACCATCAGATATTCCATAAGGTTTGTTTGATGTAACTACGGTTATATTCATGAACTCCATTTCAGCAAAGGTATTCACCCCTGTTGGATTATACGAGGTGTTCCTCATGATTTTACTAGCTACACCCGCAGTGAATGAGTCCCACATAAAATAGGTCTGCATGCAAATAAATGCAAAGATGTTTACATGAATCGTTGTTTAACAGCAACTATGGAGAACAACACTTAAAAAAAAAAACAGACAGCTGCAATGTTTTGTCTCTATAATATATATACATGGTACATACATACATACATACCGTGTTGAATTGGTCATCAATCCAAGTGTCGCGAGTAATTTTCATGGATTTGAAGCAGTATTGTGCCTCGTATGTAAAGTACTGCATCTTCTCAAATCCGTCGAAAAACTCCTTAGTTATAGGAATGGTGTTTGTTGCATCAAGAGGAACCAATGTCACAGGAATTCCTGAATGGATTACCTTAAATAGCAAAACAAAAGTCAGCTGAATGTGTTTAATTAATTATTAGGTATTGTTGAGAATGAGAAATTAATCCAACACCTGGTATGCAGCAAAAGGATCTCCAAATATGTTGAATTCTGCATACGGGTTGCTAGTGTAATCAGTGAACAGATTACCACGATCACCACATTCTTGAGGCTGGAAAGAAGATGCGGAGGTGTTTTCTTTTCGAAAACAATCTGTTGGGTTCTTAGACCTCACACCACCACCCATGACATAAATGTGTTGGATGTTCTTCTTAAGATGAGGATTAGTCATAAGAAAAATGGCTAAATTGGTGTGTGTTCCGATAGTGATAACAGTAATAGGACCGGAAGATATCGTGTCAATCATAACTTGTTGAGAAGTAGGTTGTCTGAGAGGAGAATATCTCCTGCTCCCCTAATAAGCAATAAATCATCAAGAAACTTCAGCTTGGCTTTTTTCATTTGATCATACATAATAGATAGATAGATAGATACATACCTGTGGAAGAAAACTTTTCCTCAAACCATAATTTGAACTAACATCTAATCGTCCTCCCCGACCTGCATGAATTGTTTGTCTGTATCTACAATAACCAGCAGTGCCCATCCCCTGATGAATTATATAATTCAACATTCATAATTAATAATGATATTATTAACTAACTGGTTGGTGCATGGTCGTTTATATACAAAAAAAAGTTAACCTGTTCAATTAATGGAAGATATCCTCCAACATTTGGTTGTATGGTTCCATCTTCGTCTATTCCTCCTTCACCTCCCATTCCAACAACAATGTCATCGCGGTTCATCATGTAAAGGATATCGTAAACTTGATTTACAGCATGACCCGCATCGGTCCATGCATTTGTGTTAATAGTTATAGCCTACAAAACAATCAATCAATGTTACTACTTACTTACTTAACTTACTGTTATTTTATTTATGATTAATTAACCTGCAATTCGATCTCCGATCGGTTAAACTTCAGTAGGTATATGAGAGCAAACAAATCGTCAGTGTCAACATCCGTATCAAGCAGAATCCGTTGAGGCAAGCCATCGGAAAATATTGAAACAACTCCGAGCAGTGTTACAACAAAGATCAACAACGAGGATCTAAGCGTCCAAACTGTCTCCGCTTCCATCGCACCAACTTAAATACTTCAAATTCAATCGAGTTTTCTCCGGCCGCCTTCAATAATATTTACTACTATTATCAATACTTTATTCAGGTAGGCATAATATCAATACAAAAAGTAAGTGAATACAACGTAGACTTCTAATGCATAAATAAATAAATAAATAAATATATTCACAACCGCATTAATAATATCACATGTTCTTTATAATAGTTTAACAAATTCATTTCAATCACATGCACTAGTGACATAATAAATTTTCAATATATAACTCTACTGCATTTCAATATATTTATCATTTTCAGAATAATAAAAATCTTTCAAATCTTTATTGTATCATATTTTTCAAATCATTCTAACAACTCAACTTGTATTATTGATCCAAAATATCATTTTCAAAAATTATAATAAAAATTTCTTACCAATTATACCAATCGATGAGGAAGACTGCTTCTTTAATTATGTATGCTCTTCTTATCCGTGGAGAAAATGAGAGGAAGACTGCTTCTTTAAATAATACATGATTTAATTAGCATTTTGGACATGTGTTTGAAAATCGAACACATGTAATACATGCATTGCATTATTTGACTTATATCAAAGTAACAGGCGCATGGATGCATGCGTAAATTAAAAGTGAAATTGGCATGCTTAAATTAAAAGTGAAATTGGCATGATATATAAATAGAATATAAATACACTTTTGCAGATAAATAGAATATTAATATACTTTTGCAGATAACGAGATGAGATGATTGGGATAACTAATTAGATCACCTATATACCTATCCAGATAGCTAGATTGTATTGATTGCAGGGAATCAATAATCTATTGATTATTTTCAAGTCTCAAAAAATCTATTGATTATTTTCAAGTCTCAAAAATATTATTGATTATTTTCAAGTCTCAAAAAATCAATTTACATTGGAGTTTTTTTTAATATTTGATAAAATATACGCTTATTAAAAAAAATGATAGAGAAATATTAATAAAAATTTGACACTGAGTTTGGAAGATTGAAAATTTAATAAAATCGAGAATTTTTTTTTATTTTCAAAAAAGAATTTTTATACCTAAATTCTTTTTTAATCATTTCTTTTTTTTATGTCTTTAATAGCAGTTTGATTACACGACACGACACGCTATCATTTTTCTATCAAAAAAATATTATTAAAATAATATATTTTGTTATTTTAATTAATAAATAAATTAATTTCATTATTAAAATAATATTTTGTTATTTTAATTAATAAATTAATTAATTTAATTATTAAAATTATAGTAATATTATAAATAAGTTTTTTCTAAAACCAAACAAAATAAACTATAGATTAGAGGAGCTCTAAAATACTCATAATAATTCAATTAAATATTGGTTGTAGTAATTAAAACTAAGATCATTAAATATTAATTTCTAAATTTTAAATAAACATTTTGAAGTTTCATGTACTCTATAATCCTAATATTTAGCAGGTTAGAGATTCGGTTTGTTGTAGGTAAATTAACTCGCCTATGTTTAAAGGATATTATTATTGTGAAATAAGAATAAATGAAATGAAAAGCCACACTTCTATATTGATATGTTTCAGCTTTAAATAGCCATAAAATAAAGAAATAATCAAACTACCTAAATTTTAAAAAATAACTGAAATAAGAATTTAATCATAACATTAATACTACCCACTAACACTACTATTTAAAATATTTTTAAAATATTTTTTCCTAACCTAAGCTAGTTTGTGTTGGTTATTGAAAAAAAAAAAAACAATACATCAACTTTTATCTATAAATTATTTCCAAGTAATTTCAAAAAATTAATTTACATTGGAGTTTTTTAAAAATATTTGATAAAATGTACGTTATTTAAAAAAAATGATAGAAACAAAAAAAAATATTGATAAAAGTTGACACTGGATAGAAAATTTAATAAAATAGAGAAAAACAAATATTTTCAAAAAAATAATCTTTACACCTAAATTCTTTTTTAAACATTTCATTTTGCCAAGCTGATAGCAGGTTGGTTACACTTCAACACGACATAGACAAAACAAACACGCTATCATTTCTCTATAAAAAATATTATTAAAATAATATTTTGTTATTTTAATTAATAAATTAATAAATTTTATTATTAAAATAATATTTAATTATTTTAATTAATAAATTAATTAATTTAATTATTAAAAACAAAATCTAACACTATAGATTAGAGGAGCTCTAAAATACTCATAATATTCCAATTATATCTTGGCTACAGTAACTAAAATTAAGATCATTATTTATTAGTTTCTAAATTTAAAAAAAAATGTACTTGAATTATTATTTTATATTTATATTTACTTTTATTAGATATTATAAAATTTCTAAATTATGAAAAATATTCAAATATATATATATATATATATATATATATATATATATATATATAATAGTTTAACAAATTCATATTAATGCATTAGTGACATAATAAATTTTCATATATATATAACTCTACTGCATTAATAATAACTCATAAACTATCAACCAAAAAATATGTAACAGAAAACATATGTAACAATTATCATTTTAAGAATAATAAAAATAGTTTCACCATTGTCATAATTTCAACATCTTTATTGTATCATATTTTTCAAATCATTCTAACAACTCAACTTGTATTATTGATCCAAAATATCATTTTCAAAAATAAATCACTTAAAATTTGGTAATCTTATATTTTTTGCTAAAAAATATAAGAACTCGAACAATAATTAACAAAACATTATAAAACATTTACAACAAATTATTCACAAAAACAATTGATAGTATTGTTTGAATTAAAAAATTTTGAAATGGAAATTTTTATCCAAATAAATAAAATGTTGAATCTTAAAAGCACAACACTACTTCAAATTCTAATGGTAAAAAGAGAAACAAGAAACATGAAAAAAAAAATATAAGAAACAAAACTTTTAAACAACACCTTTGAAAAACAAAAATACAAGAGATAACAATATTTCAAAAATAAATTAAAAGAAGAAAAAGTTATATAATATATATATATATATATATATATTAAAATAATTGTACGTGTGATTTATTATGTAAACTTGAATATTATTTGTATTTTGCACAATTTGAATTATAATGTAATAAGTGATTGAATATTCAGTTGGTTTTCGCATTTAGATATAAAATTATATTTTTTTTATGTATCAAGTTCAAATTTAAATTTCACTACATTTTCACATATTAAAAAAAATATTTTAAATTAATGATTGAATAATAATTTATTAGTTTAAAACTCACACTCTTATAAAAGCAAATTATAGAGTACAAAGTACAAATACACAAAGCATAATTATTCAACCAATGAAATGAGAACAAATAACAATTTATCCATGATGTATTATAATATACACATGTTATTTATTAGTTTAACAAATTAATTCTTCAAACAATTTTCAACCTTCATATTAAATTTACACATACAACTAATCCTCAAATTATATATATATATATATATAACAACTAAAACTTTACCTAAAACAGCAAGTTCAATCCAATGTGAAACTTTAAAAAAAATTAAAACCTCATGAGGATATCTTGTGCTTTCAAGTAGAGTATTCCTTAAATGACTATCACCATTAATGATACAAATTGATGAAATCCTCAAAATTTGACAAAAATAAATAAAATAAGTTGCTCCTTCCATGACTTACTAGGAGAGAAAACCTATGAAATTACACATAGAAGAAACAATTAAGCTAACTTAAGAATCATTCAACTTCTTCCTATATAAGGAAATACGAGAAAAGTATAAAAAGGTAATTGCCAGAGCTTATGTTTCATTACCAAAAATCTTCTTAAAGTTGTTTGATATGTATAACTGTTAATTCTGATTTTGATAGAACTTTTGATTGAACTCCTTTAATATATCAGTATTGTTGAAAAACAAATATATAGTGTTAAACATGATATATTCTCTATAATTTAGATCTTTAGATTAAGATAAGCTTCCAGAAGAACTCTCTAATATTTTAATTTCCACCCTCAACAATTTGTTAGAAAGAGAGATTATGCCTATGAAAATAAAAATATAAAAAATGATTGAAATACAATTTTAAAAAATATATATAATTTCCTCTCAACTATATCACTTATATGTTTTTTTTCAAGCTATTTCTTAAAAAAAAAAAAAAGAAAAAAAAATGCTTAATTTTCGATGCTAATAGTCAAATTTCCAGTGCTATAGTAACGAAAAATAAAATCATTATATATTTGTTTCTAAATTTAATATAATTATACTTAAATTATTAATTTAATATGTACTTTTATTAGATATTATAAAATTTCTAAATTAGGAATATTGTTAAAATATATCACTTATCTATTTTTTTTCAAACTATTTCTTAAAAAAATAAATAATAAATTTAATTTTCGGGGCTAATAGTCAGATTTAAGCTCTAACTGAACCAAAACGATTACATTTTTTTTTTACATTTGATAATTAATTATAATGAAAATCTTCTAATTTTATTTTATTGTATTTGGATTTTCTTATATAGTGAAAATTATGCTAAAATAAATTTAAATATATTAATTGATTTTATCTAAAATAAAAATAATAGAAGAAAAAATAAACAAATTAATTTTTTAGTTGTTGTTTTCATATTTTCTTTCCTTATATAGTAAATTATGTAATTGTGAAACAGTTCTTTTTTTATTTTTTATTTTATTTTTCCCCCACAAAGTATAGATATAGATAATTTCAATTTATTTATTTTTTCTAATATAGTATTACATCTAAAAGTCTATGGTTTTGATTGGCAGCAACCTGGATAAGTAAGAGTGATGTGTTTACAATCACTTGGTGTTATGCTGGTAAGCATGTTGTCAAAAAGAGTAATTACTAATGAATTTGAAGAAAGAATTTAAGAATAATGTTGGGCCTTATCCACGTGAATGGGCATGTAGAAAATATGAGATTGACAAATCAGTCGTTCACAAAAGCTTGGAAAGAGATTCAGACTTTTCTTATGCTGACGGGCAAATCCTTTCATTGCTGGCCGTGAATTGTACATCTAACTATTACGAAGGTCGGCAAAGTATGATCAAAGTTGTCGACAAATTTTTAAAACTGCAAGTATTCAAGGATCATAAAGAAATGAAAAGATATGTGAAGAGTAAATTCCGTCCTATGTCTCTTTTGGTATTGGAAAAGAAAAATGTTGCTCAATTCCGAAATAGGTAAGCATTCGTTCAAACTCATCATTTATTTTGTAAGAAGATTTGTTGAGAATTAATATTTCTTTTATATAATACGTTATTGCTGAAAGATTTCAATAATACATATTTCTAATGTCATTGTTTTGTGCTTCTTGTTCAGATTATTTCAATTGTGCTTATCTGAATGATATGGAAAGAATTGGTTCCAAAGCCTTGAAGAGTTACACAAACAATTTTAGTGAAGAGAATTACATTGGAAATTTTCAGTTTAAAAAATATTTCATGGGTTGTTCGTGGGTTGTTCGAATGTTATCTAAGATATGGGATGAGGACCAAAATCCGTAACATAATTTACTCAGATTCGGGGTACTATTATTTAAGAATCTCAGTTCCCGAATTTGTGGTTGTTTAATTTAATTGGATATACATTAATCTGCATGATGAAATATTACTTCTTCATCATGAAAAGTATACTTGCCATCCTGGTATGGTTAGGATGTATGATTATTGCGCTGAAGATAAACATGTTGCTATGGCAATCTTTTTAAAGCCCATGAATTCCATAAGAAATCTCCTGTCTAGAGGTATACTAGACTTTTTTCACTTTATGGATGCAGTATTTTAAATTTGATATATATATGTATGTTTTTTAGTAGTTACAATATTCATAGACTTCAAATGTTAAAACTTTGTCACACCAAGGTGATTTTTCATGGCTATATAGAATTAAAGTTGCGTGTAGAGTGCCGTCTCTCCTCAAGTTTCTACATAATGTATCGCATCACATGGACCTTTCATTATTCGTAATTTGGATTCAGCTCCTATATATTATTATATGAGATTTATTTCTCATATCTCACAAAGCTGTTTTTTCAGTCATTTATTACTCTATATCTCACAAGTCTCATATCTCGCATGCAACCGATGGTAGAGAACAACCCATATTTGGATTGAACATGATTCTAGTTTTCTTGAAGGGAACTCAAAGCTTTGCAGTGCGCATGTTTCACAAATGGTTGTCCTTAACTCTAATGTGACTCATCCATTTGTAGTTGAAGTGGTTATAGTCTTGAAATAAGAGAGTAAGGTCTTATGTTCTATTATCACTAAAAGCACCTTAAAGGGAAAAAAAATCAGTCTCAAAAGAAAACTGTAATATATTAGTTGTCAGAAAATGAAGAAGGTAGGAATGTTGAGAGAATGAAGATTTGGTTATGTATTTCCTTTTCAAGATGTTTTTTTTTTTTTCTATTTACTTAACAACCTTCAAAACTTTGCATCTTGTCTTATAGGCTTGTTTGGACTAATTCTTTGAGTCTGTGTTATATATAGTCTATGATGGTAGAGATACTCTTGAAGAAGGAGAAACTGCTGAAGCTAGATTCATCAAGATCCAAGCCGCTTATGAATTACTTATGGATATAGAAGAAAGAAAGCAATATGATATTAATAATCGAGTAAACTCAATGAAGGTCTGACATTTTTACATATCCTATTAGCTAGTATCATGAAATTGTTTGTTTGGGAAATTTCTGAAGAGCCCTAATCACTTTGTACATTTATTTCTGATAAAATGAAGGACTTCCACTAAAATGGTTTAAAAGAAAGTGAAGCTTTGCCAAATATTTGTCTTGGAAAGGCATCTCAAGCATGGATGGAGTGGCTTATGAAGAAGAGGAAGGTGTTTGATCAGCATGGTGATTTGGCTATTGCAGCATGGGCTGAGCAGCAGCAGTGCGATATGAATCTCCGTGGACGCCGCCTTTCTTGCTCCAAGGTATTTTAAACAAAAAATGAATTATTGCTTATATATATTTATCATTCGTGAATTCAAAATATACAAGTGTTAATAATGTTGTACAACTTGTTGTTTTCCTGTTTTTAGAGGTTTTGAAATGGTTGCGAAAACTATTTGAGGTTGATCCAGAAAAGAAGGCATCTGTGGAGTATTTACATAGTACTCTTAGGAGACACACTTGTCCTAAAGAAGAGGGACATAATGCGAAAGAAAGCCGAAGGGGATAAGAAAAAAGTTATTAGTCAACTTATAGCCTTAGAAGGACTTGAATTAGCAAAAGATGATGAAGATGACGACGATGAGACAAGACCGAAATAATGTTTGTTACACATATAATAGTTAGGCAAAAGAAAGAAAGAAAAATGGTTGTACATATTGTTGTTGTGTCCTGTTTTTATTGTTATTAGCATCCAATTCGATAAGACTCTCTAATACTAGAAAAAATGAAGAAGGTGCAACACCTTAATTAAAAGCTCTTCTATAAAATCTATTCTATGACCCAACAACTAATATTTGATGTATACCGTAGTTTAGTCATTAGACAGGTCTATAAAAAAATTAGACAATGAATGAATTTGTTTCTTATTTTTCTGAAATCTCTATTTCAGAGCAAACATCAGAAATCTCTATTCTTTCATGGCTGAAAAAGGTAAAATGAACATGCAAATGGTGAGAAGTTAACTTTGGAATTTCATTCGTTACGTAGGTTTAATTCTGAATTCGCCTTTCAGGGTTTGAACTATATGAGAAATGAGTCTAAACGCCTGGTTATTTCAGAATCTAAACATCATCTTTGCATAGGCTTAATTCTTACTTTGTCTAATCTGAACTGCATAAGAAATAATTTGTATGGATTATGTCTACGGTTAGTAAGATCTATTTTTTCATGACTGAAAAGGTAAACTGAACTTGCAAGTGGAGAGCAATTAACTTTGGAATTGCAATTGTTCATAGGCTTAATTCTGAATTTCATTGTTTGGATCAGAACTATGAGAAATAATTTTCAAACGGCAAGTTATTTCAGAATCTAATCATCATAGATTGAGGATAAAATCCCTTTTAATTTTCTCATACTCCAATTCCTGGAGGAGGAGAAATTTAAGAAAGTTGTTCACAAGTAAGTTTTTATTATGTTTATCTCTTACTGTTTTTTCATGTATGAGTGAGTTTCACATGATTTTTGAGGCATATAGAAATAAGAAATTGAAGTATGATGAATGGTACTTGAAATAGAAAGCTTGTTATTGCTAGAATCTGACATAACATGGGATCAATGGAGGTTAAGATGTTAAAAGACCTCTTTACCTTGTAGTAGGGGGAAGGAGATGATTATTACATTTGAGTGCTTCTAGGTTCTATTTCCATAAATTGAGATTTTCAGTTTGGTTAATGATTGCAATGAAGTTTTGTTTGCTTAGTCAACAAATAATTGCTAAAGAAGTTTAATCAATCCATTTGAAAGTATCACTTCTGCTACTGCTTTGGGTTTTAATTTGAAATACAAAACAACACTTTGCATTATCAAAACCCGAAGCAGAAGTAACCACTTATTTCCTTTCTTAGCCTCTCACAGCTGGTAGAGGATAACCCGAATGTTTTTCATATGAATTTAATTTTGGTGACTTGAGCAAGAATCAGGATTTTTCTTCAACTTGAAATATTTTAAGGAGAAAGTATAAGCTGGGGAATGGGATGAAGTTTAAAAGTACCTCTCTAGATTTACGAAAGTTCATGACACTCGGTACTCCATGAAGATATTTTTCGAAATTAGGAAGCAAAAGTATCTCGAAGCACTAGACAAGTACGTGTTTAATTTAAACATTTTTTCCTAGTTGAATCTGTTTGACATAGTTAAAATAGAAATTAGTTTTACTCACATGTTTAACTGAACTGACATGCAAGATAGAGCAAACGCGGTTGAGATACTAGTGGGTGATTTAAAAGTGTTTTCAACATTTAATAAAGAAGATGAATGATAGGGAGCACGGCTTTGGGGGAGCGACTCTTACAACGAAAGTGACATCGCTGTTATATGAAAGTGACCTCGCTGTTATACAAAAAAGACCTCTTCTCTTTCGTATAACAACGATGTCTCTTTTGTATAACAGCGATGTCACTTTCGTAGACGAGGTCTTTTTTTGTATAACAGCGAGGTCACTTTCGTATAACAACGAGGTCACTTTCGTTGTACGAGTCGCTCCCCCAAAGTCGTGCTCTCAATCATTTTTCAATGAAGAATTATACAAAGAAATTACGCAGCTCTTAACGTTGATAAACTTCAGGTACATAATTGTTTAGCACCAACTTTTGGATTATAAGAAGTAAAGTTTTATTCTGTCCTAAATGCAATGTAGCCTCAGTAAGTTTGTATTCCTAATATAGACCTTATACACTATTTTATTACAATAACTACGATAACCATGCTATCATTGTCCACAGTTTAGTGCTTGAGATTTTTATTGTTTCTTATGGGGATTTGTCTTTACTCACATTGGTTCAAGAATATGTAAATATCTTCTACAAGAATTTCCGAATTATTTTTCTAGGAATGCTTTGTATCAATTTTCTCATTATTTCCATTTATTATGTGGTCCCATTAATTATTCATTTAAGGGTCTTTTTATGAAGTTCCCTAGCTAGTCCATTGGAAGGTCAAAGGGTGTTTAATAAATAAAAGTCTGCAAGAAACCATTGTGCAAAAATATGTTTGAAATAGCTCCTTTTGGGATTTGGGATCACATCAATGTTTTGCACTGCATTTCCCTGAAGCTTACATAATGGCTTAAGAATCAGTTCTCTTGTCCATTGGCTGTGCATCTTAAACTGGTAATTTGTCTAACTTCGCTTCTTTCGAATATCAGGGAAAATTAGCTGTTGTCCAAGTATGGTGATACGAAAACAGGGTACTAAAAAAAATCATTGAAAGTAATTGTTTTGTAGATCTCTATGGTTGCGCAAAATAGGTACTAAAAGTCAATCCACTGAATATGGGGACTTCAGAATCTTCTATAGAAATTTTTTTCGGTCTAGAGGCAGGAGGAGAAGATAATGAAATAATTAAAGTACATTGAGCTCAACTATGATAATCAAAAGGATCCCTAATTCAGACAAACAAAATTATGTAATCCATGTTAGCCTGTCACATGATTGCTCGGGTTATAGTGTTTATTATGTAGTCTTACAATGTTAGTTAAAGATGTCTTGAGAGATCCTCAACTTTTAAACTCCTGTTAAAATCTTTTCATTATAGTATTTACTACCTTCCCAACAACTACCAATTATTGTTTGAAAAGTCTGTGTTTTCAAAAAAAATATAACAACTAATGTATAAATGAAATTGTAAACATATATTTTATGGGACAATTAATTTTTAACTGCAAATTTTATAAGATTTATTTCATTATCTATTAAAAGTAAAAGTAAGGCACCTTTAATTCAAATTAAAAGATTAGATTGATGTGTAAGTTTCCAAAAATGAGTCCAAAATTAATTAAAATAAATCTCCATGAAATAATTATTAAAAAATTTAGTCATTCATGTCTTAATTAATGGTAATATAATCAATAAAATTACATAGGCTAATAAGATATGTTTGAATTTTTATCATTGGAACTAAAATTGAAATTTGAATTAAAGTTGTAAAGCAATTCTCTAGAAAAAGAGATTATGGTCCCCTGGATTCAATATTGGGAGCGATCATTCCGGAGCAGGAACCAAATCAAGCGCCAAACTTCTTCCAAAGGCGGTCTTCACAACTGGTGAGGATGAACACTAGTAAAACATAGGGACCTCCTGGAGGCCGTGAGGAGGACAATGACATTTTTTATGCACTACTGTTCTAGTTTGTTCCGAGTAAGATGATTAGTTCAGACAATGTAATGATGCTGTTCTCGAATCTGTGACGATTTAAATGCTGCTTAAACCATGAAAAACAAGGGCCTTTGGCTAAATTGTGATAAGAGGGTGGTGGGCTCAATTCCTGAAATAGAAATATGGGATGTTTTCTTTTCAATGATAGAGATTTTAGTGATGAGATTGCATGGGAAAATTCAGTCTGGAATCGATTTCGTTCCAGCTAACCAAAGCACCACCGGCAGGGCCGGCCCTGGGGTAAGCCCGGCAAGCCCTCGGGCTAGTGTAGCCCATTCCCACAACAGCTCACTTGTTAAAAATATTAAAGTATATACTAAAATTTATTGTAATTTTAAATGTAAAGGTGTATTTTAGTGGTTCAACATACAAACTTAAATTTTATATAGTTATGGGTTCAAACCTCGTTAAGAACATTTATTTTTATCAATTTTTTAAACTTGACCTAAGTTAACAAAAAAAACGAATTTTTTTCTACTAGGGGCTGGGGCAGCCCAAACCTCGAGGTCGGCTCTGGCCACAGGGGACTCGGTGATGACAAGTTTCATCGTAAACGAAGGATTCCAAAATGATCAAGATTTAGGTGATTTGATCATCTATCGTGATCAAGGTAATCAAGTTTTGCATTAGAGAATGGAAGGTGGGAATCTCGTCCTTCAAACAAGTTTTCAGTCGGGATTGGAAATCAGGGTAATAGGATTATTCAAATTTGAACCTCAAATTTGATGAAAGTGAAACCGCAAATATTTATGTATGCCGGTTATTACCAAATAACTAGAATTTTGCTCGACATTGGAAGATCCAGATTTCATGATCAAGTTGAAAATCAATCAACCACAGGAACTTCCGTTCTTAGATTTTCTGAGTAAATACCTCAATTTTTTAGAGAACATGTTCTTAGCCTTAAAAGTCTAATTTGATACCGATATATTTTATTAATGCGAACCATAATTTACATTGCAATTAAATAACGAAATATTGCAACAATTTCAACTATATTTTCAACATAAAACATTTTTATTAACCCTAAGTTCCTGGGTTCGAGCCCGTCAGTTGACAAATTTTGCGCCTGTTTAAATGGTTAAGTGTGTTTGTGGGCTACATATTTAATCCGTTGCCCCATTTTTATCATTTTTTCTAGTCTAGCGGCAATAAGAGGTGAATATTAACCTTAAGTTGTTGGGTTCGAGCTTGTCAAGCGGCAAGTTCTACTATTAGTTAAATGGTTTAGTGTGTTTGAGGGCTACATACTTAATCATTGTCTCATTTTTCGTTCTAAAAAAAATATCGAAAAAATATATATTGCATGAACACAAATATATAATCATTTCGCAACTAGTTCACCAATTCCGTGATAAAATATTGTGGCAAACTTAATTACAACCATATTTTATAATTTTTAAACTATCATTCTAAATTTTCCTGTTTTGTATTAAAATATTTAAATGTCTACTTAATTAGTTGTTTTTCATAATTAGTTGTTTTCCAAATATTAGTAAACTTTCAATGCTAAATTAGTTGTAGTTTTTATTAAATGAAATTGTTTTGTTTCCTGATTCACATGTCACATTACAAAAAATAAGACGATCAACATTTCGTTCTTGCAGCACTAAGAACATGTCTCTCCTTAAAGTTGATTTCAACCAACGTCGAAGCTCTTATATACGACTTAACCAACAACGAGGAGGTTGAGATGTCATCTGTAGTCAATAACACTCCATCGAAGCTCCATCTTGCTGAAGCTCGAGCTGAGATTATAAATCTCAAAGTCGAAATGTAAAAAATGATTGTTTCACTTGTCGAGCCTCTCCTGCACCCTATAAATCTCATTTCTTATCGTGAAATGCAGGTTCTCCTATGATATGAGAATCATCAACAAAACAACAATCCAAGTAGTCAAAGAAATGACAACGCAAGTATATTTTTTATATCCAAGTAGTTAAAGAAACGACATCGCAAGTATATTTTTTATATCCAAGTAGTTAAGATACATATACACATCAATATAAGGAACCTTTGTTTAAAAAAAATGGAAATTAGACCTTTTTTCTATATATTATTTATTAGCATAATTCATCTAAAAGGATGATATTATGTTCATTCTCACATGAGCTCCTCTAAACAGTTTCTAAATGCTAACTACCATATTAATTTACCTTCAATCAATAGTAAAAAAATAATATATAAAGGCAGTTTTAACCGCTGTTAAAAGATATTTTCCCCGTAGTTAAAGCCCATTAGTGGTAAGATTACCATAGTCAACCGCCGTTAAAAATATTAATCAATAAGAGCGATAAAAATATCGTAGTTCATAGTCTATAACAGCGGTTTATTAAACCACCGTAAATAACTTCTAACTACGGTTTTAAAAACCGCAGTTAAATATATGTTTGTTAATAAAGGTGGTAAACTTACCCTAATTAATAGTCTTTAACTATGGTAACTTTACTGTCCTTATTAAGAAATATTTTTTTAACGTTGAAACTTTTAACTATAGCCAATAACTGCAGTAAAATTTTTATAGTAAATTTTAACTATAGTTTTATAAATCGTAGTTAGAGACTATTAATTGCGGTAATTTTACCATCTTTAGTTAAGGAGTTTATTCACGGGTTAAGGAGGAGGGCGGCGGCTGAAAAACTAGTGAAAAAATGAGGTGTATTAGGGTTTAATATAATATTATATATTTATAAATATATTAAAAACTTTATATAATATATATTTACGGTTGGATAGACGGTAAATAAATATACTAGTTGTATTGAAAAAGTGAAAATAAATAAAATTGGGTTTGTAAATTATTAATTTAATTATATATATTAATATATAAATATTATTTTTTATAAATATTTTAAAATATTTTTTTCATTTTATATATAAAAAAAATCATTATAATTTTATATACCATATTTTTTTTATTAATTTATTTATATATACAAATAATTATTATACTTTTTATTTTTATATTATTTTAAACTCTTACGAGTTTACGATTCGATTTTGATTTCCGAGTTTACAAGTGTCTAACGATTTTACGTAAACTCTCGATTTTGACAGCCTTGGTTAATAGTCTTTAACCGCGATTTATAATAGACTATTAACTACGGTATTTTTATCGTCTTTATTAATTAATATGATTTTAACGGACATACTTTAAGTCTTTATTAATTAATATGATTTTAACGGACATACTTTTAACTGCCGTAAAATTATCGTAGTTAATAGTCGCATATAAATATTAAAACTCTCTATAACACTAGTACAAAAATGACAATAAAACTTATATTTATGAGAAAAAAACATTAAAATAACATTTATACTATATATATAAATAACACAAAATAATTTATATCATAATTTTTTTAAGACATTATGTAAGAATATAATTTCTATAACAATTTTCTTATAAAAAATTCAAAATTTTCATCAAAAGTATTATTTGACATCTCATCTATTTTTGCATTAGAATGACTGATATTTGAAGTATGACTGAGAATCACTAAGTGATTACCAAATTTTAGATAGTTGTTAGGAAATAAAATTTAAATGGCTGACTGATATAATAAAATTACATACTTGAATTTCTATTCTAATTACTTTTTATTGAACTATCTAGTTAAAAGAAACCGACGAATTTTCAATGATTTTAGTCTTACGACTCGTATCATTTTTTATTTTATTTTTGAATTAAGGATAACAAGTATCACACCCCACAACCATGCCCCACTTTAACTCAATCGCTTTCAGATAGAATCGAACTCGTGATATTTTGGTCTCTTAAGTCGACTTTTACCACTAGTCTACTTTGGTGGGTTACATATTCGTCATTTATAATACTATTATTATGATGCTTTTTGAAATTCGTTCTGGAAAACCTATATAGTCGGTCGGGGAGAGTTAATCGTTTTCTCGATGATGTACAAGCTCGATAATCGGTTAAATAACATGTTTATATTATTTTATTTTATTTATATTTGATTTTTTTTAAATGTTATTATAGTTGTGTGTTTAAAAATTCTTTTATATTTTTTTTATAAGAGACTATTTGAAAACAAATGATGTTATAAAAGTTGGAAGGAAATTTAATTTAAGAAAAAAATTATAATTATAAAAATAATAAGAAAATACTTATTTTAAATTTAATTTTGATTAACAGTTTGAGAGGATATGTTCTCATGACTAACTGACCATTTTTTAATTTAGACTTTAAAATATTTTGTGATAAAGATATATATTTATAAAAATATTAAAAAAAACATTAAATATCTTTTTCATTTAATAGTAAATTTACTTAAAGTACTTTATATAGATATATTTACATAATCCCAAATAAAATTATATTAATTGTTTTTTCATGTATATCTCTTTACTTTACTTAAAAATGAATAATAATTAATTTATTTTTTTTTTAAAAGAAATTATTTTTAAATAATTTTGTGAAAAAGATATTAAGTATATTTTAGAATGTAATTTTAAACATTAAAATAAAATTAATTAAATATAAATTAATATAATAAATTTGAAAAGATAAGTATTATTAGGGAACTGATTATTTGTATTTGTATTTTTGTAAAGACTATAAAAATCAAAATATTAATACTATTAGGTAGTGTTTGGTATGCGGTACTAGTTATATAGGTATAAGTTATAAGGGGTATAAATTGTAATGAGGTATTAAAAGGTATAAATTATATAATTTTTTAGTGTTTAGTAAAATATGTATAAATTATATAGATTTTATTATTTTGTGTTTGGTTGATGTTATAAAAAGTATAAAAAATTATTTTATCTTTATATTTAGAAAAATTATTATTTTAATATTTATTTTATATGTAATTTGTATTATTAATTATATTAAAATTAATAAAAGAATCTAATTATTATATAAATATATTTTAAAAATAAATAATCTTATTATATTATATTAATTATATTATTTTATATATAATTCCTATAATTTATTTATATATTAATTCCTATAATATCACATTGAAAATTTTATATTTAAAATGCTATAATTCTTTGTTACTAAGATAAAATATATATTTATATAAATTAAAAAATTAAATAAAAATAAGTAATTAAATTATTATTATTAATTAAATTAAATAATTAAACACACTTAAATATAAATAAATATTTAATTATAATTTATTATTATTATATTTTAAAATATACAAAAGAAATTAAAATTTTAATATTTTAACAAAATTAAGGAATAAAATGAAATATTAAATTTTATAAAAGTTATACCGTCTTGTAACAAGTATGTGTAGGTATAATATTATACCATTTTGAAGGTATAAATTATACCTAAAGAATATTGTATATATAAATATAAATTAACCAAACAACATTTATAATTCCCTGTAGTTATACATATACTTTATCTACAGTGTTGTACTAGATACCAAACATAGCCTTAATGCATGTGAATGTTGGAGTGATAATGAATTATATATATATATATATATATCATAATTAGAAGAAATAATAATATGTTTATGAAAAAAGAAGAAGTTAATTTTAGAGTAATTTAATGATATATTATTTAATATTATGTCAAAAAAAATTATAAAATTTAAGTAGGAGTAATTAAATTGAAATTAATATAAAGATGGCAATCCGAATATATAGACCTAGGCGAGAAATGTGTTAACATCTTACCTACAATATTTTAAGAATCTATATATATATAATGATGCTTAATTTTTAAAGTGTCCGGATTGCCGGGTCGAGAGCTGTGGTTAATTTGGATACTTGGGTCGGATTGTGGGTTGACCCGCTTTTAAATTTAAAACGGTTAAAAATAAAATTAAAAATGCTAGAGGTATGTTTCGAACTTGCAACCTAACAAAACAAATACAACTCTTTAACCAACTAGGCTACAAAGACTTTTTATTTTAAATTCAACACCAAATTTGATAAACGTGGGACGTTTTAATATTAATATAAGTTCAACTTTTTAACTAACTAATCTATATATATATATATATATAATGATGCTTAATTTTTAAAGTGTCCGGATTGCCGGGTCGAGAGCTGTGGTTAATTTGGATACTTGAGTTGGATTGTGGGTTGACCCGCTTTTAAATTTAAAACGGTTAAAAATAAAATTAAAAATGCTAGAGGTATGTTTCGAACTTGCAACCTAACAAAACAAATACAACTCTTTAACCAACTAGGCTACAAAGACTTTTTATTTTAAATTCAACACCAAATTTGATAAACGTGGGACGTTTTAATATTAATTTAAGTTCAACTTTTTAATTAACTAATATATAATGATGTTGAGTAAATGGATATTTGGGTCGGATTGTGGGTTGACCCACCCATAAACTTAAAACGGTTAAAAAAAAATTAAAAATGTTATCCGTAATTTTTTTTTACGGTTTTTAATATTATTACTCGTGCAAATGCACGGGCTAAATGCTAGTTTATTTAATAAGATTTGTTTTTGTTCCATTTGGTTTTATGGAATCCCGCAAGTACAGTTATATCATATTTAAAAAAATATTTGATAAAATTATATTAATGAATATTTTAATATATTAATATATGAAAAATAAATAAATATATTGGTCATATTATATATTAATTGTATTTATATTTTTCGGATGAAATTGGAGTGAGAAACACAAATATCGTTATCGGTGAATCAATAGTCAAACCGAGATACAAACAATCATAACATGAGGACAATTGAGATAAAAAAACTGGAGGGATTATAATTATTATTCTTACTCATAATTAAAATGATTTTATCGGAAATATTTTCAACTTGTAAAAAGAAACCGGAATACCGGACATAACATGAGAACAATTGAGATAAAAAACATAAGAAGGAATTATAATTATTAATTTTACTCACAATTAAAATGATTTTATCAGAATTATTTTCTAACTTTTAAAAAAGAAACCGGGATACCGACCACCGACCATAACATGAGGACAATTGAGATAAAAACCGAAGAAGAAATTATAATTATTATTTTTACTCACAATTTTTAACTTTTAAAAAAGAAACAAGTGTGGTTTTGAATTGCTTGAGCAACTTTAGTATTGTGCATATATCATTTTAGTTAACTAAAAACTTGAACAATAAAGATTATCTTTTGTATTTTATTTATTTATTTTTAGTATAGGAAATTGATTAATAAAAAAATAAGTAATAGAATTACAAAGTTCAAATTTATATAGGACTAAAATATAACTTATACCCTATAGTGCTTAATAAAAAGGGTCCGGAACCATAAGAAACCTAACCTACTGAAATGGGATAGGTCCCATCTACTGTTTTCTCTCCGCCGTCTCAAATTTCTTTCACTCTTCTACTACTTTCTCTCCGCCGTCTCAAATTTCTCCCTAATTCTTCTTCGATCTCTTTTCGTAGCTCAATGGAAACCCGAGAGCATAAGAGCATTCAAATGCAGTGTAAGCATAGATTCTGAATGCGTGCTAATATCTGTGATGATTTATATAGAATACTAGGGTTTGGTACACCGCCTTTTTCACCTAACCCCCATCCTTGTTCCTCATGTGCCTCTTCCAATATTAGGCAAGACTTCCATCTATGATGGTAATATTCGGCCAGCTTCCATCTATCTGGGAGAGGTTCTAACCAAGTCTTTAACAAGATTAAGACTCACTTTCATCTGTATGGGAAGGGTTCTAACCAAGTCTTTAACAAGATTAAGACTCCGTGATCTAAAAATTCAGTTTGGTGTTCTTTCCTAGATCATATATATGTTATCAATGTAATCTGATATATGTAACTCTTTGATGAAATAAAATTACACAAGTTTGAATGTGTTTTGCAGTTTTTTTTAATGATTTGAATGCATGGTTGTGATCTAGTATTTGAGTTTAGTTTTGAATGAATGATTTATAAATCTAATTATTTTTAATTTCTGTAACAATTTTCTAAATCTGAAAATCTATTTATAATTGTGTAAGTTTATTTGTATTTGATCTAAAATATATAAAACAAACAAAATAGATGGATCATCAAACATCATATGATAAAAATTCATCACTAAACATCTCTTTTTCTCACATTCTTTGACAATTACTAAATGGAGTTAGTACAATTTCTTGTTGTGATTCTCAATAGAGAAGAGGGAGAGGTTATGAATTTAAGAGATTTTAACAACTCCAATCCTTCTCATGAATTTCTCCAACTTTTGCTATGATTTTTTTAGTTTGACTCTCTCTAAAAAAGTATATATAATTAGTAGTGTGAATATGGGGAATTATTGTGTTTATGCAATTATAAAATATAATTTTATGAAAATGGTGAAAGGGCCCCTCTCAAGTCTCAACAATATTATATGTTTGAGTTTAAAATTACATTTAGGATTCTATGTTACCTGATAGGCACAAAGACAATGGGGGTAATATAGGATCCCATGTGTGATGGGAAGCTTTAGAATGCAGGATAGGATATTTAGAGCCTTTTTCTAATGAATTGGTCTATATATTTAATAAGAAAATTGAGTAATTGGAGAAAATTTAAAAAGAGAAAAAAAATTCAATTTTTTAATCCATTCAATAAATTACTCAACATTTTCATCAATTTGTTTTTATAAATTTTATTTTCATCCAATATCATTTCCCATTGTATAAATGAACATACTATTTTACAATAAAACTCGACCCTTGAAAAAAAAAACATAACATAAATAAGTTGCATATATTATATTTTTCATTGATTTAAATGGTTGAATGAATACATTAATTGAGTAACTCATAAATAATTAAATTATAAATGATAAATTGGTGTATATAAATGATATTGGAAGTAATCAAATGTATAAGATTCCGTGTTACTTATTATTGTTAGACCAATTTGTACACACCTTTTTAGCTTCATCGATCGTTTTTTGGCCTCCCGCGTTTATTTCTCTTTGTTTGTACGTGAGAAAATGACCTTCGTGCTCGGGAGAAGTGTCTTCGTTTTTTGGTATAACTCAGACTGTTTTTAGATCTTGCTGCTTAATTTGCTTCTTAAAAAACTTGAGAAAAATGGTCAAAGATTCTAATTTAAGAGTTAGTGCTTGGTTACGAGTGGAGGCTACACGTCTGTCCTAAACGGACGGTTGCATTAGCTATAGCCCACACGTAAACGGACAGGTGCATTAGCTATATCCACACATCCGTCTAGATAGATATGTGAATGATTATTCGTCTACTACAAAACGGTTGGCATTGGATATGTGAATGATTATTTGCCTTTATTTGATTCCAGAATTTCTGTTGATCGTCTAAAGTTCGTAACCTACCTCTATCAAGGAATTATAAGGGATATTCATAGTAGTAGACAAGGTTAAAAAGTGAAATCCTTAGACAAATCAAATAAAATGAAAGGCACAGTTGAGACATAAAATTCAAGTTTGCCTCAAGTGGATGTTTGCTTGAAAAGAATTATTCAGAAAATTATTTAAAACATGTATGAATTTTTCTCGTGATTGGTTGAACTATGGTTATGGCATTATCAAGTTAGAGATTAATTTCAAACCTAACATAAAAATTGTGAGAATTTTTTTTTTTTTTTTTGTTAAGAATAATATTCTTAATCATTTTATATTTTTTGTGATTTTTCTAAAGTGATTTGGATATTTAAATAGGTAAACGGAGTGAAAACAATTGAAAAGATAAAACAAATTGAACCAAACATCTACTACACTAGGCTTGGAACGCGACTCGGCTGACTCCAGCCCAGAAGAGGCAGTTCGGGCGAGATTGGAAGCTCTTGGAACATCAGAGAATGTTCAGATGACATCTAGTGTTCGAGAAAGTTGTGAGCTAGGCTCAGGACGGAAGTAGGCTCGGGCGTAAACTTTTGTCAAAGACCTCTCAAAATGAGGCTCAAGTTAAGGTTTATATTCCACAGATAATTAACCAAGTTGGCCCAATGTTTTATGACGCGGTAGGTTCAAATCCTGGCCTCAACATTTCAATTCATCTTTAAGTCTTTTGTTATTATTATTTTTTTTTTTGTTCATGGTGGCATAATTGTAAATATTATGAAATTGTCTTCAATTACACTATTCTGGCCACTTAGACTCTTAGCAGCCAATCTGCCTGCCATGTGGGCATGTAATTGAACGGTGGTTGACTCCATAGATATCTTCTCCCATTTCAAACCCCGATGAAAATCTTGAATCCGGATCGTAATCTCCTACCACCTTCTTCGACTTCGCTTGGCCGAATCATAAAACATAGATGACTTTGTAGACGACCGGAGCACGACTTCCCATTGAATAAGGGTGGAACCATATATAAAATTTAATCGGGCTACACAAATTTCACACAAAAATCAATATAATAGAATCAAAATATGAGTAAATTTTCACACAAAAATCAATATAATACAATAATAAAAGATGAGTATGTGAGTTTAAGCATTGATTGTCGGAAAATTGAAAATTGAAGGCTTTTATTTTCTTTTATACAATTCGGGCTTATTTAATTAATAATGGACTTGGGCCTGTATGTATAAGTAATTTAGGGTTTTAGGCTAATTACTCATTTATAAGAGAGTTGTTTTTAAAGTTGATAATACAACACTTAAGATTCTCAAAAAAAAAATCCTCTTTAGCAAATATCTATTTTCTAGAGTTTCATATCTTCATAACTGTTCTTAGAAGATCAAATAGTCAAAGTCAACATTTGGTGGCAGAGCTAGGTTGAAGAACATGTCGTCGACAATATCAACTAGAGATGTGGCGACAATGAAGATTGAAAGAGAAGGAAACGTGACACTCTCCTATTTGTTACTCACGAAGAGTAATTACTCGGTGTGGGCATTGAAGATGCGGGTAAACTTACAAGCACAAGGTGTGTGGGAAATCGTGATGCTCGACGATGTCGACGAACGAATGGATAGAATGGCTCTCACCGCCATCTATCAAGCACTCCCTGAGGACGTCCTTCTCATGGTGGTTGAGAAGAATTCCTCCAAGCTAGTGTGGGAGACGCTAAAGACAATGCATGTTGGAGAGGAGAGAGTCAAGGAGGAAAAAGTGCAAACCTTGAAGACACAATTCGAGGCAATTCGCATGAAGAATGGGGAATCGGTGGATGATTTTGCCATGAAATTGACATCCATCGTGACTTGTATTTGCTCGTTGGGAGAGAAGGTGGAGGGGATCTATGTCGTCAAGAAGTTCCTTAGAGCCTTACCACAAACATACATGTAGATCATTACAACGATCGAACAATTTGTTGACCTCAATAATATGACCATCGATGAGATCGTCAGTCATCTCAAAGTCCACGAGGAGAGAATTCGCAGCTACGGAGACCAAGAGGAGCAGTACATATTGCTCACGCATGATGAATGAATGTCACAAATGAAGAAAAATGGAGAAGCCGATTTTTCTTCTAGATTATCAAGTTGCAGCGGCAATAGTGGAGATAACCGAGGTCGTGACAAAGGGAGAGGTGGAGGTCGAGGTCGTGGAGAAAGCTCATCTCAACGAGAAGACACAAAGCCCTACAAAGACAAGAGCATAGTGAAGTGTTACGTTTGTCAAAATTACGGGCACTACGCGTCTGAGTGCCCTAACAAAAGGCCCAATGATGAAACAAACCTCACTAGCTCCCATGACGAGAAGCCAACATTAATGTTTTCCAAGGAAGTGACGAAATTTTTTCCCAAAGACGAGGAGACAAATCTCAAAGAGCTCGAGCAAAAATCATCCAAAGAGGAACCAGATGTAGTGGTGCTAAATGAAGAGAAAGTCATGGCGAACCTCCTCGCAAATGGAAATGAGGATAATCACACCGACGTGTGGTACTTTGACAATAGAGCAAGCAATCATATGACGGGTCATCGAGAGAAGTTCAATGAGCTCGACGAGAAAATCACTAGAAATGTGAAGTTCGGAGACGGTTCACTCGTCGAGATCAAGGGTTGAGGATCCATCTTGTTCGAATTTAAAAATGGAGATCAACGTATAATAACTAAGGTATACTACATTCAAAAATTGAAAAGTAATATTATAATTCTCGGTCAGATGACAGAAAAAGACAACACGATCATCCTAGCCAGCTCGCTCCTAAAGATGTTCGATCAAAATGGTCTTCTATTGATGAAGATGGAGAAATCGAAAAATCGGTTATACAAGATTTCTCTCGAGACGAGGCAACTCATTTCTCTATTAACATCGCTACAAGATCCATCTTAGTTATGGCACGCGAGACATGGGCACGTAAACTTTTATGCGCTCAAGATGATGGGGGAGAAGGAGATGGCTATAGGGTTGCCCAAGATCACACACCTCGACCAAGTGTGTGAGAGTTGCATGACTGCAAAGCAAACAAGGCTACCATTTCCTGCCCAAACAAACTTTTGTGCTGAACATTCCCTACAACTTTTGCATGTGGATTTGTGTGGTCCGATCACCCCTCCATCACTCACCGGTAACAAGTATTTTCTTCTACTTGTTGATGATTATAGTCGTTGGATGTGGGTGTACATGCTTAGAGAAAAAGGAGAAGCTTTTGAAACATTCAAGAAGTTTAAGAGGCTCGTTAAGAACAAGTCCGAGCACAAACTGAAAACTTTGCATACTAATCGAGATGGAGAGTTCACGTCATAGAAATTTGTGGAGTTCTACAAAGAGGAAGGAGTCGAACGTCACCTCACGACACCATACACTCCACAACAAAACAGTGTGGTGGAGAGAAGAAATCGTACCGTGATGGGTACTGTGAGGAGTTCACTCAAGAGCATGTAGGTACCGATAAACCTCTAGGGAGAGGCAGTACGACACGCAGTTTATCTCTTGAACCACTTGCCGATAAAGGTGCTAGGAACTTGCACTCCTTACCAGGCATGGACTAGTAAGCAACCTCATCTAGAGCACTTGAGAGTATTTGGGTGTATTTGACATGTTAAGACAGCGAGACCACATCTCAAGAAGCTTGAAGATCAAAGTCAAGACATGGTGTACCTTGGTGTCGAAGACGGAAGCAAGGCACACATGTTTCTTGATCCAGCTTGCGGGAAAATTTGTGTGAGCAGAGATGCTGTGTTTGAAGAGGAAAAGAAGTGGGAGTGGTGCAACGATGATAACGAACTCGTACAATATTCCTTGGAGTTTTGAAGCCTACGAGATGACGACAACCTAACGGAGTTGGAAAACACAACAGGTACACCATCATCATCAAGAGAGCTCGGGTGAGTCCACAACCAAAGTTGGCCCCATTAAACTTCGTTCCCTCTCCGCTGTCTATGCGGAGGCACCACTAGGAGAGATAGATCTTGATGAATTATTGTTTGCTCACCACCGACGAGCCAACAACATATTATGAAGAGGTAGTTGAAGAGTCGTGGAATGAGGCCATGAACAAAGAACTCGAGTTTATCAGGAAGAACAAGACATGTGAGCTTACCGACTTACCTCTCGGTCATAAAACAATCGGGTTAAAGTGGGTTTTCAAATTAAATATAGACAATGAAGGCAATATTCTCAAGCACAAAGCGAGATTGGTAGCGAAAGGCTATGTGTAGAAGCAAGGCGTTGACTTTGAGGAGACATTTGTACCGGTGGCGAAACTTGACACAGTTAGGCTAATTCTTGCCATCGTAGCTCACCATGGATGGGAGATTCACCACTTGGATGTCAAATCAGAATTTCTCAATGGTGACATTGAATAATAAGTCTTTGTCACTCAAACTGAAGGCTTCATCATCAAGAATAAAGAGCACAAGGTGTACAAGTTATATAAGGCTCTCTACGGACTATGTCAAGCACCAAGGGTATGGAACACTTGCCTCAACAAGAGAATGACGAGTCTCGGCTTCGTGAAGTATTCTCAAGAGCAGGATGTGTACACGAGAAATAATGGAGAAGAAATACTCATTGTTGGCGTATACGTCGATGACTTCATTGTGACAGGATCAAGCATCAAGGGTGTTGAGGAGTTCAAAAATCAGATGATGAAGGAGTTCGAGATGAGTGATCTCGGGCTACTCTCGTACTATCTTGGTATCGATGTGGACTAGAAGAAAAAATCATCGAGGTGAAGCAGGAAGCTTATGCAAAGAAGGTATTGAAATAGTTTGCAATGGAGGATTGTAACTCAAGAAAATATCCTCTGGAAGTAAAGTTGCATCTCGAAAAGGATGTGCAAGGAAGCTTAGTGGATCCGAATGAGTATAAGCATATCGTCGGGTATCTCAGGTACTTGATGCACACTCGACCCGATATCTCTTATATAGTTGGCATAGTGAGTCGATACATGGAGAAGCCTACCACTAAACACCAACAGGCAGTAAAACACATTCTTCGTTATGTGAAAGGAACGACAAGTTATGAGATTTAGTTAAGAAGAGGATGAGAAATTGAAGAACTCGTTGGTTTTATTGATAACGACCTTGTCGGTGACACGGACGATAGAAAAGAACCAGAGGGATAATATTTTATCTCAACGGGAATTTGATCACATGGAAATCTCAAAAATAACGAACTGTTGCTTTATCTTTATGAGAGGCAGAGTTTATGGCAGCTACTGTAGTATCGTGTCAAGGACTTTGGTTGAGAAACTTGTTGAGCGAGGTGCTCGGAAGCGAGCCGAGGATGGTAACCCTTTATGTCGACAACAAGTCCGCAATAGCATTAATGAAGAATCTGGTGTTTTATGGACGTAGCAAACACATCGACACTCGGTTCCACTTCATCCGTGAATGCGTCAAGAATCGAAAGATCGTTGTAGATTTCGTAGGAATTAGAGAGCAACGTGCAAACATTCTCACTTAGGCACTAGCAAGAGACAAATTTGTAGAGATGCGAGAGTTGCTCGGCGCAAAGAATCTCGAACCAAATTAAGCTTACGGGGGAGATTGTGAGTTTAAGTATTGCTTGTCAGAAAACTAAAAGTTATAGGCTTTATTGTCTTTTGTACAATTAGGGCTTATTTAATTTTAATGGGCTTGGGCCTGTATGTATAAGTAATTTAGGGTTTCTAGGTTAATTACTCTTTTATAAGGGTTGTTTGTAAAGATAATACAAAACTTAATATTTTCAAGACTTTTTCCTTAGCAAATATCTATTTTCCAGAGTTTCATATCTTCATAGTTGTTCTTAGAAGATCCAATAGTCAAAGCCAATAGAGTATTGAAATCAATGTTGTTGTTTTTTAGATTTAGATCTCGAATACTCCGATAATATATGTTGATATGGTCTCATTTTAATGTAAGTTCGTCTAATTTATCGTGTTAATCGATGTCAATACATAGAAATACTCAATCTAGGATCTCGTTCAAGAGTAGTTTCATCAAACTTAATATTTTGAGATTTATAAAGAGATTCTAAATTCTAATTAGAAATAATTGTATTTGTTTCAGTCTCTTTCTCTCCGAATTTGACATTAAAATGATTGAATTTCAAGATTCTCAACTTGTATATATTAAATAGTAAGAAAATTACCATCGAAATATTATGAGTATAAAAACAATTCACACAAACACAAATGACTATAATACTATATATACCAATAAAATTATAGATAAAAAACACAAAAGGGTTAAGCACATAGCCCGCAAACCTAGTGAGAGAATGAGTTATTTTTTAGGAATTAAAGAGAACTATCATGACACCCATAATAATGGCTCCGTAAAATGTGGCCACGAGTTAAGCACATAGCCCATAAACACACTTAATCATTTATCGAAACACAAAATTTGCCGCCTGATGGGCTTGAACCTAGGACCTCTTAAGGAGGCTGGGAATATTCACATCTTGTTGCCGCTAGGCTAGAAGAGGGGGATAAAATATGGCCACAAGGGGATTAAGGACATAGCCCGTAAATTCACTTAACCATTTAGCTAGGCGCAAAACTTGTTGTTTGATGGGCTTGAACCTAAGACCTCTCAAGGAGGCTAAGGATATTCATATCTTGTTGTCGTTAGACTAGAAGAGGGGATAGAATGAGTTTTGATCTGAAATGTAGAGTATACCTTATACTTTAACATTAGAAATTATAGGAATTTAATTAGAGATTGAATTTAAAATTTTGAGATTAAGCCTTGGGTTAAAAAGTAAAGTATAAATATTTTTTAATTAGGAATAAATTATATAAATTTTTAGTGGTGGTAACTTAGTATGTTTTATTATTATATAATCATTATTAATGGGTGACATAAATGTTATATTATTAATAAATTTATTTTTGAAATTCACTTTAATCTCTATAAAAAAGAATAATGTATCAACACTCCAAGGACGCCCAGACTGAGAATTCCATTTGATCTTTGTATATATTCTATATATAAAAAAATGTTGCATTAGGGAGCCTGGGTGTCCGTTGAATCTGTGGTCCATCATAAGTAGAAGACAATGAGCCTTCTGTTTTTGTAATTTTTGGCGCGTCTTCCTTGCTTCTTTGACGAGCGACTAAATCACGAATGACAATTCAATACGCCGTAGGAACATTGGATTAAGAAAATTAAGAGGAGAATGAACTAGAATCATGAAGGAAAGGCCTCATTCTTGACAAATTCTTTAATCGAAGGATATCGTAATTGTATGTTCAACTTAGCTCGTGATTAATTCTATTTTAGTTAGGGAATAGGTTAGATCAGATTGATCGCAGTTGCTCAAGAACAACTCCTAAACTCTGACAGTGCTTCGGTCAAGAATTCTACCACAATTCATACTAAATTAATCGGTAAAATCTACTTAGGCTAGGAGCTAATAGGTAAACAAACAATTAACAAGCAATTAATGTTAGATTATGATGATCCAGATGAGTTTTGATCTAGGGCCTAGGCTCGCGATGTAATAAAATAATATAATATAAAATAAAATCTTAAATGTTTGATATTGGACCCAATATGCCAAGTTATATGACCTTTAAATATATGATCTTAGTTAGAGTTTTATTTATACACAATAAATATTTGTCATTATTTTTATCCCTCTCTCTCTAACTTGCAATCTTCTATTTTAACTGTTAGGATCGGGATCGCCGACAGGGGACCGGGGTCCGGCTAAAGGTAGATCACTTACAACAACAACACACAACAATTGTCACTAATCCGGTTAAAGATTAGAACCGCTCTTAACACCACACAAACTATCACAAACTCTCGAACTTGGTTCAAGTGCAAAAGTAGTTTGTTTCAGCCTGAAGCAACTGCACACGGTTCGGCTAAAAAAGAGAATGAAGAAGAATTGGTTGGAATGATGGGAAAATCGGTTATGTTGATTTAAGGGAAAAAACGGTTCGATTAGGGAAGATAGTATAGAGAAGTCGGTTTAGGTGAGGTGAATTCGGTTTGGTTGAGGTGAAGGTAAAGCCGGTTCGGTTAGAGACAGAAAATAAATGAAGAACACAAGACACATATTTTATGGATGTTCGGAGTTGAATCTCCTACGTCACTCCTTCTTCTCAAACAGTGAGAAGGATATTCACTAACTGGAATATTCAACAAACACACTCCGATCGAGTCTTATTTACTGCTCGTTGGTTACACCACTCACAAATGATGTAATACTTTTACACAAGGTAAAATACACAAAGTTTCTCAAAGTCAGATTTCAAATAATTTCAAGGATTTCAATCAATATTCAGGGTCGCACGTAAAATTCGTTTGGTTGTGAATCTGTAGAAATCTGTGTGTTCTTCGTTTCCTTGGGCTTCTATTTATATGAGAAATATGACAACGGTCATATTTTTCTCTCTCCGGGGACTGGTCATCTGAATCCGTGCTGGTTCAGATAAGGTGGCGTGCACGCCTTGCCATTTTGGACACATGGCAAACATGCACTAGGCAGTTGCCTGTTTCAGAAGATTGCTTGTGATCTTGGGTAAGGTCAGGTAATCATTATCCTGCCCCATGCCTGGTTTCTTCTTTTACATATTCCCAAGAAATATTTTGTTTGTCTTAACACGTTATCTTCAAGATATTCATATCTTTTGAATAATCTGCCCGTTGAAGATGTACGTTAGCTCTTAGGATTTTCGATGGGTTGAACTAGCTAGACACTTTCGGTTTGCAACTCAACCGGTCCTAAACTTGAACCGTTTTGGATTTCTACACAAAGGTTGAACCTGTCCGGATTTCATCTCAAACCTGAGAATGCTGAAGGTATTTATTAGCCGGAGCTGAGGGCAATTAAATGACCAGAGCTTATTTATGACCGGAGCAACTCATTAATAACCGGAACATCTCAATTATGACCGAAGTTCATTTATGACCCGTCATGCTTCATTAAGTGCCGTTTGACCGAGCCGGTTTGACCGATCTCCATGGACTACTGGTCAATCTATAGAACCGATATCATTTGCCGAGCCGATCTCGCCTACATGGAAATTTCGGTATTTTGCTCAGCTTCCCTGAGATAACAAAAATTTTAATATTATTTACTGTCGGTGAGATTCAATCTTTGGTCAACTGTGTGACAGGCAAGAATGTTTACCCCTACGCTACAGCACCTTCTTGTTATATTTAAACCAATTAATATACTTGATATAATTTAGCGGTTTAACATATATATTTGAACTTAGTTTTATCTATTCATTAAACTTTTCATAAGTTCTAACAATTTTTTCCCTTTTTGATTATTTAGAATAAATATTCAAAACTTGTAATCGTTGGCCAGTTTAAAATTAACTTACTTAATTTTTCTAACAATTTCTCATTTTTTGACTATTTAGAATAAATATTCAAAACTCGTAATTGTTGGCCGGTTTTGAGAGGTTGTATTTATTCGTCCGGTTTTGTATGTTCTAACATTAACCATACTTAATTTATCATCCTCTACATGTGATTTTTCTCGTCTTAGATTTCCACGTAAATCTTGTGTTATTTACGTATTTTCTTGGTTAATACTTCATCTCTTCTTTATCTTGATTAGACTCAGATTCATATCTTGTTTTTCAACAATTGGTATTAGACTCATGAGCTTTTTTTATTCTGAGACTATATCTATTTTCGGAAAAGTCAATTATGAAGTATGATATTCCGTTATTGGATCACAACACCAGATTTTCTTTATGGCAGATAAAGATGCAAATTTTGCTCACTTCGATGAATTTAGATGAAACTCTATTAAAGAATCCTAGAACAAAATGAGAGGTAGCTAACCAACTTTTAGGATACACATATTTGACTACATTGATTTCGGTAGCTACGCCACTCACCAAATTTAAAGAACCTAGAGGAGCATGAGTCATATATTATGCATAATATCGTTCTTGCCAAGGTTGTATATTTTTTTTCAGCCTACTTAAGTCCAACCCATTTTGACCTCGTAGAGGTTCTAACAATAGAGTCCGCAAATCTTAAAAGCGCATAGTTTCACTTCCAAAAATGACTTCCCCAGTCGAGGAACGCATTAGATATTTAACTAAATCTGTAGGTCCTTGAGCGAATCCCACGTTAGCTCCAAGACCCTGGTCTCTAACTATAAATGTAAATACTTGGGCTTGCGAAGCTTTTGGTCCAGTCGGTCCGTAAAACTCACTAGGATAAGCGGTATTATAGAACCAAACAAAAAACAAGTAATAAACCACAAATAAATAAAGCACATAAACTATAAGACAAGTAAGCCTTTCCATATCATACAAGTGCACGTGGAGCCCATGCGAAAGGTTTAGTTAAGATATGCCAGATTCCACCAAATATACAAATGGAACCTAGACATGCCCAGTTTGTGGACAGTAGAAGATAAAAAGAGGAAGCATCGCAAGGCTATGTCTCATATACATATACATGATGTTCTAAAGGAGACGAGTGTTGTTGGGTTATGGATGAAGCTATAAAAATTATGTTTGACGAAAAGTCTTACTAGTAAGCTGCATCTGAAGTAGATTTTATATTTTATCGTATGTTTGAAGGTACAACATTACAAGAAAATTTATCAGCATTTAAATAAACTAGTGCTGATTTAGAGGCCTAGGAAGTCAAGTATAACAATAAAGATCTAACTTTAATTTTGTTGTATTTACTGCCCCCATCATATATCATGTTTCATGATAATTTGTTATTTAATCATGATATTATCACGACTAATGATGTTTATAATGCATTATTCTCTAAGAAGAAAATGAAACATCTTGTTGATTATTCTGATAGTCCGATAGATAACTTTATTGCTCTAGAGAGATCCCAAAAATGGTTCAAAATGTTATGAGATAAATGAATCAAATTCAAACAAACTTTGGAACACTTGAAATTACGGTAAGAAAGGAGGTCACATGAAATCTGAGTGTTGGAAGCTACAAAATAAAGTTAAGAATGGGAATGCTATTCTGACTTAAAAGCAGGCGGAAAATTATGGCAAAACCAATATTGATGACGCCGAAGACAGCGAACTCCTCATGTCTTCTATTTGTGTTGTATGGTCGTAAGATGATTGAATACTTGATTATGGTTGTACGTGTCATATGTGTCCAAATTGGGATCGATTTTCAACATATGATACAATTTACAAAGATGTTGTGTTAATGAGAGATAATTCATCATGCAAGGTTGTGGGTATAGGAACAATAAAATTAAAGATATTTGATGGAGTTGTTCGAAGACTTAATGATGTGAGACATGTTCCTGATTTGAAGAAAAATCTTATTTCTCTTAGTAGCCTCGATTCAAAAGGTTACAATTACACTCTTGAAGGTGGAGTTATGAAGGTTAATAGAGGTTATTCTCGTGATGAAAGTTGAAAGAAAACTTGACATGTTATATTTCTTAAAAACTCCATAGTTGTAGGCGTTGTCGCTACCTCTTCATTATCTGATGATGATGTCACAAAATTGTGGCATATGCGACTTGGTCATATGAGTGAGAATAACATAACCGAGTTAAGAAAACGAGGATTTCTTGATGGGAAAAGTATTAGTAAATTAAAGTTTTGTGAGCATTATGTCCTCTGCAAATAGAAAAGAGTCAAATTCTCTAAAGGCATCCACAATACTAAAGGAACACTTGATTATATCCACTCCGATCTTTGAGGACCGTCTATGATGTCTTCCATGGGAGGTGCTTATTATATGTTGATAATTATCAATGATTTCTCCAAAAAAAATTGAGATTTCTTCTTAAAGAAAAAGAGTGATGTGTTCTCTAAGTTTAAATACTAGAAGAAGACTATGATTGAGAAACAGACTGGAAAACCAATAAAATGTTTACGTACTAATAATGGTTTGGAGTTATGTTCTGAATAATTTAATTCTCTATGCAGAACTGAAGGAATCGTAAGGCACCACACAATGCCTAAAATTCACAACATAATGGTGTGACAAAGAGGATGAATAAAAATTTTATGGAGAATGTGCGTTGTATGCTCCTTAATGTTGATTTATCAAGGTCTGTTTGGGCTGAAGCTGCAGATTTAACATATTTTCTCGTCAATCGTTCTCCGTCAACTGCAATTAATAAATAGACTCCACAAGAAGTATGATATGATATTCCTTATAGTTATTTTGATTTGAGAATTTTTTGTTGTTCGGCGTCTGCTCATATTGATGAAGGAAAATTGGAGGTTCGATCTATAAAGTTCATTACGTCGGCTAAAAATCCAGTGTAAAGGGGTATAAGTTATGTTGTTCTGAATCCAGAAATGTTATAATTAATCAAAATATTATTTTTGATGAGACACATATGTTACATGCTACACCTCTTATATCTTCTTTTGATCTGATTGAACAAAAATCTAACCCTTTTCAAGATAAAATTCAGCAAAATTTTAGCAAGTAAGTGGAGTTTGATAGTATATCAAAATTTGAACTTGCAACACTACCATCAACCACACCAAAATTGTTAGATACTTCACTGATTGCACCATAATATAATATTGTTGCAGATAATCCCATATATGAAATTATGCCTTCTCGAATACTCGATGATCGAGGAAGGTTATAGTCAAATTACAGAGATTGATTTTACTGGCATATTTTCTCCAGTTGTGAAACATATTTTGATTCGAGTATTACTTGGCATCATGGCGATGCATATTTTGGAGCTTGATCAACTAGATGTGAAGACTTTGTTTCTACATGGAGTTTTAGGTAAAGACATCTATATGCATCAAGCTAAATGATTTACAGTCTTAAGAGAAGATGATTGTATTTGTTATTTGAATAAATTCTTTTAAAACAATCGCCAATGCGGTGGTATAAAAGTTTCGACTCTTTTATGACCACTTATTACTTCAAAATAATTGATTTTGATAGTTGCATTTACTTCAAACTTCTTTATCTGTTCGACATTTTTTATGCTAGTATTGTGAGTTCTTCATTATCAAATCACTTTAAATTGTCTTCAACTATATCACCTCAGTCTGATGAGGATATCGAGTATTTGTTACGACCATAATATTTCATTACAATTGGTTAACTTATGTATGAAATGGTTTGTACTCGATTAGATCTGACATATTCGGTAATGTAGTTAGAATTAGAAAATATCTATTAAATTCAAATAAAGAGCATTAGAGAGCAATTTGGTGGATCTTACGTTATTTAAGAAATTCAATGGATGTTCACCTACTCGATTAGGATGAACCGGAAAAGATGTATACGTAATACGTGGCTCCCGCGCGCAAGGGTCTTCCTTCCCAAACTCCACATTTGACTTTCCTTAGCAAGTTGATGGTTAGTTGACTAGGTCGAGTTCTAGGTTGACTCGCGCCCAACTCACCCGAGTTGACCCATTGACTAGCATGCTAGTTGTCGTTGATCATGTCAGCTAGTGGGAGCTCTATTCCATCCTACATGTGCCGCCGCACAAGGTTGAGGTCCGACAACTTTTTAAAAATATATATATATATATATATATATATTACTTTTTAGTTATTATTTTTTAGCATTCTTTTGCATAACGTAAAAATATAATATTAGTCTATAAACGTTCTATACACTTGTCTTATTGTCCATATTAATTTATATTTTGTATTGTTTATGTCTTACAAAATATTTACGTTTTAATTAATAAAAAATAGGTTAGAGTGGATCGTTTTCTAAATTAATTATTTTATATTCAAATTTAGTAATCAAGTATGAGAATCATATTAAAACTGATTTATTTATATTATGTTCGGGTAAAATTCGAATATCCACCCATTCATTTTATAACTGAAATTTGTTAGATATATTGAAATTAGGGGTAAATGATTTTGGTAGCTTCGGTTCGGTTTAGCGGACATATTCGAACACCTTTAACCAAGAAAAATTAAAAAAAAAAGTATAATACGTATTAAAAATTAAAAACAATTAAAAATATAATACGTATTAAAAAATATAATACATATTAAAAACAATTAAAAGTTATTACTAAATTGCCAATTAAAAACATAAAAAAAATACGTATATATACAATTAAAAGTACTTTTTATTATATATTGTCTAACATAAAATTTTGAACCCTTAATTTGGTTAGTTTCTAATTGTTTTGGTCAATTTAATTTTCACTAGTTCAGTTTAATTTTTAAAAAAAAAAAAATATTATTTTTTTATTATTATTCAAACTAAACCTCTCATATATATATATATATATATATATATATATATATATATATATATATATATATATATATATATATATATATATTCTCTAACTGCTATATGCTATATATATGAACTCATTTTATGTTGTTTATCTTTAAAAAAAATATATCTATTTATTTTTTAATTATTTATTTACTAAATTTTTAAATAAAAATACTTTACTTCTATCAAATTTAAATTTTAAATACAAAAATTTATTATAATAATAGCTTATTAAAAATATAATAACTTTGTTTTGGGTATAATATTTTATATTAAGTAATGCATAATACTTAAAAACTAATAAGTATTCAAATCAAATTAATTAAGGAATTACAAAAATACTAAATTAGAATTACAAATACTATGGTTAGTAACCCAAATTACTGGTTAATTTGCATTTTAGAAATATTACATGATGATAAGCAAAACTCAATTCTATAAGCATTGGTTTGAATTTTATTTTTATTTTGACAACTTCAAATCTTTTTTAGAAAACAATTAATTACTCAATTCAAAAAAATAAATATAATAATAGCTTACAAAGAACATGATGCATATATTAATTAATAAATCATTCCTCATTTAATAGAGCGGATCAAAATTTTGGGTAAAATCTAAATTGGATTATTAGTCAAGTAAAATTAATAATTTCAATCGAATCTCAAATTTTTGGTCTATAAGTCAAGACTCTTTCTAATTAAACTACTTTATTGTTAAATAAAATTCATCATAATATATATATATAAGCTTTACATATTATATCATTTGACATGTTGTGTTCAATAAAAAGGAATGAAAAATCTATAATTATTTTTAAGGATAATTGAAAAACGAAATTTTAGTTAATTGAGATACATTTCATTTCATATTGAACTGTTTATACAGAGAGACATGGTCATTTTGACTTTATCTCCCCCAAAAAAAGGCATTACTTAAATCCATAATATCCTTCAATTAAGAAAAAATATCCAAATGAAAGAACAATAATTGACTTTAAAAAGGTAAAAATATAACACCAATCAATAAGATCTCCTAATTTTATTAATTAATTTAAATGGATCCTCCAACCATTATATGGAATTAATTAATTAATATTTTCCTAATTCATCATAAATATTTTCATATATTTATAAGGCTTGTAAGCTTGTATTATTGTACTCATTCTCATCAATAAACAATCAATCGAATAATGGTTATACTCCCTCTGTTTAACATTGCATGTCTTAATTAATCTTTTGTTTTCTAAATATTTACATTTTTTTTTTTGGCAGGAAATGTTTAATCTTTTCTTATCGGTTTTTAGTGTCGCACTATTTAGTTTAGGATTTAGTTTAGCGGCTACATTTGACGTGACAAAATTTGGAGCGGTTGGAAATGGACAACATGATGATTCTGAGGTAATAAATTTATACTTTTACTATATTAATAATGCATTTGATGTTTATATTATAGATCTTTATGTAAATTTATTACATATTCAATGAAAATGAAGGCATTTTTGAAAGCATGGAATAGTGTTTGTGGAAGTAGCATTGGTGGAATCATGGTGGTGCCGGTGAAGACATATTTTCTCGCTCCTTTAGTTTTCGAAGGACCTTGCAAGTCCTCGTCGATTCAAGTTCAGGTGATTTTTAATCGACAACATATTATTTAACATAAATTTTAGCTCATTGTATTTTTAAAACAAGACAATAATGTTGTTGATAACCTATTATGTGTTATTAAATGAGTTTGTTTAGATAAAGAGAAAATTATCTTTAACAAAGTAAGAGGATATAATAAAATGAAATGGTGGAAAATGAAGTATTAATTTACATATATAAGTTACATATTGTTTTTTAAAGATTTAATTATCTAATAATATCAAATAATTTACGATCTTTTTATTTATTTTCTTATCAATCATACTATTTAAATTATCAATCAAAATATAATTATATTTTTAATTACTTAACCAAACTAATTCACTTTTTATCAAATTTTAAAACTTTATGCTCAATCTTTTATTTGTATCTCGAATATTTAATTGATCAATTAATTCCTTACAATACTCTAACTTTTTTTCATACTAATTTGACATAACATGGGTTTTAAACCTTAATCAACGCGAAGATGAACAAAAACACCAAACAATGTTATTTACCAAAGATTTATTCAAATTATTTTATTTTGAACAAGCCCTACTTCTTGTTTCTTAGATTTAAATACATGTACCCACATAATTAAATGTTTGTAGATTGATGGAACTTTGGTGGCACCCAAAACTAGAAGTGGATGGAAAAGATGTGAAGGTGATACATGGATTATGTTCTCACAAGTTAATGGCCTCCACATTCATGGGAATGGGAAATTTGATGGTCAAGGCTTGCCATGGTGGAATAAGCTCAACTTTGTTTACAACCATGAAGTTGATAATCGTCGACATGGTTATGTATGTTAACTTTCTCCGGTTTGATTTTTCTGTCTTTTTTGTAAAATGGTTTATTAAAATACAATGTTGAATCGTAAATTTGTGATATACAATTAAATTTACCTATGATTATGTTCAATATAATGAACCTATTTAAAATGACTCATTTTGTACGAGAAACTTCTAATATGTAACTCATCGAGAGTTTACTAATTCGCGCTTAATTTTCTTGTCCGTTTTCAGATGGGTGGTGGCTGCACACGACCAACGGTGACATGTTTAAGCTTATTTTCGAAACTACTTTTTCATAAAATAAGATTTATAAATTTATTGATTTATTTGGTTGGTTAAATTAAACATAATGCAGGCACTAAGGTTCAGTAAATGCAATAATCTTCAACTTAATGGATTACAACATATTAATCCTCCAAAAAACCATATAAGCATTAATGATTGCAATAATGTCCAAGTTTCCAACATTGAGATACATGCACCAGAGAAAAGCCCTAATACGGATGGGATCGACATATCTTCCTCCACTAATGTTAAAATCACGGATTCTATAATTAGCAGTGGTAACGTAAATCATAGCACATTTTGTTTTTGTCATTTGTACTTAAATATTCATAGTTATGATGTTTATTATATATGATAATTTAATTAAATATTCTTATTGCATACAGGAGATGATTGTTTTGCCATCAATTCCGGTTGTTCGGACATTTTCATTGAAAATGTTAAATGTGGACCTGGACATGGAATAAGGTAGAAATAAATTTGAAACTATAAGCTTTCCCTACTATTATATTTCCTTAAATCTTATTATTATTATTATCATTTAGTGTTGGGAGTCTTGGGAAAGATGGATCTTTTGCAACTGTGGAAGGTGTTTTTGTACAAAATTGCACTTTAATTGGTACATCAAATGGAGTAAGGATTAAAACATGGGAGGTAATTAAATACCAATATTTCTTATTCAATTATGGTAAGATATTATAAAATAAAATTATTATATTAATTTTACTTTCTTTGAAAATATTATATTTTAGGGAGGCAAAGGATACGCTAAGAATATTAGATTTGAAAATATTATTCTCGAAAATGTAAAAAATCCTATTATTATTGATCAACACTATTGCAATGGACGTCATGATTGTAAGAAACAGGTAAACTTTCATTAGTTTTTTTTGGTTAGGAAAGAAAAAATGTTTAATTGCAGTTTTTTCCATATATCAGGCCAATGGAGTGCAGGTGAGCGACGTGAAGTATTCAAACATAAAAGGAACATCGGCCACAGACCAAGCGATATTTTTTGATTGCAGCGATGATGTTCCTTGTACTGACATTGTCCTTGATAACATCAAAATATCGTTGGATAAAACGAGTGGTTCGACTGATAGTGTTTCGGCCATGTGCAAGAACGTAGAGGGAACAATTACTTTAACTTCGCCAAATGTCGCTTGCTTACATACTAATCATAATTAAGCTTTACAACTCTCATGAGTAATTTTTAAATGAATGTCCAATTTTTCATATTCTTATATATGTATGTAATTCACTAAGTTTGAAACTAATAAGAAAATGCCTTGGAGGCTAAAGTTTTTATTCATCTTTGATAAAAATAAAAAAAATAAAAAAATAAAAAAAAACTAGGTATTCTTGTTAAATGACATTGATTATAAGCATCCAGTGATCAATGAAAATCCTAATGTTTATATTTGTGAGATTTGTTTTTCTTATGATTGAAGATAGAATAAGAATTAAAATAAATTTCAATCAAATTATATCTTAATATATTTGAATCTGGTGTGCACAAAAAAATTAAAATTTTTTTGTAGAATAAAAATTCTATTCCTATAAAATTAATCAAATAATGAATCATGTATGAGATTCAAAAAAGTTATTTTTATCTTTCTTTTATTTGTAAATAAGGAAAATATAACTAAAAATTTAGATTTTAATCTGATTGAAATATCAATATAATTAAAAATATTTAAATATCTTTTAAAAAAGGAAAATATATATTAATTTATTTTAATTCCTAATTACTTGTTATATTATCCGTCCTCTCTATATTATTAAATATATAATTATATAACTATCTAATTTATTAATTATTATATAATAGCCAGCATACCCCCACCAACTAACTAATATATTATATAATATATCCTATAGTATATTTATTCTATCTATGAATTTTTGAACAAATAAATAAATAATTCAACTAGTGAATACTAATATATTATTTAATCATAATTAAAGAACATCCTAATTTATTAATTCCTAAATAAATAACAAACTTAATAATATATAATCTATTACTTCCTAATTAAATTAACAATTCTCTAACTTATTCATTTCTAATTAAATCTAATTATCAATCGATAAACTATATATAATTTATTCATCTTAACTAAAAAATATGTCTCTAACAATAATAGACACGGTCAAAATTCTAAAATTTGAATTTTTTCTAGTTGGTCATTAGATCTCTATAATTTGTAAGGCTAAAACGGAGGACCGCATTCTTCCGACTTAGATTGAAATTCATTCTCTCATTGGGTTTGCATAATTTCAATTTTATAATAATTTGAGTGTATGTGAATCGATTTTACTTTCGATGATAATTTTCATAGTATTTAATATATTTGCAGGTTGAGAATCTTGAAATTTAATAATATTTTAATGTTAAATTCAAAGAGAAAGAGAAAAAAATAATATTTTATCTTTTTTAAGCCAATAATTGATAATATTTTATTATCTGAGTTAATCAAACCAACTACACTAATTTCCGATCAAAATCTAGAATTTCCTTCTAAATCTCAAATAGTTGAGTTTGATAAAACTACCCTTGAACGAGTTGAGTTTGACATTCTTCTTTTGTATGTCATATCATTTTCCACAAGAATAGATGTTGATATACCATAAATGAGTGTTCGTTATAAGAAATATAGTCGTTCATGTGGACAAAAGGGTAGCATCACAGTTGAACATCACTTTCATTATGATATATATTCAATAATGCAAAAGATTTTCAGTTGGAAGAGTTAAACTTGAGACTCAATGATGAGACAGTGGAACTTCTTTTGCTTAGTTCATTTTTTAACCCAAATGATAAACTTAAAAAGTTCAACATTGACAAAATTTTGACTATCTCCGAGAAGTATTATCCCGAGGATTTCACCGAACAAGAAATGCATCATTTGAAGAATCAACTACATCATTTGAGATTGATAGTCATGAAAAATTCCAGAATATGTCCACTATTTCAGAATTGTGCCGAGGTTTATTTGAAACAAAAAATTTGGAACAATATGTTTTAATTGATAGGTTGATCCGTTTAGTTTTAACTCTAGTATTTTCAACGATGACTACTGAACGAACATTTTCCATTATGAAACATATTAAAAAGGTTTTTCGTAATAAAATGTGAGAATATTTTCTGACTGATTTTATGATCATCTATATTGATAGAGATTTGTTTCAAGTATATAGACATATCGATAAATATTATATTTCAAAAAATCATAAATCCCAACTTAAATAGTAATGTCATTCTTTTTTTATTTGGTCTAAGATGTTTATTTTTCACTTTTTATTATTTTTTTAATGTTAGGCTTTGTTTGGTTCTGCTTAAACGATTCTATTTTTTAATATATATGATGGACTATTTAAAAAAATATTGTGTTATATTAATTTTTATAAAAATATTTTTAGCCCAAATAGACTTCATCTAACTAATAATAATATTTTAATTTATATATTTTTCTTTCCTTTTTTCTCTTTTTTGTTTCACTTCCTTCTGCACTTCTTAGTAACACGCTAATGGCACTTTGTTATTCTAGTTTAGCATATATATTTTTACTCTATTAAATTTCTCTTATTTTTTTCTCTAATGGGCAACAAAAAAAACAGTTATTATTGGAAGTTATAATTGAAAAAATATTGTAGGAAAAAACATGTTAAATAAGTGCACATGATTTTAGTCGATTATTAAAAGTCACGTTTTTTCATTAACAAAGACTCTTGACTTTTAGTAATTCATGTGCTCCTACTTAACCAAATCTCACCTAAAAAAATAAAAGTTTAAAATTAAATTTTTAGTAAAAATAAAACTTTTTAAATTGAAGTGGGACAAATATTGACTTTTTTTAGAGAGTAAATTTTGGTGAGAAATAGTATAATAACAATAATTTAGGTTAACTAGTCAGTTTCAGATTTAAAGTAAAATATTTACAATGAATTTGTGCAATTCACGGATCCTCCCTCTGATCGCATGATACAGTTAATGTAGTATCAATCTTTCTTGCTAAGTTAATGTATCCTCAGTCTCATATTAGAAAGAAATATTTGTGTATCCGCTTTAGATTTTCAAGGTTGCCATTTTATGACAATTACACCTTCTTCAAGGAGAGTTAATCAAAATACATACAAAAGAAATATTATAAAAGAAAACAAACGAAATCCAACTGAAAAATAATAAGCTTCAAGAAAGATAATTTTGTTTCTCTTATTCATACTCTAATATTGAACTGTATCTCGAGAAAGATAACATGTTTCAAGAATTTTGTTTTCAGTGAAATAGTGGATGTTTGGGCCCATCTGTTGAACTTTAATTTTAAAAGACAAGCAGTCATGAAAAACGAATAATTTGCTTTTCTACATTATCGTATGTAAGTATTTCACTTGGCTGTGTTCTATGTATTATGCTCAATGTTCATGTGATTGATATTTTGAATTTATTTACAAATGATGATGGACCATGGTTCCTCGTCATTTGTTGCTAGACTTAATGAAGCGATGTAATGGTTTAAAGTATCAAAAGAAAAGAAGACATCAACATTGTTGACATTGTAAGTAAATCCTTCAAATAACAAATTACGTTTATGCTTATATGAAATTATAACCAATAATTCTATTTTTTCAGATATTCCTACCGGTAATCCGCGCTAACTTTTTCTATGTTGTATGTATAAATACGACTGTAGGAAAATTAGAAATATTAGACAACATGCCACTTCCATACCGTATTAGTTTTTGTAAATAAGTATACTGATATAAAAAAAACATATAGGTTTGTTTGTTGTTTTTTTGAGTCAAATAGAATCTCCCTTAGTTGGTAGAGTGAAGAAATGAAATTTAAGTTTGTAAAAACGCCATGGAAAAATGATAAAAACATCACCTATTGTGGTGTATATTGTATGATGCACATGGATACTTACAAAAGGGATGGAAGAAACTGGAATTGTGACACGACTATTGAAAATGTAAGTGTTAAACATATATTCTTTACTCACACCTCTTTATTGATGTCCTTATATTTTTTGTTGTTGTCTTGAATGCCTTAAAAGCATTGAACACATTGAGGATAAAATACTTTTTCAGGATTCTAATGTCAAAGCTGAATTCGAACAAGAGGAATTTGCTGAAATTAATTAAATAAGAGTTGAATACGTTTGTATAAATATTGAAATTATTAAATTTCATATTGCATTAATATTATTAAATTACTATTTCACAATTTTACATATTGTTGTTGTTTTTTTATTATGAGTTTCTTATTCATAATGCTTGATTTCATGTAAAAAATGAGTTATAATCCTTAAAAATTGAATTATATAAAGGAATAACGACTTCAAATGCTTGAAAGCTGAAATATATGCCTGTAATTTTCATGTAAAACTATTAACACGTTAATGTAAAAGCATTTATACCTTAATATAAAAGAATTTATGCATTCGTGTATACCCTACTAGAGGCTTGCAATTCAATTTACTGAACTTCTTAAAAAATAAAAAATGATTATAAAACTTGTTAAAATCATTTATAATGTTTGGTTTAATGTAAAAAACAAGTTATAATCCTTGAAAACCGAATTATATAGAAGAATAACAAGTTCAAATGCTTGAAAACTGAAATATGTGCCTATAATTTTCATGTAAAACCATTAACACATTCATGTAAAAACATTTATACCTTCATGTAAAAGCATTTATGCCCTCATGTATACCCTACTAGAGACCTGCAATTCGATTTATTGAACTTCTTAAAAAATAAAAGATGATTAAAGAACTTGTTAAAATCATTCATAATGCAATTTACCGAATGAAGCTTGTTTCACTTCTATTTACGATGCGTATAGAGTGAGAACCCTAGAACCCTTAAATCGTCTTCATCATGTTCATTGTCCTCAAATAATTTTTCTCTCTCTCTCAAATCTATTTTGAGGATACCTCAGTCTGTTCAGATAGTGAGAACCTTAAAATAATCCCGGAAGATGGTTGTTTTGTCGGAGCAACGTTTGGAGTGATATGTTAGTCTATAATTGAGAACGCTGGTGAATTTGCATCCTTAGATATAAATGAGACTCTATCGCTTACTCGCATAAGGATTGATGAAGCGTTGATGGCTCACATGTAGAGTAGATAGAGTGCGGAAGCTCGTGCATTTATCATTGGTGATAAGCACATTTTCCCGACGATTGAGGAATTTCAAGCAATCCTCAGGCCTCGATCAGATGAGATCATGCTTTTAGTTTCTCACAACCCTGAACCTGAAGAACTAGAATAGATTCTCCGAAACTTCTATTATTGTAGTTTATATTACTCCATACTAATCACAATTAATGGATTTATCAATATGCAACATCTTGACGATTTCATTTGGCATTTCTAGGGATCGGACAAGACCATCTGCCCCATACAAAGTAGACTATTCATGCTGGTGATTTTGGTTCATTATTATTTGTGTCCCGCTGAAGGCGGATAGGCTTCCGCTCATCGGGGTAGTGCCTGCTCTGATGACAAATCCCCAAGGGTTGGCTAGCCTTGTACTCCATAGACACTCATTGGTTTTCGCGACTTTCTTCCAAACCCAACTTCCTATTCCCGTCGAGAATCACCTTTGTTCTTATATCTCTGGTTGATGGACAAGTTTCATTTTTTCCGTCCTTCATCTCTTTACTCTTCCTTTGCATGCCTTCAATTAGACGGGATAGATGAAGTCATTCATGCCCATGCCATTCATGATGGTCACCCCATTAGCTACATTGTTCTATAGTATCACTTTGATACCATGAAGTACAAGATAGAGGGTACTCCATTCATTATTATGCTCGGATTAGAAGAAGTTACCACCTACGATAGCACTTTTATATTTCGACAATTTAGCATGCAGAGAGCTATTCCGTAGGCAGGAGGCATTCCTTCATACATGAGTCATATTTCTCCTACTCTTTACTTAATTTACTCATCAAGGTTGGTGCATGCTCGTTCAGTTCAACTTCCAGGCGTTGGACCAATGTTGTGGATGAGTCCAGTGCGCTCTATCGTCCACATGTCGTCAAACCATAAGACGTAGCGATGGAAGGATCTGAATATGAGTCAAGATCTACATCAGAGTAGCTCTTTTATACTTGTACTTTTGGTTATTTATTTATGTAGCTTTATTACGTGTATGAAATCTTTGTGTGTACACGAGTCAAATCAAATTTTGTATGAATCATTATTATTTTCAATGATAATCGGATTTAAGGATGTTCATACTACATTCCATTCTATTATAACGTTAATTGATAATTTGTAACTTCTTTTATTTATGGCTATAATTCTGAATAATTGATAGTTTTACATGATAATTTCTTCTATTTATGTCTATAATTCTGAAAAATTGATAGTTTTACAGGATAATTATTTCTATTTACGCATATAATTCTGAATAATTGATTGTTTTACATGATAACTTCTTCTATTTACGCCTATAATTTTAAATAATTGATAGTTTTACATGATAATGTATTCTATTTACACCTATAATTTTGAATAATTGATAGTTTTACATGATAACTTTTTCTATTTACGTGTATAATTTTAAATAATTGATAGTTTTACATGATAATTTCTTCTATTTACACCTATTTACCGCGCTAATAGAAGTGAAACAAGCGCTACCGATTAAATCTTGCTTCACTTTTATTTACAGCGCTACTGAGTGAAGATTACTTCACTTCTATTTAATTATTTTTTATAAACAAATAAAGTTTTCCCTCTCATTGTGTGTCTTTCTCTACCCTTTCGTGTCGGTTCATTTGCTTTACTCTTTCGCCTCTTTTCTACTTAAGATCATAAATGCTCATTTTCTCTTCCAAATTCTTTTTGTTTGCTCACGTTTGAAGTAGCTTCTCTTTCGGTAGCTCTTCCTTTGGCCCGATATCAAATATTTCTGAAAAGTGTTTCTGAAATACTGGTCTTGTGCAGCCAAAATAGTAAAAAGGGTTTCTCATTTGATCTTTTCTAGCTTTTCATTTTATTTCTTATTTGTTTTGAAGTTATACGTTTATCTCTCATTTCATAATCAGAATTCAGAAAAATATATCGTTTCATTTATTGAATCGATGAATGTATTGGAAATGGAAGATAAAACTAGGAGGTAATATTTAAAGTAGATTATGTACATATTTTCCTACTTTTAATGTTGTAGTTGTTTTAATATTGTAGTAGGTTTACATGAACAAGTTTATAAATCATGTAAAAGCATTTATACCTTCATGTTATCAATGAATGGTTGTTTTACATAATCACTTCTTCTATTTACACTATACTCATATAAATTGTACAGTTCAACTAAAACAATACATGACGAGAAGTAAATTAAGCAAACTCATAACATCAAGCAAGCACTCCACACCCTTGGACATATTGGCAACAACAACTCATGAAGAATTTGATGAGAATTCTCTTAAGAAAAGAAAGCTTGTAGAAGCTCCAATATTTAAGAGCTAAACCTCTTTAATGGGCATTCACAACCTCATTCAACATTTAGCCGAAGAACAAAAGGATATAGTAAGGGACATTAGATTTGGTTTCCTTCTTTTACTAGGTATATCTAAATGGCCAGTGAAATTCTCCCGAAGTATTATGAGTTTCTTCAACTCCAAAAGGAGATCCATCATCCTGAATAGTGGAGAGGAGATTCAAATTGAAGAAGATGATGTTCAATAGGGAAATTAGAAATTGAAGAGTCCATTGGAGTCGAATCATACGAGCAGGAGTACAAGGACAATTTAAGGGTGTAGAGAAGGAGATGGGGAATGAAGGAGAACAAAGTAAGTCCTCAAACTCATGAAATGCCCAAAAAAATTCTACAGAATAGAGCTGAAGACAATAAATTTTAAATAAAATTCATTGTTTATGTTGTCTATAGTTTTTTTGGACTTCTCAAAATCCACAGTGCAGGTAAACCCCAACTTCTTAGAAAAATTTCGTGTAAAATAATTTTAACCTTCATGTAAAACTATTTCATTTTTCATGCAAAACGGTGTAAAGCACAATATTGTTTACCAAAATCTTATACTTATATTAAGGATTTATGTTTTTTGTTGTTTCAAATCTTGAAATCTCTACAGGATGTTTCTAAAATAAAATATTTCAACTAGTGCAAGTTCACTTTAGACGGATTTGTGGATAGTGTTCTTAAGTGGCATGACAATAAGACCTAATTTTTTCATGGACCACTAACGTTTCTTTTGGTAAGTATTCAATTGACATCTAAGTACCATATTATAGTTTATTAATATATAAATTTATGAACGTAATATATTTATAAATGTAAATGGATCAGTTATGCTACTTGGACTGAGTCATTGAGCACAAGATACACAAAAACATCCCAACGAGTTTCCCAATTTTGGGATGCGGGGACAACAAGAACATGTATGAGACGATTGAGTGTGATTCTAAACATGGAGAGTTTATATAGGGTAGAGCAATTGCACTCATACGCATTACAATGATATAAGAAGAGGATGAATCTTTAAATGACCTACCTGAGAATAATCTGTATTTTAACACCTGCATGAAAAGGAGAAACCTTAGAATGAGCAGTGTGAGAATGACTATCCTCTTGCCTATACATTCAGAAGACTTACTAAGGCTACACAAATATTGGCAGAAGGTGCTCAAATTCTACAACACATGCTTGTAACTAAGAATTACAACATGAACTCACTTCAAGTTATAGAATCCGCTATTGACCCTCTTTCAAAGGTCATAAATTGCCATAAGGTTGCCAGAATATCCTTAAGAAAGAGCTCATACAAGAATAGACATTACCAATGAGGACAACAACATCCTCCCAATGAAGACAACAATATTTCTCCCACCAAAAACAACAACATTCCTCCCACCGAAGACATCAATATTCCTCCCACCGAAGTCAACAACATTCCTCCCACCGAACACATCAACATTCCTCACATTCAATCAAATGAAGGAACATCCAAACAATGCCTCTCCATTGTGCTAACGATAATTCCTCCTACACCTATTCAAGTATTGGAAATTCTAAAAGAAGAAATGGTTGTTCCTCGACCTTCACAGGCCAAAAATAGGCTGAGAAAAATGTATAATGCATTGAAATTCCCCTATTTCACCAATATTTTAAGGTTGTAGAAAAATTGACTGTCAAGAAGAAATTACTTATGGGTTTGATATTTGTAGAAGAATATGAACCAAAGTAATATTTTTTGTTCACACTTATGTTTATGAAAAAATGAAAAGTCTACCTCATCCTAAAATATGTTATTGTGTTATGTAGGGAAATTTTTTTCCAGACTAAATACATTAGCATCAAGTTGTCTCGCAATGACTTCTTCATCTTGGAGAACGAAAGTTGGGTAGAAGATTTAATAGTTGATGTTTGGGTCATTTTCTTGAACGTAAATTGTAGACATCAAACAAGGCCAGAAAAGTAAAAGAATTACAAGAATAGACATTACCAATGAGGACAACAACATCCACCCAATGAAGACAACAATATTTCTCCCACCAAAAACAACAACATTCCTCCCACCGAAGACATCAATATTCCTCCCACCGAAGTCAACAACCTTCCTCCCACCGAACACATCAAAATTCCTCACATTCAATCGAATGAAGGAACATCCAAACAATGCCTCTCCATTGTGCCAACGGTAATTCCTCCTACACCTATTCAAGTCTTGGGAATTCTAAAAGAAGAAAGGGTTGTTCCTCGACCCTCACAGGCCAAAAAATAGGCTGAGAAAAATGCATAATGCATTGAAATTCCCCTATTTCACCAATATTTTTAAGGTTGCAGAAAAATTGACTGTCAAGAAGAAATTAACTACGGGTTTGATATTTGTAGAAGAATATGAACCAAAGTAATATTTTTTGTTCACACTTATATTTATGAAAAAATGAAAAGTCTACCTCATCTTGAAATATGTTATTGTGTTATGTAGGGAAATTTTTTTCCAGACTAAATACCTTAGTATCAAGTTGTCTCGCAATGACTTCTTCAGCTTGGAGAACAAAAGTTGGGTAGAAGATTTAATAGTTGATGATTGGGTCATTTTCTTGAACGTAAATTGTAGGCATCAAACAAGGCCAGAAAAGTAAAAGATTTACTTCACTATAGTGGTCAGTGTAATCTCTACTAACACTATTATTTATAAATGTTTAATTAGTCTTATAATACACTCTGTTGTAAACACTTTGTTGTAAACAGTCATTGGTCAAAGATAGATTTGATTCAAGGTTTAATGAAGAAATGTTAGAACTCGAAATTTCCAAAGCAAACATCGACAATATAGACCTTGTAAGTAAATATTTCATTCAAAACAATTGACAACAGTATGTAAACCTATATTCACTGTTTTATTTTTTTTAGATATTTTTCCCATTATGTATAAGTAGACATTTTTACATGGTTTGCTATAACTTCCTTAAAGAAAAAATACAAGTGCTTGAAAATTGGAAGTTGGATGTACCATTTAAGAATAAATATTAGTTGGTACTTGATTTGGTAATATTCTAATCTTCTCTTTTTATCATTTGAGAATAAATATATGTTACTTGACATAATTTCATTTTGATCATTTTATACAGGAGAGCAATTTTCTTAAATTTTGAAGAGCATAGACTCATGTGTTGTTGATAGGGTCTCCAAATTTAAAATAAATTTGCTGAAAAGATCATGGCAGGATAACAAAAATTTTAATGATTGTGGAGTAAACTACATGAAGCATATGGAGGCCTTTAACGGAGTCAGCAAGAATTGGAATTGTGGCTTCATAAAGAAAACATCAAAGATACATATAAAGTCATTAGATTAAACTAGCTCATTCGCATCCCTAATATCAATATACTTTACCTAAATAATTAATTAATTTTTTAATTTATATACACAAATAAAATTATTTAAAATTATATATATTATTTAATATAATCTATTTAAGTGGGTGAGAAGGGGAATGGAGTTGGTTTTACCTGTGAGCTATCTTTTTTTTCTAAAATGTTTCCAAACGATTATCTATGAGCTGTCTTGTTTCCAAAAGAATTATGAAACAGTGGGTGATTCCATTATGAAACAGTGGGTAATTGATATGAACGGCTGAGATGCATCTTAACCCAATTTATGAAACAGTGGGTATTCTCATTATGAAACCGTGGGCGATTGATATTTGATTATTTGAAAATTTAAAAAACAAAAACAAACAAATGATCTGAAGTTTCATATGAACGGATGAGATGCATCTTTAACGTAGTTAAATTCACCTTTCTTACAAACCTAATTTCTCTCTCACTGTATACCGCCATGGATGAATCTATAGCTCGTTTGCCTGAATGCTTGATTCTTGAGTGTCTTGCTCGTCTACACCTCAAGGAGATACATGTTGCATCGAGAGTCTGTCATAAATGGCTTCGTCTTATTCGATCTCGTTATTTTTACACTCTTAGGAAACAACTGGGATATACGAATCAGGTGGCTTGCTTGCTCCAGAACTTTCCTCCGCCAAAAAACTATAATCTCAAATATGTAATCAACATGTTTGACCCGATTAATCGGGAGTGGAACCGACTTCCTGTCCCTAATTTCACAAATGGGCTTCCTTGGTCGACTTCAATTGCTAGCTCAGAAGGGAAACTCGTCGTGTTTACCGACTGCGATCCGAAGAGTCGTGACCCGGTGAAGTCGGTGTTCGTGTTGGATTTTGTGACTTGGCGGTGGAGGAAAGGAAATGGCATGCCTTTAATTAGGAGCCCAAAATTTTGCACCGTGACTTCCCAATGCCATCGAATATTCATTAGCGGTGACATCGGTCGTGAAGAGGATGCAGTTTGGGAGTATGATGTGGGGAAGGAGGAGTGGACCGAGTTCCATCGGGTGAGAAGCGGCCAGATCAGACAACTTCAGGTAATTGGAGAGGAATTATGGGTTATAATCGGATGCAGAGGCATAACAAATATCAGCATGTTCAAACATGGTGTAGATGTGTACCATCTTCAAACTAAGAAATGGAGACAAGTGAAGTTGGATTTGGAAGGACTTGATGACTTGTTTGATCCCCAAATTGACTTGAAATTGTATGAGTTGATGAAGAAGTTTTCCGAGAATAAGTTATGGGTCATGGAAAATTGCTCTCAACTCCAATTGGGTAAGCAAAGTTTACTAATGTCCCCCACAGCAACCCTCAACAGTGGTTGTTATGGTCAGGAGGAATTATTTGTTATGCAGGACCAAGATGGTAATTTTGAAAGAATGCAGCCCAATTCTGTGTTTTCTGGATATGTGGAATCAAGTTGTTGTGTGGAATTCTAATCATCATATTTATGGATGAAATAAAACTTTATTACACTGATAAGTGATGCAATAAAAGGCAATTGTCTCTTTATCTTAGTTGTTTATGCATTTAATTATGGAGATTACATTTTGAATGCTTAACCTTTAAATTAGATCAATCATTTCTGAAGCAACAAAATAGACATTAGTAGCAATATTCAATCAACTTCTTCATTCTGGGGTTCCCAAAACCAACAATATTCAATCAACTTCTTACACACTTTTCATTTCCTTCAGCTTTTCCTTGGTTGTCATCTCATTATTGTGCTTAGACCTCATCTTCTTGGCTTTGCTCCTCATTTTGTAAGCATAGGCATCTATTTTAATGTTAACCTCAATATTTCATTCATTGTTGTTGATCTCATCCTTCTCATACCATGAGAAATGGTCCAGATCGAAACATACCATGATTTCACAATCATCTTGTAATCGTTACTCTCTTGCCCTCGAACAACATCAATCAAAAAACTTGATTGGTTGTCAAAGCTTGTAAAAAATACCTTCACCATTTTTATGGGAATGATAGTGTTTTAGGAGTAATGACAATGGCATAATTTACCATTTATACTACTTCCAAGAGAGAGAAGTGACGTTGAGAAGTTCAAGATTTTGAATTTTCTTATTTTTCTCATCACACAACCCAAATAGTGAAAGGATATTGTTTTAGCTAAGGTGAAGGATGTATACCTAGGTTAAACGGAGATTGTTGAAATAATTAATTTGATTTTTGAATTGAATATATAATTATCTTAACTTTTCTTAATATAAAAAAATGTGGTAAAAGTTTGCGGAACTCTCAAGGAGGTTAGGATAATATTTGAAAAATGTCTCTTTTGTAATAATTTGCTATACAAATTTAAGAGAAGGATTCATAGTTGTGACAAGAGTTACTCACTCAATGATTTAAGAGAAGGATTCATAATTGTTCATATGAATCGGTCTGATTCATAGTAAACAATTGATCTTGTATTATATAAATAAATAGAAATTAAAATAAATAAATACTATATGTTAGGTTTTATTGAAAATAATTTTATTCTCGTTTTGGTCCTAATTTGTTAGTTTGAATTACAATTGCAAAGATGTTTTTCTTAAATTTTTTTGGTACGCGGTACTATTTATATAGTATAATTTGTAAGAGGTATAAATTATAATTAGGTATATAACAGACAACACAATTGGTACAACACGATAGGCACAAACAGAAAGGCACGGACAACACGATATTGTCCTGCACCGTAAGTCATCAAATCGACATCGGAATTACCATTAATCAAAAGAAGCGCCATTAGTACAAGCGGCACGACACGATCGGCACAAGCGACATAATAGGCACAGGAGGCACGGGACGATCGACACGGGCATCCCGGTATTGTATTGCGTCGTTCATTAAGTGTTGTTAGTCTAGGGTTTCTTGTACATTTGTAAGCGCCGTTAGATTTTGCCCTCGATTGCGGTTTACTTTTGATCATCTCTTAGGGTTTCTGCAATTAATTTGTTCTATTACTCTGTCTCTACCATTATGGGGAAGGGGAAGAACAAAAGTAATACATCAAAAGAAGTTAGGGATTTTGTGCTAGAAGGAATTAAGGAAGCAACAGTCAAAGAATTTGAAAGAATTTTTGAAGAAGTTATCAAAGAACAGCAGGATACCAACACAATTAAGTAATCTGCTCCAACTACTGCTGGGAAAATTCCTATTGAAAATAATGCAGGAAAACAAGGGGATAATGAAGGAACTTGGAAGATGCGCTATAATGAAAGAGCTAATCTGTTTGGGCTCAAGAATCAGATTTCAAAGCTCCTTATGAATGCCAAAAGGGGAGAAATTGTCATCAATAAGGAGAAAGCACAACATATTACAATTCAACTCAACACCCACTATCTTCAATACTAGAATTTGTTGAAAAAAGAAGAATATGAAGAAATTGTTCAATGGTCAGTTGCTACAATGAAGGAACTAATGAAGACTCCCAAATTTAAGTCATATACTATTAGGAGCAACTCGACATGGAAAACTAATGATGTTTGGAAGAACAAAAATGCAAAAAAGTCAGAAGATCATTCTTACAAAGGGAAAATCTACTTGGACAATACACAGACAAAAGTGGAGGTACTGAATTCTCCATTTGAATTTTAATTGCTTACTGAAGTAGAGGAAAACTGTATAAGGAAATGGAAAAATGTAGTTGTGGGAAACTATATAGGGAAAAACAGAGTATCCTTCCCAATTACTAAAGATGCACTGTTGAAGCAATGGGAAGGAAAAGGGCTGGAGAAGATTTCAGCAAATGTCCATGATTTATATTTCCTTAAATTCAAGAAGGGATCTAATCTAGAGGAAATTTTAGAAAATGGGCATACACATATAGGATCCAATTGTATGAAGTTAGAAAAATGGTCTGAAGACTTGAACCTATTGAGTAAGCCAAAAGAAACTGCATAGATATGGTTTAAGCTCTAGAATATACTTGCACATATGTACAATTCTGAAGCTCTTAATCATTTTGCAGGTTTATTGGGTAGACCATTATACATGGATCCAATTACTGAAGGAGGATAACACTTAACATTTGCTAGAATTGGCATTGAGGTTCATCCTAGAAGCACATTACCGAAAAGTATGACAGTAGTAGACATAAAAGGAAAACCTACTGTCATGGAAATTACTTATGAGTGGAGGCCAGACATATGCTATTTCTGCAATACTTTCCAACATGCAAGCCCAAAATGTGATTTGGCTAAGGAAGAAGATCAGAAAATTTATAATGGTCAGAAAGTAAAGATGCAGGAAAACGATACAAAGATCAGAGCAAAATGTGGTTAAAGAACAGAAAATAGAAGATAAAGAAAATTATGTACAAGAAGAAAGCAATACGAAGAAGGAGGTGGATCCTCAACCTAATCATGTTAAAGAGATAGTTGATGATTCTCAATCAAATCAAGTTGAAGTGGTTGCTGATGAAAACAGAGAGGAAGATACTCAGGTTAATCAAGAGGAAGAAGATAATACCAATGTTAATACAGAGGAATCTAAAGTTGTTGAGGATTCCAAAGATGAAGCTGAAGGAATTAAAGACAATGATCTCGAAATTCAAGTTGAGAACAACAATGTGAACAACTCAGAAATTCTGAAAAATAATTCTTTCTATCAAATAAGAACAAGTTCATATAAACAAATAAATCAAGATGAGAATATGCAGTATTCATCAACCTCTTCAGTTCATCCTCCGTTCATTGCAAAAGGAATGGGAAGGGGAAGAGAAAGACAATATGTTGAAACATCATGTTGGTATGGAAATAAAAATCCTGATTGGGATAATTAGGATTTGATACAGTTTGTAATCTTTGTTTGTAATCTTTATTTCTTGTATGTTTGATTGCTATTAATTAGGTTCTTTAAGGTCGTTTGATTGTCATCTTATAATCCTAGCTAAGACTTGTGTAGCTTTGATTCTTGACCCTCCCACTTTTGGGATTTTATTGAATGGTTTTAACCGTTTTCTTATATATTTATTATTTTGTGTTTGGTTGGTAGTATAAAAATGTAGTAAAAAGGGTAAATGACTATTTTATCCTTATATTTATATAAATTATTTTTTTAATATTTATTTTATAGGTAATTGTATTATTATTTATATTAAAGTTAATAAAACAAAAAATCTAAGAATGTATTTTTTAAAAAAAATACTATTATATGGTTTACATTATTTTATATATAATTTCTTATAATTCAACTTATATAATTATATAATTAAAACTTATTTATATATTAATTAATATTTAATATAGATTTTTAAAATTTTATGTATTATTAAAAATATTTGTATAATTGAAAAATATTTTTTTTTTTATAAAATAAAATAATAATAATAATAATAATAATAATAATAATTTTATAAAAAATAATATTTGTAATTAAATAATATAATTATAAATTAGTTTCAAAAATAATTTATATAGATATAAGTTGTATTAATAATAATAATATCACTAATTTATGTAATTAATTCTAAATATTATTTATTAATAATGTAATAAAATTTTATTTTATAAATTAATTAATTGTCTAGATGACTATTATTTTTTAATTAACATTATTAGTTTTTAAAAATAATTATTATATTTTATTAGATATAAAATTGTCACATTTAATTTTTTTTTAATATATTTTTTATTTACAAAGATAAAAATTTATAAACATTTAAAAATAAATAAGAATAAGTAATTGAGTATTTATTATTATTATTTAAATTATAAAATTAAACCTAGTTAAATATAAATAATATTATAATTTTTTTATTATTATATTTTAAAATATAATAAAAAAATTATAATTTTAATAATTATATAAAATTAGAGGGTTAAAGAAAAATTCAATTTTATAAATGCTTATACACTTTTGTAACATGTTGGAATAGGTACAAGATTATACCCATTCAATATATAAATTGAAGAGTGAGGGAATTTTGTGAGGGAATGACGTGTCATCACACATTGGTTGGAAAATGTAAAAGTGGGAGGAAAGAGAGAAAAGAGAGAAATTATTTGATTTTTCAGCGAATAAGATTATGCCACGTCATTCCCTCACCAAATTCTCTCACCAAATTCCCTCACATAATCATTTCTCATATAAATTATACTTAAAGTATATTAAAAAACTATCCAACCAAACAGTTCATTTAATTTATTGTATATACAATTATACAATATCTATTGTACAATAATTTTCACCTAATTTAAAAAATAGTTTAATAAAATATGCATTTAAAAATTCAACTAAAGAGATGGATGATTAACACATTATTTTTTTCAAAGTAAAATAAATGATTATCACTCACTCATAATGAAATTTTAAAATTTATATATATAATTAGGGTACTATATTCATACTTTAATTATATGATTAGGGACAATTATAAACTGTCCATTAATTTTTAGACGAAATTATCTTATTAGAGGCATTTTTTGGACGAAATTATCTTATTAGAGACAGTTTTCCTGGTTGATCGTGGATAGGGTCTCATCTCTACCCGAACATTATAAATACAATTAAATATATAATATCACCCATATATTTATTTATTCTTCATATTTTATAAGAATTTTAAGTCTATTTTTATAGAGTAATGATAGGGGCGAGAATATAGGGCTGCAAAAGTATGCGAATATATTGGATATTCGGTTTAATCCAAGAATATTCTTTTCCTCTTTTTATTAATTAATTTCTCTCACTTCCCTTATTAATTAATTCATTTATCTCTTCAATTTTTTATTAATTAATTTTTTCCTTTTTTATTAAAATTAATTTACTAATTAAACTATTCTAATTAATTTATTCTCTTATTAATTAATTAATCTCACTAATTAATTTATTCACTCGTTAATAAATCAAAAATTTCTTTTATTTCTTCCTTCTTACTTTCATCTCTCATTTCAAAAAAAAATGATTTAATAATTAAAAATAAAATTTCAAAACAAATATTATAACTCAAAATTTAAAAATAATCTCTCCTCCCTTTCACTAATTAATTTTTTTCAATTCTATTAAAATTAATTTATCTCTTACTAAATTCTATATAACAAATTAATTTATTCTCTTATTAATTAATTAATCTCTTTTATTTTCAAGTAATTAATTTATTCTCTCTATTAATAAATTAAATTTTTTATCTTATTTTTCTTCCCTCTTTCTTTCGGAAGAGGATCCTCTGCTACCATTTTAACATGCTCCCATGTTCCCCTCTCACAAAGGGATGGGCAATATGGTAAATAAATAAAAAACATTTTTTTATTTATTTACCATATTGCCCATCCCTTTGTGAGAGGGGAACATGGGAGCATGTTAAAATGGTAGCAGAGGATCTCAGAGGCTTTCTTTCACCTTCTCTTTTCAAAGATAAATAACTCAAAGAATAAAAATAAAATTTTAAAATAAATATCATAACTCAAAAATTAAAAATAATCTCTCATTAAATATCATAATAATATTTTGAACAAATAATAATGTGTTATAATAATAAAATTACTTATAAAAATAATTCAAAAATTAATAATAAAATTACTCATAATATAATAATATAATATAATATAATATAATAATAACAAAATAAAGAAGACAAATAAATAAATCTGATTATCCATTGTCTTTCAATTGACCACCAAAAAGCGTCCACACCTGCCATCATCAATTAAAAAATATTTAAATAAGTTAATTGTGAGACAGATTATTTGAAGCAAATATAGTATATTATGTAAAAATAACATTATCGTTAATAAAATTATAATTCTATAACTCCGAAAATAAAATAAATCAAACATTTTTCCTAGCCTCTATCACAAATCTTCTCGTAGTTTTTCTCACAATTGTTTCAACCACAAATTGTTTTCTCTTTGTGGGTAGACGTCCTCGAGCTCGTACCTTTAATGGAGAGTGTGTTGTTTTTGTACCGGATGTAGATACTTATTTTAACTTTTCAGTATTTTGAGGTATTAACGACAAATTGCAATTATTTTCAGTCATTGAATGCTCAAGATTAATAGCAATTAGTTTGTCTTTCACGTCTTTCAAAACTTCAATCAATAAAGAACAACATTCGTCAGATTTTTCTTCAAGTTGTAGAACCTCATTTATCAATGGAGTGAGAGTTTTGTGCCGATGTCTTTCCTCAACCGAACTATGATCATCATAACTGTTAGTGATGCTTTGATACCCACGTTTCGCATTTTTTGCCATCGATCAATAATATAATTTTGAGGAACCTTAATTACTCCATTCATTATCAACACAGATATAGCATGTCTACATAAAATACCTCGAAACTCAAACATTCGGCAAAGACAATTAACTTGGCAATCTAACATAGTATAACACACCACAAAACTAACTTTTCGTATCGGTTCTTTATTTGTTGCCAAAATAGTCTCTACTACTTCAAATATCATAGTTGTCCATTCTTCCTTCACTAATGAGGCATTGCAAAACATCAAACCTCTTAATTCATCTTAGAACAATTTAAATATTTTGTTAGTGTACGCGTTTTCAAATTGCCTCTCAATAGGATAACCAGTTATTACGGGGATTGCAGAATTAAAAGAAGCAAAATCCAAAACTTTTTCATTTTCAATCTTCCTCTTTAAAGCATGATCACACTGCTCAACAAATTGTTTCAATGATGTTTTAGAATGCACATACTCATCAAAAAAAGCATTCATACTTTCACTTCTTTGTGATGTAGACATACCTGCCCAAAATTTATCTTTGACAAATGCAGGCATCCATTTATTACGTATTTCATACAAAGACTTCAACCATACATTATTCTCTAAGTTATACTCTTCAATCATACTCTGCCAATTCTCATCACACTCATCAACAACCGTAAGTGAGTTATATACCATGTTCTTCATTTGTTTTTTTTATCATTTTATACTGTGCAAGACCACCTAATTTAGCTGGAATTTTTTTCATTATATGCCAAATACATAAACGGTGATGAGAATTTGGAAATACCTCTGCAATTGCAATTGTCATTGAACGACATTGGTTTGTGATTATGGCCTTTGCAGCACGTCCAAACATACACATCAACAAAGTTTTAAACAGCCAAATGAATGATAATGTATCTTCACTAGATATTAGTCAACATCTAAGTAAAATAGATTGACCATGATGATTCACTCTAACAAATGGAGCGAAAGGCATATCATAACTATTAGTCAAATAGGTTGTATCAAAAGTAATTGCATCAGAAAAATAATCATATGCAGCTCTCGATCTTGCATCAACCCAAAAAATATTTCTAATTCGAGATTCACCATCTAAATCAAGCGCGTAGAAAAAATTTGAGTTTTTACTTTGCATTCAACAAAAATAAGAACTCAAAGCCTCAACATCTCCATTCCCTAATCTCAACCTTCTAACATTTGAAATATAATTTCTACAAGTTCTTTCATCGTATGACAAATTATCATAGCCTCAACTACAAGTGATTGAAAACTTTTACTTAAAGTTATTCCAGCTTCATCATTTAGTTCCAATCTTCTCTTTGTAGCTACATCCAATACTTTATTAGATCTAAAATATCGTGATTTTCCTAAGCTCAATATATGGTTATGTTCAAGGTGTACACCACTTATTACAAAATTTGTATCACCTTGAATAACTACATTAATCTTAGCTTTACAATTTTTCTTAATCGAAGGTCTTGAATTTAGTAAATTTTTTGACCTAGATACTTTGGTACGACTTTTAGCGCCTCCAATGAAAAAATATTTTTGTTTTCCATCGTCTCCATTTCTACCACTTAATTTGAAAATACCAAAACCAATATTCTCCGAAAAAGATTTATAAAAATTACGTACTTCATCTTCGGATGAAAACGACATTCCAATTTCAGGAGTATTTACCTCTTTTAAACTTGTCGACCCTTTTAAACTTGGCGATGAGTTTTGATTTGCATCGTTGTTATTTTGAATCATCGTATCATTTTTTTCTTTTTCCATAATAACTTCTCTACCTAAATTTATTAAAAAATATATGCAATTATTAAAAATATGCAATTATTAAAAAAAAGTAACCATAATATTTGATCAAAATAAAAAAGATTACCTCGCTACTATGTTGATAAAAAAAGATTATCAACTGCTATGTTGGTGATAATTTGAGTTTGTTAAAGGATTAAAAAGAGGATGAGAAATAAAAAAGTAGAAATATTAGATAAATATTTATATGCCATAAAAAATAAAAAATAAAATATTATTAAGTCAAAATAAAAAAAAAATAGGAAGAAATATTTAATAAATAAAGTGATGAAAAAGTCATAAAATAAAAATAATAAAAAAAATAAAAGAGATAATTAATAAAGAAAATAAAAGAGATAATTAATCGGTTAGAAAAATGAAAAAAAAAAAAATTAATAAATACATCCCAATATTTTTTTTTCAAAAAATATTATTACAATATTTAATGTGAGATATTATTTTTAATTCTTCTGAGTTATAATATTAAACAAAAATAAAAAAATAAAAAATAAATAAGAAAAAGAATATAATTATTATTTATACATTTATAATTTAAAAAATATTTTTAATATTTATTAATAAAACAACTTAATATCTATACTCTCTCTTAAAATTTGTGAGTGAGAAAATAGATTAATTAATCCGAAAAAGTAGTAAATTAATTAATAAGCGAGATAAATTAATTAATAAAGGAGATAAATTAGGAGAGAAGAGAGAAAATAATTAATGAAAGAGAGGAGAGATAAATGAATTAATTAATGAGGAGAGTGAGAGAAATAAGTTAAGAAGGGAAATGAGGGAATATTATGTGATTAAACTGAATATCCAATATTCCATTTCGCTATCCCAGATTTACGTCCCCTATCATTACTAATGATATACATATCAGTAATGGCATTACCTTTAGAGAACCGTTACTGATATTAGTAACGACTATAGCGTCGTTACTCATACTAATATTCACTAGCATTTAGCCCGTGCATTTGCACGAGTAATAATATTAAAAACAGTGAAAAAAATTACGGATAACATTTTTAATTTTATTTTTAACCGTTTTAAGTTTATGGGTGGGTGAACCCATAATCCGACTCAAATATCCTTTTACTCAACATCATTATATATTAGTTAATTAAAAAGTTGAACTTATATTAATATTAAAACGTCCCGCGTTTATCAAATTTGGTGTTGAATTTAAAAGATAAAGTCTTTGTAGTCTAGTTGGTTAAAGAGTTGTACTTATTTTGTTAGGTTGCAAGTTCGAAACATACCTCTAGCATTTTTAATTTTATTTTTAACCGTTTTAAATTTAAAAGCGGGTCAACCCACAATCTGACCCCAAGTATCCAAATTAACCACAGCTCTCGACCCGGCAATCCGGACACTTTAAAAATTAAGCATCATTATATATATGGATTAGTTAGTTAAAAAGTTGAACTTATATTAATATTAAAACGTCCCGCGTTTATCAAATTTGGTGTTGAATTTAAAATATAAAGTCTTTGTAGCCTAGTTGGTTAAAGAGTTGTACTTGTTTTGTTAGGTTGCAAGTTCAAAACATACCTCTAGTATTTTTAATTTTATTTTTAACCGTTTTAAATTTAAAAGGGGGTCAACCCACAATCCGACCCAAGTATCCAAATTAACCACAGCTCTCGACCCGGCAATCCGGACACTTTAAAAATTAAGCATCATTATATATATATATATATTAGTTAGTTAAAAAGTTGAACTTATATTAATATTAAAACGTCCCGCGTTTATCAAATTTGGTGTTGAATTTAAAATATAAAGTCTTTGTAGCCTAGTTGGTTAAAGAGTTGTACTTGTTTTGTTAGGTTGCAAGTTCGAAACATACCTATAGCATTTTTAATTTTATTTTTAACCGTTTTAAATTTAAAAACGGGTCAACCCACAATCCGATCCAAGTATCCAAATTAACCACAGCTCTCGACCCGGCAATCCGGACACTTTAAAAATTAAGCATCATTATATATATGGATTAGTTAGTTAAAAAGTTGAACTTATATTAATATTAAAACGTCCCGCGTTTATCAAATTTGGTGTTGAATTTAAAATATAAAGTCTTTGTAGCCTAGTTGGTTAAAGAGTTGTACTTGTTTTGTTAGGTTGCAAGTTCAAAACATACCTCTAGTATTTTTAATTTTATTTTTAAACGTTTTAAATTTAAAAGGGGGTCAACCCACAATCCGACCCAAGTATCCAAATTAACCACAGCTCTCGACCAGGCAATCCGAACACTTTAAAAATTAAGCATCATTATATATATATATATATTAGTTAGTTAAAAAGTTGAACTTATATTAATATTAAAACGTCCCGCGTTTATCAAATTTGGTGTTGAATTTAAAATATAAAGTCTTTGTAGCCTAGTTGGTTAAAGAGTTGTACTTGTTTTGTTAGGTTGCAAGTTCGAAACATACCTCTAGCATTTTTAATTTTATTTTTAACCGTTTTAAATTTAAAAGCGGGTCAACCCACAATCTGACCCCAAGTATCCAAATTAACCACAGCTCTCGACCTGGCAATCCGGACACTTTAAAAATTATGCATCATTATATATATGGATTAGTTAGTTAAAAAGTTGAACTTATATTAATATTAAAACGTCCCGCGTTTATCAAATTTGGTGTTGAATTTAAATTATAAAGTCTTTGTAGCCTAGTTGGTTAAAGAGTTGTACTTGTTTTGTTAGGTTGCAAGTTCAAAACATACCTCTAGTATTTTTAATTTTATTTTTAACCGTTTTTTTAAATTTAAAAGGGGGTCAACCCACAATCCGACCCAAGTATCCAAATTAACCACAGCTCTCGACCCGGCAATCCGGACACTTTAAAAATTAAGCATCATTATATATATATATAGATTAGTTAGTTAAAAAGTTGAACTTATATTAATATTAAAACGTCTCGCGTTTATCATATTTGGTGTTGAATTTAAAATATAAAGTCTTTGTAGCCTAGTTGGTTAAATAGTTGTACTTGTTTTGTTAGGTTGCAAGTTCGAAACATACCTATAGCATTTTTAATTTTATTTTTAACCGTTTTAAATTTAAAAGCGGGTCAACCCACAATCCGACACAAGTATCCAAATTAACCACAGCTCTCGACCCGGAAAACCGGATACTTTAAAAATTAAGCATCATTATATATATATAGATTAGTTAGTTAAAAAGTTGAACTTATATTAATATTAAAACGTCCCGCGTTTATCAAATTTGGTGTTGAATTTAAAATATAAAGTCTTTGTAGTCTAGTTGGTTAAAGAGTTGTACTTATTTTGTTAGGTTGTAAGTTCGAAACATACCTCTAGCATTTTTAATTTTATTTTTAACCGTTTTAAATTTAAAAGCGGGTCAACCCACAATCTGACCCCAAGTATCCAAATTAACCACAGCTCTCGACCCGGTAATCCGGACACTTTAAAAATTAAGCATCATTATATATATGGATTAGTTAGTTAAAAAGTTGAACTTATATTAATATTAAAACGTCCCGCGTTTATCAAATTTGGTGTTGAATTTAAAATATTAAGTCTTTGTAGCCTAGTTGGTTAAATAGTTGTACTTGTTTTGTTAGGTTGCAAGTTCAAAACATACCTCTAGTATTTTTAATTTTATTTTTAACCGTTTTAAATTTAAAAGGGGGTCAACCCACAATCCGACCCAAGTATCCAAATTAACCACAGCTCTCGACCCGGCAATCCGGACACTTTAAAAATTAAGCATCATTATATATATATATATAGATTAGTTAGTTAAAAAGTTGAACTTATATTAATATTAAAACGTCCCGCGTTTATCAAATTTGGTGTTGAATTTAAAATATAAAGTCTTTGTAGCCTAGTTGGTTAAAGAGTTGTACTTGTTTTGTTAGGTTGCAAGTTCGAAACATACCTATAGCATTTTTAATTTTATTTTTAACCGTTTTAAATTTAAAAGCGGGTCAACCCACAATCCGACCCAAGTATCCAAATTAACCACAGCTCTCGACCCGGCAATCCGGACACTTTAAAAATTAAGCATCATTATATATATATATATATAGATTAGTTAGTTAAAAAGTTGAACTTATATTAATATTAAAACGTTCCGCGTTTATCAAATTTGGTGTTGAATTTAAAATATAAAGTCTTTGTAGCCTAGTTGGTTAAAGAGTTGTACTTGTTTTGTTAGGTTGCAAGTTCGAAACATACCTATAGCATTTTTAATTTTATTTTTAACCGTTTTAAATTTAAAAGCGGGTCAACCCACAATCCGACCCAAGTATCCAAATTAACCACAGCTCTCGACCCGGCAATCCGGACACTTTAAAAATTAAGCATCATTATATATATATATATATAGATTAGTTAGTTAAAAAGTTGAACTTATATTAATATTAAAACGTCCCGCGTTTATCAAATTTGGTGTTGAATTTAAAATATAAAGTCTTTGTAGCCTAGTTGGTTAAAGAGTTGTACTTGTTTTGTTAGGTTGCAAGTTCGAAACATACCTATAGCATTTTTAATTTTATTTTTAACCGTTTTAAATTTAAAAGCGGGTCAACCCACAATCCGACCCAAGTATCCAAATTAACCACAGCTCTCGACCCGGCAATCCGGACACTTTAAAAATTAAGCATCATTATATATATATAGATTAGTTAGTTAAAAAGTTGAACTTATATTAATATTAAAACGTCTCGTGTTTATCATATTTGGTGTTGAATTTAAAATATTAAGTCTTTGTAGCCTAGTTGGTTAAAGAGTTGTACTTGTTTTGTTAGGTTGCAAGTTCGAAACATACTTCTAGCATTTTTAATTTTATTTTTAACCGTTTTAAATTTAAAAGCGGGTCAACCCACAATCTGACCCCAAGTATCCAAATTAACCACAGCTCTCGACCCGGCAATCCGGACACTTTAAAAATTAAGCATCATTATATATATGGATTAGTTAGTTAAAAAGTTGAACTTATATTAATATTAAAACGTCCCGCGTTTATCAAATTTGGTGTTGAATTTAAAATATAAAGTCTTTGTAGCCTAGTTGGTTAAAGAGTTGTACTTGTTTTGTTAGGTTGCAAGTTCAAAACATACCTCTAGTATTTTTTATTTTATTTTTAACTGTTTTAAATTTAAAAGGGGGTCAACCCACAATCCGACCCAAGTATCCAAATTAACCACAGCTCTCGACCCGGCAATCCGGACACTTTAAAAATTAAGCATCATTATATATATATAGATTAGTTAGTTAAAAAGTTGAACTTATATTAATATTAAAACGTCCCGCGTTTATCAAATTTGGTGTTGAATTTAAAATATAAAGTCTTTGTAGCCTAGTTGGTTAAGGAGTTGTACTTGTTTTGTTAGGTTGCAAGTTCGAAACATACCTATAACATTTTTAATTTTATTTTTAACCGTTTTAAATTTAAAAGCGGGTCAACCCACAATCCGACCCAAGTATCCAAATTAACCACAGCTCTCGACCCGGCAATCCGGACACTTTAAAAATTAAGCATCATTATATATATATAGATTACAACATGTACAATATAAAAAAAATTCAGGAAATTTTTAAATTCTTTTGGAAATGTATAATACAATTTGACATTATAAATCATATATATATATATATTACCTTCTTATCATGTAAAACTATATTTTATTGATCAGTATATGCAAAAATAGAAGAAGTTATCATGTAAAACTATCTTTTATTCATTAGTATAAGCAAAAATAGAAGAAGTTATCATGTAAAAGTATAAATTATTAATAATTATATACAAAAACATTAAAAGTTATCATGTAAAATTATCTTTTATTCATCAATATAAGTATAAATAAAAGAAATTATCATGTAAAACTATCTTTTATTCATAAGTATATATGCAAAAATAGAAGTTATCATGTAAAATATCAATTATTAATAATTATAGGTAAAATTGAAGAAGTATCATATAAAACTATTTTTTATTCATCAGTATAGGTGTAAATAGAAGAAATTATCATGTAAAAATATCAATTATTAAGATTTATAGGCAAAAATAGAAAAAATTATCATGTAAAACTATCATTTATTCATCAATAAAGGTATAAATATAATAAATTATCATATAAAAGTATCAATTTTTAAGAATTATAGGCAAAAATAGAAGAAGATATCATGTAAAAGTATCAATTGTTAAGAATTATAGGCAAAAATAGAAAAAGATATCATGTAAAACTATCTTTTATTCTTCAGTATATATGTAAGTAGAATAAGTTATTATGTAAAAGTATCAATTGTTAAGAATTATAGGCACAAATAGAAGAAGTTATCATGTAAAATATCAATTGTTAAGAATTATAGGCAAAAATAGAAGAAGTTATCATGTAAATATAAATTATCTTCTAATAACGTTATAAATAGAAGTGTAGCAAGCTTCACTAGGTAACGTTTGTTTCACTTCTGTAAGCATTATGAATTAGGGTTTATATGAAGACATAAATTCTTTTACATGAACGTATAAATACTTTTACATGAATGTGTTAATGGTTTTACATGAAAATTACAAGCATATATTTATGTTTCAAGCATTTGAAGACGTAATTATTTTATATAATTCGGTTTTCAAGGATTATAAGTCGTTTTTTATATTTAACCAAGCCTTATGAATTATTTTAACAAGTTCAGTAATCATCTTTTATTTTTTAAGAAGTTTAGTAAATCGAATTACAGGTCTTTAATAGTGTTTACATGAAGGTATAAATGTTTTTACTTGAATGTGTTAATAGTTTTACATGAAAATTACAGGTACATATTTCAGTTTTCAAGTATTTGAAGACGTAATTCCTCTATAAAATTCAGTTTTCAAAGATTATAACTCGTATTTAAAAGTTGAGATGATAAAAGAATAGTAAATGGATTATCAATGTCCATGCTCAAACTTTCGTTCCAGTGTTGTGGTTGTGGAGTTGATAATGCAATAGTTGTTGGCATTGAATTTGAACGCTAGAACGGTAAAACAATTTAAAAGTTGTTAGTAAATAAATAACTTCAAATGAATAACAGAATTATTGTTATCTAGAGTGAAACAATGACATACCTGAATTATTGTTGCTTGTCTTGTTGTTCGTGTTGATTTTATTTTATTTGAATTATTCTCTAAGCCGCCTTTCATTCTCTTACAGAGTTTGTCTTCTACATATATTTAATTCATTTGACTCTAATAGAGGTACCCTCACCAGAAGCTAATCCAACTCATGTTTGACTATTAATATCTTCTTATAACTTATAATCCACCAATATACATTGGCTCAATATAATTTTTTCGCATCCCTATAAGTGTCATCCATTTTTGCTACCTTTGTAAATAAATGCATAGACAAGCCACATAATTCTTTATATCGGATATTTTGAAGGTCTTTTGGATTAACATTACTATTGTTCACCATTGAATTTGTTAGAATAAGTTAAATAAAGAAAAGGAAAATTAATTATAATAGAAATAATTAATTAAGGAAAAATGAATTTAATTGATTAAAATGAACTTCGGTGAATAAAAATAAGTTTAATCAATACGACATATTTTTAATGATGTGTTCGTGAACAAAACTAAGTTGTGTAAATGTCTATGCGCAGGTACAACTCAAGAAGCGCGAGCAGACGTCTCTTTTCATCAGACGTGTTGGTCTGAGGAAGCGCGTGCATATGTCTCTCTTCATCAGACGTATTAGTCTACAGAAGCGCGAGTAGGCATCTCTCTTTATCAGATGTCTTGGGCTAAGGAAGCGCGAGTAGACGTCTCTCTTCATCAAACGTCTTAGTCTGAAGAAGCGCGAGCAGACGTCTCTCTTAATTAGACGTATTGCTTCAGCAGCAGTCTGAAGAAGCGCGAGCAGATTCCTTGCTTCATGAGCAGTATGAAGAAGCGCGAGCATACGCCTTGCTTCAAAAGTCGTCTAAAGAAGCGTCCGCTTATATGCACTACTCATCAGCATAGAGAACTACAGTGTTCGTTATCAGTAATATGCCAAGTTAACTTAATAAGACAAATGTACAAATGTCACGTACGTTATTATTCCACTAGCCCGTGCAGTACTATCCAGCACACCACACTCCAACGAATATTCTGCGCACTATCTATCCAGTACGCCACGATCCAACGAATATATTCTTGCATACGATCCCATACACCTGGCGTACATCTAACAGAAAGCTGACACGTATCCAAGAATTAGATTCGACCGTTGCTACGCTTCAATATAAAAGAGTAGTAGAGTACAATGGCGAATTTCTTGATCATCAGATCTTCACACGAATTACGAATTGCAAAATCTTTGTGTTTACTCTCTCTCTAAGATTATTCTATAATTCACTAAGCTAAGATGAGCTTCTGTTTACTGTTCTATCTGAGTGTATTTTCAGTATTATAAGTTGAACATAACGTTGTTTTTTCAACATAGTGATAGCTAGGAATTCAGAAATAGACAACTGTTAAGTCATGTGTTTTGACTAGGTTTGTGTAGTTGTTATACGAATCAAAGTCTTCTAGTGAAAATCCTTCTGAAACAGAAGAAGGGGTGACGTAGGAGTTTTATCTCCGAACATCCATAAAACTCTTGTGTTATTTCATTTATGCATCTTCCAGTCTTCCATCTGCCGCTTAAAACCTAGAAAGCATTTCCGCAATTGAATCCGTTCAAGAGTTTGCGACAATTTGTGAAGAATATAAACATATTTTAATCTCTAACGGGATTAAAATTGAATTGAAAGTGATCAGTTGCACAAAAATATTCAACTCCCCCTTCTATTGTTGTCATCGATCCTAACAAGTAGTATCAGAAGAAGATTTTATATTCTCAAGCATCTTCAGATATCAAAATCATGTCTATCCTAAACAAAATATTAATATTCTTGAAGGAAGATTATGATGACTGGAAGATAATAATGCAAGCTCATTTGGCCACCCAAGATGATGACATGTGGTATGTCATCACTGATGGTCCAATGAAAATCATGAAGGTCAACACAGCCACAACTTCAACCGATGGTGCTCTTGAGATGAAGAAGAAACCAAGATCTGAGTGAACTCCTGAAAAAAAGAGGAAGGTCAACCTCAACAATGTGGCCAAAGATATTCTACAGAAGATTATGGACAAGAATGTTCAGAAAGATCAAGTCATGCTCTACTGCCAAAGAAATTTGGGAAAAGCTAACTCAGCTGTGAGGGCAACAATCAAACCAAAGAAAATAAACTCATGGTAGCCACACAAAAATTCAATAGCATCAAGATGCGTCTTAGAGAGAAAATGACTGAATTCAATGAAAGATTCAGTAGCATTATCATTGAACTCTCCACTTTGGGAAAAACATATAACAATAGAGAGGTTTCCATTAAAGTTATGAGAGCTCTTCCCAGAGAATGAGACATAAAGACGATGGTAATGAGGGAATCTAAACACCTCAACAAGATGAAGTTGCATGACCTATTTTCCGATCTAAAAGCCTATGAGTTTGAAATAAACTCAAGGAATGAAGAGGAGCCATCTACATTTGTCATCACTAAAGCGTTGGTGACTGCTGAAGAGCCAACTACCGCGATAACTGTCAAGTCTGTTGAGTATATCAGTAGCGATGCCATGTCACTCATCGTCAAGAAGTTTGGAAAATTCATGAAGAAGACTCACTCTAACTCTAACTCTAACTCTAACACTAATTCTAATAATAATAATTATAAGAATGAATCCAAAGCTAACTTGAAGTGCTTTAATTGTGACAAACCAGGTCACTTCAAGGCGGATTGTAGAAAGCCAAAGAGGGATGATAAGAAGCATCATGATAAGAAGAACAAGAAGTATCAAAAGGCTCTCCTAGCTGAGGAAAGTAAAAGCAAATGGTCTGACAGCGACTCTGATGATAGTTCATCAAGCGAGAGTGATGATGAAGTCGTTAAATGCTTCATGGCTGACGACAATGAGGTATTGACTTCTCCTTAGACGATTTCACAAAAGATGGCTTAACCACTGTTGTTCATTGAGTACAAGAAGATGTCAGGCTCTTTTAATGAACTAAATTTGAAAAACAAATTTGACAGAAATTCTTCATCTCAAAACACTAAACAATAAGTTTTTAAAATATCTAAACTCTCATCTGAGAATGAGAAGCTCAAAGAAACAATTCAAACTCTTTCTACTGAAAACCAAAGGTTAAACTACGTGGTTAGTTCCAGGACAAAATCTGGAGACGCCGTCAGAGTAATGATTAGTCAGCAAAGACCTGCTGGACACATATCCGGTTTAGGATTTGTTAATGGCAACCCAGATGAGTTCAACAAAAAGTTGAACCCAATAAAAGTTTAGTCTTAATCCATAAGTTTTGTCAAGAAACATTTAATTGACAGTGGAACTAATCACAGTTGTGAGGACTTAACTTTAAAAATGTAGATTATGTTATTATTAATCAATACAAATGAAGCGCTTGTTTTATTGCTTCACTTGTATTTACAATGTCAATAGAAGTGAAGCGCTTCACTTGTATTTATAGCGTCAATAGAAGTGAAGAGCGTTTCACAATAAACATGAACAACTTACAATATTAAAGAAATAGTACACCTTCCATCATTATCGTTATTGTTGATTCGTTCCTAATTATTGACAAAAACATAACATTTTTATTTTTCAAAAAACAAAACAGAAAATTTCTCTACGTCAAGAAATTATTAAAAACATACCATTCTCACCTCGTAATCGTGAAGTAATGGTTTACGGAGGAGTTTGTTTGTTGCGATGAATCGTGAAATATGTTACAGGCCAAAAATAAGTAAACTTTCCACTTCATCAGAGCTTGTTTCCGGCAAATCGTATATAGAGAGAGAAATCGAAATCGTACTATTTGCTTTAGTAGCATTAGTTTTGACTGTTGGCCAATGAGTTGGAAGAGATGATTTGAAACGATCATGATAGTTGAAGTGACATAGCGGGAAAACATTTTGTTGATAATTTAAATAATAACATAATTATAAATAAATTAATAAAACAATTTGTTGTAAACTATCGAGTGAAGGAAGCTTCAATTCTATTTGAATTGTTAATATAAATGAAGTAAGCGATATCGAGTGAATCTTGCTTCACTTCTATTAACGTTGTAAATGGAAGAGCAACAAACACTGTAGGTCTTTAGTATGCTTTATATTAAAGTATAAATGTTTTTACATTAAGGTATAAATACTTTTACATGACTGTAAATTATTTTACATGAAATTTACATGCATATATTTTAGTTTTGAAGCAATTTAACTCATAAATCATCTATATAATTCGATTTATAAGAATTATAACTTTTTTTACATTAAAACAAGCATTATGAATGATTTTATCAAGTTCTGTAATCATCTCTTTTTTTTTAAGTTCAGTAAATGATTATATCATCTTTTAACCTTTAACTAGAAATAGCTTATTCATAACCAACTACAAAATTAATAACATGTAGTTAGCCCTGTTATCTCCAACTTTGATAAATATTTTCATATTAAAAATTATATTATTGATTTTTACATGTTTTCGATTCCATTTTTCATATATTCAATGTACCATGAAACAAACAAACTACAATACTAAAACAAACTAATGATTCCTATGAAATCGCCAAGTTAGTTATAAGATCAAGATTGAAGCAAATTAAGTAACAAAATGCTGAAAATGACAAGCAACAATAGATTCCAACAATTAAATGTGAGAAACAACATGATAACTCATTTATGTAGCCCTCTCTTCAGCCATTGCTATATTTATTGTGTTATCGTTGTTGTAGTAGACTATTATACTTTTGTTTACAAATGGAACCACCACCAATAAATATTTTTTCATTTCTTTAGTGTTACCGCCTCTAGAAATTACCAACTCTATAAGATCTTGTTTGTAGCTGTGATGAATTCTCCTACAAAAAAAATTGCAACTGTCGAATACATTCGGCAGCTGAAAAACACAACAATTTCAGTTTTCAACTCATAAGTAAGGTCCATATGGAGGAGGAATTAGATCAAACTTACATTGTTCAAAGACCGAAGTCTTCCAGCTTTAGGGCCACCATGGCACCCATGACTATCTAGTTTAACCTCATATGGTTCCTCATCAACATTACTATTTGATTTTATTGATATTTTTATCCTTGCACAAAAACCATTTTTATTTTGTTTCCAAAAGTTTTTATATTTGAAAATAAAATGAAACGAATCATGTTAAGAGATTCACAATCAATTGTAAGGACCCATCTCCTGTTTAATATTGCCTTGAGTACTTTGAAAGTTTTACTGCATGCAAAATTAGCATCAGTCACAACTATAACATGAGTAACATTTTCTCTCCACAACTTAGACACCTTTGCACCACAAGTGCTAGTAAATTTCACCATCAAGAACTATGTCAAACAATTATATTTATCTTAGAAGAATGTGGTCATTACATTCAAAGTTATATAATATGAAATGGTTAGTAGAGATAATAGTACATTATCTTCATTAGATAATGCAGGATCGTAAAAAATTCATTCTTTTCTTATAGTGACTAGGAGGATTTCGTTGTTAGTTGACTGCATATTAAAAAACATGACTTTGTTATTTATAAAAGAATTTTTTCCAACATCATAGTAGGGTTTCGTAGAAATAATATACAAAACCAAAGTAGGGTTTCTTAAATATGAACGATTTCGTTGAAGTAGGGTTTCCTAAATATAAACAAAATAAAACGATTTCATTGAACGTAACATTTTCGAAGTAAGGATTCCTAAATATGAACAAAACATAACGATTTCATTGTGCTTACCATTCTCGAAGTAGGATTTCCTAAATATGAAAAAAATAAAACAATTTTGTTGTACGTACTATTTTCGCGAGCTATGGAGTTTTTTACAGATAAATACTTTAAAGTAGAGTTAGAAATCGTGAATCGTCGTGAGAGAGAGCGCCGGATTTGAATCACCGTGAAAGAGGAAGCTAAAGAGAGATTATGGAAACAAGTAGAATATTTTTAAAGATAATATAATAATTTATATTATAAATTACAAGTGAAGCACACAACCGAGTGAAACTTGATTCACTTCTATTAACATTGCTAATAGAAGTGAAGCAAGTTTCACTCGATAGAAGTGAAGAAAGTGCACTAAAGTGAAGCTAACTTCACTTCTATTTACATTGTTAATAAAAGTGAAGCAAGCACACTTCAGTGAATCTAGCTTCACTTCTATTTATAATGTAACTAAAACATGAGGAAGCGCACTTTAGTGAAACTAGCTTCATTCTTATTTACATTTGTAAATAAAAGTGGAGCAAGTGCACTTCAATGAAGCTAGCTTCACTTCTATTTACAATGTAAATAAAAGTAAAGTAAGCTCACATAGTGAAGTTTACTTCACTCCTTTTACAATATAAATAAAACGTATGCAATCGCACATAAGTGAAACTTGTTTCACTTCTATTTACAATATAAAGGAAGTGAAACAAACGCACATCTTCACTTCTATTTACAATGTAAAAGGAAGTGAATCAAGTGCACATGAGTGAAGATTGCTTCACTTCTATTTACATTGTGAAGCAATCGCACTTTAGTGAATGGAAGTGAAGCAATCTTCACCTTTATGCGCTTTCTTGGGTTGAACCAGGAAGGAAGCGGTGTTATTTCCGGGTTCTGAATATAATTCTTTTTAGCCCAAACATAATTTATTAATATAATATTCATGTTCAATTCTAATTAGTCCGGAACAGAGGAATAGACAATTTGGTAGCAGTAGAACTAGACTGGCCCAGATGACCCAACTACCATGTATTTAACTATTGGTTACATCGGTAATAAGAGGTGGATACTAACTCTAAGTTCCTGAGTTCGAGCCCGTCAGGCGGCAAGTTCTACACCTAGTTAAATGGTTAAGTGTATTTGCAAACTACATACTTAATTCGTTGTCCCATTTTTATTTCTCAAAAAAACTGTTGGTTACAAATAGTTTTAGTCCGGTTTCGATAGATGGCTAAGTTACTCCGTTTCCAAAACAACATAAATGTATTTGAGATTTATTTATTATTATAAAAATATAAATTGAAATACTATATATTTTAAAGAATAATTTTAGAATTGACATAAATTTAAATAGAAAAATAACAATTACCACATAATTTTAATTTATTTAATTATTTTCTAATGTTTGTTCAATTATTTATCATAATAGTAATCGTTTTAATCTATTTAAATAATTTATAAATGTTTGTCCAATCATTTATCATAATAATATTTTTTAAAATAATTAATTATATTAATTTTTATTTTCTGTAAATGTAAATTTTTACTAAATAGTCGAAATCAATCTATATATAAAAAACACAAATAAATTGGTTACGTAAAATTTTAGTATTTTTATTTTGTAAATATCCCTTCTTCGAGTCCTACTTCAAGGTTGGTTCAAGGCTCCTCCACATTCTATTGTCATTTTTCTAAATTAACAATAAGTAATATTATGTAAAAGTTGAATTTTATATAATTTGATTGGTAATTTGATCATAAACTCAATATTTGATGATATTTTATCAAAACTATTTTTTTTCTCACCTAATTGATGTTATCAATTTATGTGTTCGTCGATTTGCAATAGTTTATACATTTGATCGGTGTGTTTGGTAACCCTGAAATTGGCATTGAAATTAGAATTGGAGGGTCATATTCCAATTCTTAAGTTTAGTAGACCCTTTAAAATAATATTAAAAAATACATATATCTATTTTACACCATCTCAATTCAAAATACTCTACAACAGCATTTCTATCTATATACCTATAACATTAAAATATTTATTTTTTGCAAAATTAAAAAACAACTTGTAACTACTTTTTAAAATTCAAACGGCTATATTCTAACGCCTATATTTCAAATTCAAATCCAACACCTATATTTCAATTTCAAATTCAAATTCCAACGCCTATATTTCATTGGCATGTTCTATAAAAAAAATTTAGATTCAAATTTCAATTTCAATTTCAAATTCAAATTCCAACGGCTATTTTCCAGCGGTCATATTTCGAAATCCAACTATAAATAAAGTTTTTGTTCATTCATTCTTGACCACACTTTAAGCTTTATCCTACACAATGAGTGGCAACATTAATGTTTTGAAAGATTATTTGTACGGATGCGATGATGACGATGATATGATTCAAATTCTAGCCTTCAAACGTGAAAGAGAAAAAATCGAGGCACAAGGTGAAAACTCCCGACAATCACGGACATCTATTGATCGTGACACTTTGCAAGGGCATCAACGCTTATTCAATGATTATTTTGCTACATCGCCAGTTTTTCCAGATTAAATATTTCGTAGGAGATTCTTAATGAGACGTGAGTTATTCATGCGGATTCACTCGGTAGTGGAAGTACATGATCCATACTTTCAACAAAAAAGAAATGCTCGTGGTACGGAGTATCTACGAAAGCCAAACTCGGATGACATTGTAAAATTGCTTCAAGTCGGTGAAGCTCGTGGCTTTCCAAGAATGTTGGGTAGTATCGATTGCATGCATTGGAGGTGTAAAAATTGTCCAACTACTTGGAAAGGTATGTTTACAGGTCACTGTCATGAACCTACACTTATCTTAAAAGTTGTAGTATCTTATAATTTATGGATTTGGCATGCATTCTTTGGGTTACCGGGATCACATAATGATATCAATGTGCTAGAACGATCACATGTGTTTTCTGAAATAACAAGAGGCAAGGGCCCTTCAGTTAACTATTCGATTAATGGTCACGACTACAATCTGGGTTATTATTTAGCTGATGGGATCTATCCTCCATGGGCAACATTTGTCAAAGCAATTACATTACCAATGAATCGTAAGACCAAATATTTCACTACTGCTCAAGAATCTTTTAGAAAGGACGTTGAACGTGCTTTTGGTGTGCTACAAGCCAGATTTGCAATTGTCCGTGGTCCTGCACGGTTTTATGACTGTGCCACACTCAAGAAGATCATGTTGGCATGTATTATCATGCACAATATGATTGTCGAGGATGAGCGGGAACTTCACCCACAGCCGGATATCTGTTAATATGAACAAATCCCTTCAAGTCCTCCGATTCCCATTGTAACACGCACTTATACTTCAGAACTTATGAACTTTATGCAATCCCTTGACGAGATCAGAGATAGAGAAATGCATCGTCAACTTCAAGATGATATAGTGGAACATCTATGGAATTTATATAGTGAGGAATGATGTGTGTCTTAATGTTATTTTGTCATTTATGTTCTTTACTTTATTGAATCTTTGTATTGGTGTTTTATTTGATATGAATGTTAGATGTTATATGTTCCTTTTTTTATTTTTTATTTTTTATTTTTTATTTTTATGTTATATTGTTCCAACATATATCCAAAGAAAAGTGACAAAAAGAGTACATGGACTATGCTTTCTCTACTATGTGAAAAAAAAGATGAGAGAGAATAATGTTCCTGCCAGTTTTGAGAAAAAAAGATGAGAGAGAATAATTATGTCGTCAGTTTTGAGTATAGAACATGAAAAGTGGTGTTCTATATATAGAACACTGCTGTTCATTTGGGCTAAATTTTTTTAAGTATAGTCCATCTAATGTAGATCAAATTTGTTGTAATTTTTAGTTTTCTATTTCTATTTTAGATATAGAACACCTAATAGAACATCTACTACAAGTGCCCTTAGTATTAAGAATTGAAATTGAAATTGAAATTACCAATGGAATTCAATTTAGTGTAATTTTATAGTTCTCAATTCTATTTTTGCTTTTCCCACCCCCTCCCATATTCCCACCCCCCACCTCACTCTTTAATTAATTCAAAAATGACTTATTTATCCTTACCACCTTTATATATTTACAATTCTTATTTTATTTATTTTATTTTATTTAATTATTAAGTTTTTTTTATTAAATATAATTAATTAATTTTTAATATTTTTTAAGTTTATTTATTTAATTAAAAATACAAAATATTATTAATTTTATATTATAATTATTTAAAATATATTAAATATTGAAATGTGTATTAATTTCATAAAATATAAATATTTAATATTTTATTATATTAATTATATATTTTTTTTAAATACTTATAAAAATCAATTTTTTTTATAATGTTTGACTAATTATTAAAATATAATATTATTAAGTAAAATATTATGATTAGATTAATAATTAATAATATTTTACTTAATGATATTATATTTTAATAATTAGTCAAACATTATAAAAAAAATTATTTTGGTAAGTATTTAAAAAAATATATAATTAATATAATAAAATATTAAATATTTATATTTTGTTAAATTAGTAAACATTTAAATATTTAATATATTTTAAATAATTATAATATAAAAATAATAATATTTTGTATTTTTAATTAAATAAATAAAGTTAAAAAAATACTAAAAAATAATTAATTAATTATATTTAATAAAAAAAACTTAATAATTAAATAAAATAAAATAAATAAAATAAATAAAATAAGAAATGTAAATATATAAAGGTGGTAGGGATAAATAAGTAATTTTGGAATTAATTAAGGAGTGAGGGAGGGATGTAGGAATATGGGAGGGGGTGGGAAAAGCACCTCCCTTTCTTTATATCGGAATTGTAATTCCAATTTTTTTTATGTTTTTTCAAACAAAATAACTTATAATTTGATCATTAAAACACGATTAAAGTTTTCAATCGATATTTTTATTTTTAGAATTTAGGATGTTAAAATATCGAATCGATGTTTTTTAAAAATATAGTAAGTTAACATCTTGAAACTAATATATATTTTAATTTAAGAAGTTAACATGTTAAACCAATATTTTGTTTTTTGAATTTAGGAAGTTAAAATGTCGAACCGATATTTTTTTTAATATATAAAGTTAATATATTGAACAGATATTTTTTTAATGAAAATCGAAACCTAAAAAAACTTTTAACCCTTGAGTTATTATAATTGGTTGTGTCAAATCAATATTTTAATAAATAGGTAATATATATTAAAATTATTTTTATTATATTCTTTTTTACAAACAAAAAAATTGAGACTGAATTACAATTCTATAGTTTTCTCAATCATAGGAATTGAATTATAATTCAATGTCAATTCTTATAGAATTGGAATTGGAATTCCAATGTCAATTCCAATAATCCAAACGTACCATAAATCCTTCAAATAAACAAAATTAAATTTTAAACTCATATAAATGAATTTTTGTAGTTTTAAATATATTTATTTATTGGAAAACGGTTAAAACATTTCATTAAAATCTCGAAATGGGAGGGTTAAGGATTAAAGCTAGACAAACCTTAGCTATGATTAAAAGATGATAATTAAACGACCTTAAAAAATCTGATTAGTAGCAATCAAACATACAAACAGATATTACAAACAAAGATTATAAATTGTATCAAATCATAATTATTCCAATCAGGATTTTTATTTTCATTCAAACATATTGTATCAACAGATTGTCTTCATCTTCCCCTTCCTCTTGCAATGAAAGAGGATGAACTAAAGAGGTTAATGAATACCGTATATTCTCATTTTGATTTTTTCTTTATATGAATTCGTTCTGATTTGATAGAAATAATTATTTTTCAGGATTTTTAGGTTCTTCACCTTGTTGTTCTCAACTTGAATTTCTATATCAGTCTCAAAATTCTTGTATTTGCTTCCTTCAGCTTCATTTATGGTATCATCTGTAACAACCTTGGTAAACTCTACTCCAGCTTGATTATTCTGAGTATCCTCTTCTCTGGTTTTCTGTATTACAACTTGACTTGTTTGAAAATCAACTTCCTTCAACTTCTTCATTCTCTGTTTCATTGCTATATTTATTTTCTTCTTCAACAGAAACTCCTTTAACATTTTTTCTTTAATTTCATTATTTTCTTCATTTTCAGAGTCCTCTTTGGTTTCTGTCTTTTTCTCTTCCTCCATATTTTTCTCTTTACTTTTAGACTCTCCTGTTTCTTTTTCTTGATTTTTTGTTTTTTACCTTTCAATATCTTCTGCTCTTCTTCCATAGCTTGAGCACATTACGTGTTGGCATGTTGAAAAGTATTGCAGAATGCACATCTATCCGGTCTCCACTCATAAGTGATTCTCATGACATTAGATTGTCCTTTCTTGTCGACCACTATCATATTATTCGGCAATGTACTACAAAAATTCACCTCTATGTTAATTCTAGCAAATGATATATATTCTTTTTCTTCTGTTATTAGATTCGTGTATAATGATTGTTCCAATCAAGGTTTTGAAAACTGTTCCGGTTATCAGCCCGGTTTTCTGGGCGAAGTTGAACCGAATTTTAAACTCATGAAATTTAAGTTCTCCTCTCTCCGCCTTCTTCCATCTCTATTGATTAGAATATAATCAATATATAATATATTTATATAACAGTTGGATGTATGTAGATCAACGAAACTCCCAGGTCACCACTTGGTGAATAAACTCTACACCCAAGATGGTGTCTCTATAAGAAGGACGTCAAGGTGAGTGTCTATGCAAGAAGGACATCAGTGGAAACCCCAACCCCAGGTCTGATTGATTCATTGTTTGAGGGTATTGATTTCTATTCAACCATCACCAGTGCAAGATTTGAGGACTTGAAAATGGATTTGTTCAGAAAGTGTATGAAACCAGTTGAGAAGTGTTTGAGGGATGCTAAGATGGACAAGAACACCATCCACGATGATGTCCTTATCGGTGGGTCTCCTTCAAGATTTCATCGAATGTTGCAGATGTCTTCGATAACATGCTACTTTATTGGTGGTGCTACATCTCCCACTTCAATCAGGACTTACGGTCGTTGCTCAACGATCTAATGGTTAAGGCAGCGGCTGGCGGCTCGCGTCGGAAATTTGCGACGAGGAATAAGGAAGGACCAGATTTCAGGACCCTATATGCGATGATGCAGTGCACTCCGGATTTGACAGAGCAGGAATGTAGTAATTGCTTAAGTGAAAGAAGCAGGAATGTAATAATTGTTTAAGTGAAAGAATCCTTCGTAATGGGAAAATAGGGGTTAGAGTTATTAATTTGAGTTGTTGTTTGAGATTTGAGACGGCTGTTCAAGTTTTATCACCACCACCGCCGCCAGACTCCCACTGATGTCTTCTTCTTGAAGGCCGATGATCCAGTCTTGAGAGAGAGGAGGTAGATCAGTCTTGAGAGAGAGGAGAAGAGGTAGATCAGTCTTGAGAGAGAGAGAGGAGAAGAGATAGATCAGTCTTGAGAGAGAGAAGAGGTCCAGAGTTTTACTGTTTAAAATTATGACCTTTCGGAGCGGATATTTCCGGTTCGTTTTTCGGTTGAACCGTCCGGTCAGACCGGATTTTGACCGGTTCAAAAGGTGACCGCATTAAAGTAAAAAACCGGACCGTCCCTTCAACCGTTTCACGGTCGGACCGGTTGAACCGGCGATCCAACCGGGTATTTTAAAACCTTGTTCCAATATTTTAAAACCTTGTTCCAATAACTCTGCAAAAGACTAATGTTCTTGCTTTGTAGATGTGATTGAAATTAATTTTTACAACACAAAATAAATTCAAAATTAATTAAATTGGAAAAATATTACCTTTTTTTCAAAATATTTATATATAAATAATGCTACTTATAATTGATCTTATTTTTTATAAATAATAACCATTAAATAAACATAAACTAATAAATTATATTATATTTAATGGTTAGTCGCAAATAGGCGGCTTCTAGCACACAGGATCAAGCATTTGTGGATCTTCTCCACCTGTTCCTGCGTTCTTCTTCATTTCCTTACTAATCTTATCCAGAGATCGCGGCGAACAGAAAATTAAATGTCTCCGGCAGCTGAAGAAGACGATGATAGGAGTCCTGCGAAAAGAGTTGCTGTTGTTGGGGCTGGTGTGAGCGGTCTCGCCGCAGCATATAAGTTGAAAGCACATGGTTTAGATGTAACTATATTTGAATCCGAAGGACAAGCAGGTGGGAAATTGAAAAGTGTTTCAAAAGATGGATTGATATGGGATGAAGGTGCAAATACAATGACAGAGAGTGATTATGAGGTCAGTTATTTGCTTGATAATCTACGAGGACTTCGAGAGAAACAACAATTTCCAATTTCTCATAAAAAGCGGTATATTGTTAGGAATCGAGTACCTGTACTTTTACCTACGAATCCCATTGCTTTGATGAAAACCCATTTCCTTTCTGTTCAATCCAAGGTCCAGATTATACTGGAACCGTTTTTATGGAAGAAGAACGGGAGCATTTCTGATAGAAATGAAAGTGTGGGTTCATTCTTCCAACGTCATTTTGGAAAAGAGGTTGTTGATTATATAATTGACCCTTTTGTAGCAGGTACAAGCGCAGGAGACCCAGATTCACTTTCTATTCGCCATGCATTTCCTGAATTGTGGGATTTGGAGAAGAGGTATGGCTCTGTAATAGTGGGTGCAATTCAGTCAAAATTATCGATGTCTAATAAGAAGGGGAAGAACAATCGTTTTCGTGGTTCATTCTCATTCATGGGGGGAATGCAGACACTTGTTGATACATTATGTAAAGAGATTGGAGAAGATGAATTCAAATTTCACTCCAAGGTTTCAGAATTGACTTATGGAAGCAGCAATTGGTCTGTTTCATATTCTCCAAATCAAAATCAAATGAAAATGAATCCTTGTTTCGATGCTGTGATCATGACAGCTCCACTTGGGAATCTTAAACAGATGAAGATTGTGAAAAGAGAGAAACCATTTCTTCTTGACTTTATACCAGATGTGAGTTATCTGCCTTTATCTGTTATAATTACCACATTCAAGAAAGCGAATGTTAAGCGACCACTTGAAGGATTTGGGGTTTTGATTCCATCAAAGGAGCAAGAGAATGGTTTTAAAAGCCTTGGCACGCTCTTTTCTTCAATGATGTTTCCTGGTCGTGCACATAATGATGAATATCTATATACAACTTTTGTTGGGGGGAGTAGAAATATTGAACTAGCAAAAGCTTCAAGGGATGAGTTGAAGCAAATTGTGACTGATGATTTGAGACAATTGTTGGGTGTGGAAGGAGATCCCGGTTTTGTTAGTCATCGGTATTGGAGAGAAGCGTTTCCCCTTTATGGTAGAGATTATGATTCGGTTTTATCGGCTATTGAAAAGATGGAAAAGAGTCTTCCAGGGTTTTTTTATGCAGGTAATCATAAGGAAGGTTTATCAGTTGCTAAAGCAATCTGCTCTGGTATCAAAACTGCAGATATTGTAATATCATATCTTGATTTTGCTTCAAACAAGATCATAAAAGATGTTTAGGTTTGCCTTTCTTTCCAATAATAAAACTTTTGTTACATCTCTTGCATTGAATTTGCATATTTTATTTTGTGGAATTGAATACAAATGCACAGTTTTGTTGGTTTAATTTTGTATGAAAAACACCTATTGATTGAATTGATTTCAATGCAAGTTATTGATGAATGAAAACCACCAATTGCTTTCTATGCAAATTAATTGTGAAAGAGGTCCTGGTGTAATCTAGCTTATTTGTTTTATAATTAGTTAGGGATAACAATGTATTATTAACACCAATATAATATGTGAATATCTTATTAAAAAAACTAGTAAAATCAAGAATATCCCTACTAATGAAGGAAATTGAATATTGATGTAGTTACTAGTAGGGTTAAAGTACACTATTTTGTTTGATGCATGTTTTTTTTTTTAATAAGGTTAGGATTTGTTTAGTTTGATTCATATTCTCGTTTTTCTATTTTTAAAAAATAAAAATAAAATAATTCATTTAAAATTATAAAAAGTTAAATTAATAATATATTAGTTATATAATATTATTATTTTTATATTTAATTAAAAAAATTATATATTTATTTTTAAAATATATATATAATTAAATATAAAATTAATTAAATAATAATAAAAAATGACATTATAAAAAAAATATTTATAAAATTAATTATTATAATTCTTTTATTTAAATAAATAATATTTTATTTAATTTTTAAATATAAATTAACATTTCTTCTTATAATTTTAAATGGTAGAGTTTGCTAATTTAAATTTGTTTACTTCAAGTCAGACTAAACTCAAGATTTTAATAAATTTGGACTGAAAAGCTTGATATATTTTCTTAAAAAAAAAAAATTATAAAATTCAAATTTCAACAATACAATCTAAAAACTTCATCTATGAATTTCAAAAATCAAATCTAAGTATTCTTTTTGTCTTCCTAAGATGACAGTGGTAACCATTCGGATACTTATAAGCAAATAGGAGACCGCATATATGAGATCATTGTGATTCACATGACAAGAGATAGCAAAATAGAGTTCATTCATTTTATTATTTCGTTGTCGAATATTTATGACACAATTGTAGTCTGTACAATTTTCTTATAATTATCAGAGATAAGATTTCCAACATAAGCATTAACCAAACTTTTACTCAAAATATCATATTGATCAATTTGAAATGAGACTGATATATTGACAAACACATTTTGTTATTTAAGGAATGGTATTAGTTATATAATATTAATTATAAGAAGTATTAAGAGGTATAAGTTATATATGTTATTTAAGGTTATAAATTGTATATATTTTATAATTTTGTGTTTGATTTATAATATAAAAATATTGTATAAAATGTAAAAGATATTTTTGCCCTTTATATTTATATAAATTTAATTCAATTGTTAAATTAATATTTATTTAATTTTACTTTTTTATTATTATTTCTCTCCATACATGTATTTTTTTTATTATTGCTTTTAATTTGTAAACACATCTCGTGTTATGTTATAAAATATTGTTAACAAAGGTGCATTTAAATATTAAAATTTTACTTTTCACTTCTAATTCTTTTACATATTTGTTCATAATAAATTTTTAAATTCTTTATATCTCATTTAAGAATCAAGTTTTTTACCACTAAATTATTGCTGACACTCTCACATAATTAATCATTGATAACATAATTATATAGATTTAACAAAGTATATATAATTACAGAAAAAAATGGTGAAATTAAAATAACATGCATGTTAAATAAAACTTTTAAAGAAAAAAATATAATCAAAATATAAGAATATATATGAAAATAGGGCTTTTAAGAAGAAAAAAAAGATAATCAAAATAAGGGTAAATGTGAAAATAAGAAAAAATATTATCAAAATATAAGGATAATTATGGAAATAATTTTTTTATACATGCTTGTAACTGATTCTATTAGGTACAAGGATAAATTATATAACTTTGTAAATGTTGTTTATATAAAATAATTAACCAAACATTAAACCAAATTTACAAATTTACTATAAGTATAATTATTTTATACCTAAAGTCTAATCCGATTTTAGGCAAGGTGATAGCAGAGAAATCTTATTTGTGTAAATATGAATTGTCTTTCAGCTACGTTGACGTTATAGCCGATTAATTCTTAACAACAACTGTCCTCAAACCAACTTAACTAGTCATTCTGGAACCTCAAAACCAAGTAATTTCGATACAAAATTATACATATTCCATCGTGCAAATAAGTTTGTACCTTAGGTAGATTTTACACCAAGAGCTTGTTTGATTTGAATTGTTTACATAACTCAATCTAAAAAAAATTATCTCACTCCACTCTCATCTATTTTATCACTTAATTCATTAATCAAAATATTAAAATACTCTCTATTTTAAATTATTATTTTTTATTTTATTATTATATATTAATTCTCTTTAAATATTCTTATCAAAAAAAATCTTCATCTATTCAAAATTATCATCAACCATTACTTTTTAAATAACCCTCTTTTGAACAACCCTATCCAAACAAGACCTAAGAACTTGTTTGGTGAAAAATTATTAACCCCTCACCCTCGTCCTTTTGAAGTAAGATTCTTAATTCTTTTTCAATCAAATCCCAACTAAATACTAAAATATTCTTCCATTGCTTTTTATAACAATTTAAATTATTAAATACAAAAAAATATTTTAGTCATTAAACCCAAATAATCCATTTTTTTCAATCAAATGGGCACATAACTCATTTTTTCCACTTGACTATTTTCTAATTGCTACAAAACTAAACACTTCTTTTCATTTTATTGTACTTACATTGAGGATGAAATTATTGTGTACCTTACCGAAATTTCACATGAATTTGTCCAATACGAGCTTCTGTAATCGTCCCAATCTCTGGATTATCTTGGGGTTCATTAAATCCTTAGCTTCCTTTAAAAGAGTTCCATCCTTGCTGAAATTATAAGCATCCACCACAGTCTTGATCCAAATATGCAGCTTCTCTGGAGTCCTGTTCAGTTATAAAGAAAAGTTATATTCTCTAATCAAGAGTACACTAAATGCAATCGGGCATTAGAAGTGCTAAATCAGGATGAAAGTTCAGATAAAACTTATGATATATAATTTTACGTTTGAAAATGATAACAAATACAAGGTTTAATTCCATCGCACAAAGAAAAAAGAGCTAGACCGGGACTACATACGTGTACAGAGAATCAACATCAAGTTCTTCCACGGGGGGAGTAAATGCATCTTTTAGGGCACACAGCTCTTCTTCAGGATCTTCAATGGTTATAAGATACTTGAGAATCATTATTTCTTTTGGCATAAACCTTTGAAGGTTGCCTTGTGCTGTCATGTATAGATGATAAAGTATATCTTTTACCTGTTCAGGCAAAAAGTTATTAACCCTTAGATTCTTATTTCATACTATACATACCAAGAACAATGAAAGGGGGCTCATTTGAAAACACTTATGTATCTGAATTCAGATTTGGCTGAGAAACCATCAATGAATTTCTCTATAACAATCCAAATACGTTTTTGGTATGAAAGATGTGACGAGCTAGGATACAAAATCCTTCAAATTTGTACAGTTTATCTCTCAAACAAGGTTATTTTAAACCCTTGCCTACCAATCAGAAGAGGAATTTTATCGTCGGTGCTTTTGAAGGCATATATGGATGTGAATCTGGATTTGGAAAGGGATCAATCCAAACCAAACCAAGCCACTGTATCGTATAGGAAAGGGACCAATCATGCAAATGTAGGCTTTGTTTGATAAAGAGCTATATGGATATAATCCAAAAAAAAACCTTTATTTCATCATAAATCAAATCATCCACCAAACCAAATTATCCTTTATTTTTTTATAACATTTTAGGTATAAATATAAAGGCTTATTTAGTCATTTGACCCAAATAATCCATTTTCTCATCAAACAATATTTTTTCACAAAATAAATCCCTACCAAACAAGCTTAGTGTGTTCCATGTACTAAAAGATAATCTTCACATGGCACAGAATCAAATGAAGCAATTTTTGGGCCTAACAACAAACATAAGGGCACTAAGTGAAGAAGTTATGGAAGGATCAAAAGTAAGAAGAAACCTAGAGTCCCAATACCCTTGTGCACTACCTTACACATGTAAACCAAAAGACGACTGCAAATTACTGGCCGAACAACTGGATGAAAATAAAAGTGAAAAGGTGATGGGTTTGTTCTGAGAACAATGCTCAATTACCTCTCCCTTTGTCATGTTTGATTCCTTGGCAGCAGACCAGGCTTTCGTGATCATAAGCACCAATGCTGAGTCCAGTTGATTTTTTGCAGCTAAGTCATCAATCTTACGGCATGCAACATCTAAAGAAGGAGAATTAACTATATCTTGAAACTTCAATTCTGCAACATTCAGAGCTTCAACGCTTTCGGTTGCAGTATCATGATCTTGGATTGCAGCCAAGCACATGTCGCCAAGCTGCAGTAAGGCTAGTCATGAAGAAATATGTAAATACCACTATGTATTTCAATGAATAACGAATATTAAGTATACAAAGATTTAAATTGAGAGCGAACAGGAGAAAACTCAAATAACTCACTATTCTGTTCACTTGGATTATCATGATAAGATTCTGCTACATTGTGTAGATGTATGAAGAACTCTTTAGTAAAATCTTTTCTAAGTTTCACAACAGTTTCATTGATCTCCAATGGTGCATTCTTTATCACTGCAAGAAGTTCATCATGCCTTTGAACATCTTCATCAACCTGCCAGTTAAAATAATACTTATATTACAGAAACTAAAATAAACAGTTTCATCTCAGAAGGAAAAAGTTTCTATCGAGTTTAATAACACCAAGATACAGGAGGGTTAATCAAGTTTTTTCTTTTGAACAAAAAAATGTCACAGCTCATACTTTCCAATACATAAAAGGAAAAAACATCACCTCCTTCAACTTCCTTGCAAATCGTAATAGCTTGTGTTTCATCTCAGGTTCAAACTGACTGTCTGCTTTGTCCTGACAACGCTTGTAGAAATGAGGTCTGATGTTACTCCATTCCCTGCTAAAAGCTAGTAATCTTCTCCAGTCTGTTGAAGTTGGCTTATCAACCATGAAAACATCAATCAGTTTGTCACATACTCGAGTCATATTTGGATCATCTTCTTCTTCTGAATCATTGTGCAATATAGCTGTATCACTGACTACAGCTTCCAGCACAAAAAGATGCAGTCTTGCTGATTTAGGAAACCCACAGCCTATTATTTACGGGATAAAAAAAGATCACTCCTTGTCAAAACGAAATAGTTCAGATAGTATGATATGGAACTTCACCTTTGGGTTTATGATTGACAGATGATGGCGCTCGGTTCAGATTGCGGTGAAGAGAGAAAGAACATATGCAATTTCTTGAAGAGGAGGGGACGGACGGTCTAACTGGGAAAGAAGAAGAGCCGCGCATTGACACCGAAGCCAGTTCCATGGCTATGATAATTTTTCTGGAGAACCCAGTAGAGTACGGGTTCAGTAAGGGTTACGGCGAGGTTTGTTGGTATCCAATTTTGTCAAAGTAACCAAAATGACAAAATTGAGGGGTTATTTTTTTTTCTTCTCATTTTTTCTTATGTAATCTTGAACTTGAGCTCAAGCTTCAATATTTTTTAGCTCAATTTAAAGTTAAGTTTGTACGAGTTTTTAAATTTCAGCTAGAACTTTACTATTTATTTATAAGTTTAACTCGAAAAAATTAATAAAAATAAATTTTCAAATATTTGAGAAAAAATATTTATTTTAATTTTTTAAATTTTAATATTAAAAATTAAATTAGGATTAATTATTATGATAATTAAACTCTAATTAGAAAAAATAATTAAAAATCCAAATATAATTTAAGGTTAAAATATTGTATTTATTTTACCCAAATTAAACCTAAAAGGGTTGAAATTATTTAATTATGATTTTAAACATAAATTATTATGTATAATATGGCTTAAAACAATTAAATAAATATCCAAAATACCTAAAAGTAAAAATAATGAACATAATTTTTATTATGTTTCCAAAAATATTTTTTTGTGGAATTTTTGGTGAAGAAAAACGTAAGAAAGGATTACAAACTCGATTTCAAATAACTATTTTAATATAAATAAAAACTGATAATCTTGTGTGGCCAAAATTGTGTTTTAATCTTGTAGCAGGATTCTGAGCCATCGGATCAGCGCTGGATTTTCATCCAGCGTCCAGGAAGACGCCACGCACCCCGAGTGGAAGCACGCGCGCGCCCGGTCCACATGGAATCAACTAACGGGGAAGTTAACCCCATTAGCCTAGACTCCACCGCCAACAGCGCGTTTTGATTAATCAAAACGACGTTGCTTTATTTTTCTTCTCCGCGAACACCAGAGGCCACGACGGACGACATCGACCTTTCAGAAACCATATCTCATACGATACTCGATCTCATCCTTCCATTTTTTTCACCCTTGTGCACGTCTCTACCTCGCCATTATTACCCTTAAACTTTGAATTCAAATCCTACATCCTAGCTAGGCTGCCGAAGGAAAAATTGAATTCAAATGATAGAACTTTAATAGCCAAATCGAAGTTGAATTAGGCTATGATAACATACATAGCTCAGTATAAATAGTCTTTAGGTGTTAGGCTTTCAATCCATTTAACAATCATCAAACATTACCACTTAAATCAAAGATCTTGAAGATTTCGGCGAACTGAAATTTTATAAAATTTATTCCGGCGATCCAAACTTCGATCCAGGCTTCTAGAAAGCTTCCTACACATCATTAGAGTGTTCTTCAATCGTTGGTAAGCTTCCAGGTCTGTTGTATTAAGATTTGTGATTTGAAATTGAATTTTTTCAAGTTTGAACGGGTTGATCATATTTAGGGTTCAATTATGTGATTTCTTTGTTTGAAATCATTCCCTATATGATTTATAAGCTTTCTGTCGAAAAAGATTTGATCAATTCAACATAAATCCCAAAAACCCAAATTTGATTTTGAAATCTAAAAATTTTGAAAATCGTGTTCTTGAGCTTTTTGACATGAATTTTGATTCAAATAGTTGCCTAACATTTTCGTAAACATGCTAAGATGATTTCCAAGTCATTATATCAACATCCCAATCATGTTTGATCCAACTGAAATTAAAAAAAATGAGTTTGAATTTCAGTTTTAAAAGTTGTTACATAGATTGATTGATGCTCTTGTTTTGGTTGTGTTCGATTATAATCATAATTTCAAAACTGTTGGAACAAGAATTAGGCAATGAGATAGCCTAATTCAAAAGATCCCAAATTTTGAACTAAAAACGGTTTTGAGAAATTGATCTTTGTAAAGATCGATTGATCGTGATTAAGGATAAGGGTTATGATCCTTACAATCATATGAGTTGATTGCAACTTACAGATCATGATTTCATGGTCTGTATCAAAAGATACAAACCTGCAATTCTTCATACCAAATGAAGAACACTCGGCCCTCGACGACCGAGTCTTATAGGACCAGAACTGAGAAATAGGACCAAAATCCTCCTTGACCGAGGACCGAGACGAAGGACCGATGTTCTTGAGTTAAGACCGAGACCTAGGACCGGTGTTCTTGAGTAAGGACCGAGGTTTCTAACCTAGGACCGAGAGGTCTGACATGGGACCGAGACTCTTAGGTCCACGACCGATAAAGCTAGACTTGGGACCGAGCCTCCCAAACCTAGGACTGAACAAATTAAGTTTATGATCGAGCCTCCTCAACCTTAGGACCGAGTCGTCTGAGTTTAGGACCGAGCCTCCCGAACCCATGATTGAGCCCTTCGGATCCATGGACCCACACTTCTAAGCCCTGATCTAGACCACCCTAGTCTAGACCGAGCTCGTCCGAGCTCAGATCGGTAAAAACAGACCCAAGCCCTAGGAATCTTGTCCTAAGACCTATTTGGTTTCACTTTTCAAAATCTAAAATTATTTTTGTAATTTTGGAACCCCAATCCATTTTCATATAATTTCCAAAGGTTAGAAAATGATATTTAAATATTTTCAGGATGTTTCCCAAACAAATATTTTGGCTAAGGCTCCGTTTGGAATTTATTTTTAAATTCTAACACATTTTGATATTTTTAGGATTTTACTTAATCTTATATCAACACAATTGCATGTACGCCCTTTTAAATAATTTTGTACTATTATTTACGTAATATAAACATATCCTTATTTAGGACCTCCGGACTACTAATTAAATGAAATAAATCTTGTAATAACCAGACTTTTATTTAAAAAATAAAACTGTCTTTTGACGGATGCAAATGACATAGCGCGAAAGCTTTTTCCCGATCGTAACCAAAAACCAAACCCTTAATAGAAGCTCTTATATAAAGTATGTTTATACATGTACATTTTACTGATTTTTCTAAAATCATTTGGCGACTTTGTTTTCAAATAAGTAATCTTTTAAATTAGCTATGTTTGATTAATTTAAACGGGATTTAATGAAATTATTATTTGGTCCCTAGATTATTAAAATTTGAATAAAATTAATTATTTTTATATGAATAATTTTCAAAATCTTTTCTTTTAAAAAGATGCATGACATGTAAACCAATGTTGAAACGCATCGAATCTCGAACCACCTCAGGTCTACCCCTGTATTGCCACGTGTCATCCAAACATGTGCTAAGCTACGAGGGGACCATATCCCAAGGGTTACAACGTATATTTCGGGTTAAACGTTTTAAACACGTATAAATCTAAATTGGTCTAATGGTTAAAGTGTACATATTTCACAATAAAAACCCATGTTCGAATCTCACCATGTGCAAATAAAAGTCTATATAAGGGAATAATGGTTATATATACTTGAGAAGATTATGACAAGTTGGTTGGTGCACAATGTTTAAAGTGAGGATATGTGGTGGTTGATAATAACGAGCCAGTTGGATCAAAATGTCTAAAGTGAGGGTATAATGTGACCAATAAGGACGAGTTGGTTAGTTCATAATGTTCAAATTGAGGTATGTGATGGTCGATAATGACGAGTCAAATAGAGTAAAATATTTAAAATAAAGACATGAGATGTTCGATAGGGTTGTTGGCTGTGCTTAATGTTCAAATTAAGGGTAGGTGGTGGTCAATAATGACAAGTCGGTTAGATATAAAACCCGATTATGATAAGAGGTCGGTAATGTCGAGTCGTTTGAGGTAAAATAACTTTATAAGTTTAGAGTAATTATCGTCTTAAAATTTGTTATTATTGTAGCACGTGTCACATGTCATAATGTTATTAATTTTTTTTCTCCTTGAATCATTTTTTCCTTTATATGTTCCTTGGTACAAAATATTATAACATAAACGTTTTTGGTGTTTAATATTTTTATTATTTTCTCTGCATATTATGGTTACAATTTACATGTTTTTAACATTTCTTTAATGGATTCTCTTAATTTGATATTCAAATATATATTTTTTTCATGTATAGTAATAAAAAATTATGAAAGAAATAAGCAAGATTTAGGGTTCCTAGATTCATGGCTACAGTAACCGTCAATGGATCCTCCTTCCATTCTGCCGAACAGAGTCATTCTACCAAGGAATCGCAGAATAAAGCGGCTAAAGTTGCTTATTGATCATCTATCAACTTCCGGTTCGAAGCAGATCATGAATCCGAATCATCCTCTTCTACCGCAGCAGCACTATGAAGAAGCTGTTCCGAATCCGACCTTGACCCGTCTATCCTCCGGTACGTTTCAGAAATTTATATTTATATGAGTTATTTGTTTCCATAACGTTTTGGATTTCAATCAAACAACTTGAAACTGTTTCAGCCTCTTAAAACTCCTTTATAGTTATAGAATCAGTTTTTATACTGTTTTTAAGCAAACTATATAAGCAGAAATAAAATTAGGGTTCTTGGGAGTCGCTGTATCAAGTATGGGACAAGGGAAGGGGAAAACAAGGGTTTCTTAAGAATCTCTATCAAAGATCGGATTGTGGATGGGTTTTAATTAGGCAATAATTCAAAATTCAAGGATTATTATTTATAGTTGGCTACAATTCCATATTTTTCTTGGAACCTGATCTTAGGATGGTATTTATATATTTTTTAGGGCATTGTTGATTTTTGGTTAGTCTGAAAATAATCTTTTTGGTTATTCATAATCGATTTACTCTATGGTTATATTTGTAAGAGCTTAAGAACCTATAGAATAGTTTAGTGATTTTTTTTTGATAGGTTGGATTCTCAATAAAAGGTCTAAAAAATATTTGTGTAAGACATTGAAAGTGTAATTATATATTGAAAAAATATATGTTTTTAAAAGAAATTGAGGTTATCTATCTATATATATATATAATAATGTTTGCAACCGCCACTCACGTTACTACGATTTGGATCTTGTTGTGAGAGTAAACGGGTCGGATACAATACATGTCATTTTTTCTTCTCACCCTATCTTTCTCTAGCTAGGTCTGGCCGCTGTAAGGCAGGAAGGCATTTGGAGCATTTTTTTATGAATGATGAATCTTGAATCTTGATTTGTTGTCTCATAATTCAGGTTCCTGTTTTGAATCATAATCGATTCCATCATGAAGTTGTTCTGTAGTTTTAGTTAGTAAAATTGAATATCGGGATTGATTCTAGCCCGAGAATTGAGCTATCTAAAGCAATTTTTAAGCTCTACATCGATTTAGATCTTGTTGTGAGAGTAAATGAGTCGGATACAGTACAGGTCAATCTTCCTTCTCACCCTTCTTCAATTAGGTCTGGCTGTTGTAAGGCAGAAGGGGATTTAGAGAGTTTATTTTTTAATTTTTATGATAAATCTTGAATCTTGAATCTTGAAGTACTGTCTCATAATTCAGGTTCTTGTTTTGAATCATAATCGATTCCATCATGACGTTTTTCTATAGTATTAGGTAATAAATTGAATATTGGGATTGATTCTAGCCCGATTTGGGCTGCTTGAACAACTTTTAAGTGTTTCAGCCGCCTTCCATTTAATGCGCATGAGCTGCAATAGGGTTAGAAGCTATTCATGGAAAAGATTTGTATCATTTATGTGGAAGGAAAACCCTAAACCTTAATCCCATGCAACTATAATAATATTTTTTAATAGATGGGCAGCATGTGCACAAAACTCTTTATAGGCAAAAAATGCTATTATGTGTAATGTTCTTATTCTTTTTTGTTGTTATTTTAGAGGTGACTTAGCTGACCAGAACTCAACAAAGGGATCTAGTCTGGACCCAATTATGGACAAACAACAATTATCCAAAAGTATTCCATCTTCCAACTCTGGTATTTTTTCTCCCATTGTTCTTCTGCACATATTATTATCAATAACCATAAAACAAATCTCAATGTCATGGCATAACAGTTGACCAGCCTGACGAAAAGACTGATGTGGTATCTCCTCAACTCACCAAAGTGGCGGAATGTCCGCAATTGAAGAAGCCAATCAAGGCCCATTGTGATCAAAGTAATTTTTTATGTTTTGCCATTGGATTTAACACAATTTAGTCTGTTATAATATTGCACTTTAATGGGAAATTACCATTATTGCTCATGCTGGGCTTCAGTTCTTGAACTTTCTGGATTTTTAATTAAGGATGCTCTAGATGACTCCCTTTTTTGATTGAAATCTGCTCTCGCTGGAGAATTTCTTACTGATGATTACTACTCTATCGTAGTTGAAGAGAAAGATGTGGTTATGGATATGGATGGATCTAGAGGTAATATTTCTGCTGTCTCTGGAGAACTTGTTGCAAATAATTACAAGTCTGCTGTTGCTGAAGAGAAAGATGCTGCTATGCATTTGGATGGATCCAAAGGTAATTTTTCTTTTATTGTTTGTAGAATTTTTGATTCACTTGGATGTATTTCCATTGATCATGACTAATCTTGCATCTGCATTCAGACAAAGAAACAACCATGGAGAGTGAGACTATTTTGAAGAGTCAAGATTTACCTCAAGTAGGAAAATTGTCAATGGATCTTGGCGACTGTAGGATGAGGAAATGTGATTTGCTTGAAACGTCAGATCCAGATTCCGATGTCCAAGTAAAGAGAGCGAAGCTGTCTCATCCAGAAAACGTAAAAGTTGGAGATCAATTACAGTCATCAAGCAAAGATGGGGCTGCAAAGTCCAATTCTTCAATTTCCTCATTAGACCCTGTGAAACCTTATATGGAGCTAATAGGACAAGCAGGTGGGACATGTATGGTCGATTATGACAAGTTAGCCATCTATCCTCGAGACCCGAACTTGAAATTTCCAGACGATGGTTCCTTTACCATATTGCCATTTGATAACGACATGTGGGTGATGGTTGGAGTGAATGAGAAGAAATAATCAGGGCTTAATTAGTAGTTATTTACTGCTAATTCTTCTTACATGAACATTGACTTTCTCTTTACAGAAGAATTTTAATTTAGTCTCAAATCTTTTATGTGAACTCTTGTTGAGGTTTAATTATTAAACTTGTTTATCCAATTCTCAAATTCTGTATTTTTCTTCATTTGTGTGGATTTTTTTGTAACCCCAGTTTCTTTCTGTTTCATATTATTATTATTTTTCATTAGAAAGTTTCAATTTTTCATTTCAAAATCATCCAAATAGATCATATTTTTTTTTAAAATTTTAAATATTACTAATTACGAGAGGAACATGTGGGTTCCGTAGTAGATCTCATTTGAAAATCATCTATTACGACCGGCGCGGTTGTCAGGAGAGAAATCATTTCCCATGTGGTCGAGCGGAGATCCTTGACTTACTTTACTGAAAGACACTGAAGCGAGTATTTATTTATTGTCTGAGATGAAATTGTTGTCTGAAATAAAATGGTAGTGTGAAGAAGTTTTTGAAAGAGAAAACACGAATAATTTGATTTTTAGAAAGTTGCTTCCAGTTATATGGGAGGTTTGGATAGTGAGAAAAACAATTGGTCACGAAGATAATGCAATAAAACTTAAAAAATGTATTAATATACATTTTAATATATAAATAAAATAAAAATATAATAATTTAAAATATTTGTAATGAACTGAAAAATTGAAAAAAAAGCAGAAAAATAATTAAGAAAATTTATAAAGAAAAAGATTTAGAATCGTAAAGATTATTCCCGCTTAGGCTTCTCTTCAGTCTTCGGGTCTTCCCCTTTCACCCGACGGTTACTTCTCTTCTCTCCGCGATCGATCGATCGACATCTCCCTCTCCTCAGATCGGTAAGTTTCTCAATCTCATTTACGATCATAATTTCAAATGTGCGCCACGCCTATATCTGATTTGATTTGTGTTGAAATCGTTCTTCTCCATCGGATTGAAGTCGTAACTCTACTGGTTGTTAATTCGTTTTGTGTTTTTATCCATTTCATATTCTGTATGTTATTCTTGAAGCTGTAACCTTCTCTTCTCCAATAAAGCCTTTAAGTCTCTCATTTTGTTCAACGGAAGGAACTCTGAACTTGATTTCTCTTGACGGTTCCTTTTATTTTAGAAATTGATTTGTGGATTAGGTCGTCTTATGAGATTGGAATTCGCTATTGATTTGTGGTTCAGTAATTCATTATGGCCTCACTGTATTCATTTGTTAAGATGAGCAGCAATCAGTAATCACTTGTTTTAATTTGATTTTTTTAAACCTAAAACTGCAATCTATGCATATATATATTATAGATGGTTTGCCAAGGTTTGTGGAAAATTTGTATCATTATCTGCATCAATAGGTATAAATGTTTCTTAAGAATGAGTTTTGATTACTATCCAATCAGTATCATGGTACAATCATGTATTTTTTATCTTAACATTGTCGTTTTGATATATATCTATCTACTTTCTAAGCTACATTTATCATTCAAAACAAGAAGATATGGATTATCAATGCTTTTGGATGTCATGTTTAGGTTCCTGTATGAACATGGAATTCTAAAGCTTCCAGAGTCATTCTTTTTGTTTTATGTATATCTTTTCAAAGTTCATATTGGTTTTTTTTTTTTGCATAAGCTAGTTAGTTCACTGTTATTCTAAATGAATGTATTTATATTTTTCTAGTTTATGGAATATTTATTTTATATTTCCATGTTATTGTAGATTTTTCTAGCAAAAAAAGGTTGTTTTGAATATTTGTGCCAAAAATGTATTGTGTGTCCATATGTATGCATAAGTTATATTTTGGCAAAAAGAATCATATGTAAGTTCTTTAAGCTGTGGATTAACTCTTCTTCCTGATTTGCTAGTTACTTCATTTTTCTTATATTGATCCAGAAGTTTTGAATATCATCAACGAACGACTCTATAGCTGTCCATGTTAGATAATGGAAAAGGAAGATTCTATTGAGATGAATAGGACAACTTCTCAAACTGTAGAGGAGACAAAAGATGCCTCTGTTACTCTGCAGGAAGAACCTTCAGTGAACAACTCAGAAACAGATGAGGATATTGGTCCTAACGAAGTTAGTCCACCTGGTTATTCAGAAGAAGGCAATGTCAAGGAAACGAGCATGTCAGCTTCTGATAAGGGAGAAGATATGCTGCTAGAAAATGAAGATTTTAGCACTGAAGTTATCAGTTTGTCAACAACTGAAATACCTAAGGAAGAGAATATATTGGAAAAATATCAAATTAATCAATTGGGGGAAACAACAAATGAAAGTAGTGAATTAGCCTCTGAACAAGAGAAAGGTTTAAATGAAGATGATCCAGAACCGGTTTTTGATGGAATAGAAGTTCCAGATATGGAAGAAAGCATGATTCCTGAGACTCAAGGCCAAGGGTATGCTTGGCCTGAGAAAGCTGTGGCTCTTAAAGATTTGGTCAGAAAAAAAAGTGTGGTTGCAGTTTCAACTGTTTTGAGACGTCTTTCTGGAAAAATGGAAGAAGGAATGCATGGTTTTCGAGGTGATGAAGAAAATTATCAAATCGAAAAAGAGGTTGGAAGTGAAGCGCAAGAAGGCTCTCAAAAAATTATAGAAAAGTCATGGAATCCCCTTTTACTTATCAGGAGCCCGAGTCAAACAAATGCAGAAAATAAAGCTGAACTCAATAAAACGATTTTACAACCAATAGCTCTAAAGGGAAGAATCCTGTTGTATACAAAACTTGGATGCCACGAGTGTATACAAGCTAGGCTATTTCTGCAGCGCAAAAAGCTAAGATACTGTGAAATCAATATTGACATCTATCCTGGCAGAAAGCTAGAGCTTGAGAGGGTTGCTGGTTCTTCTGCAGTTCCAAGGGTCTTTTTCAATGAGATCTGTATTGGAGGATTGAATGATCTAAAGAACCTGAATGAGTCTGGAAAACTGGATGAAAAGCTGGACTATGTGATTACAGAATCACCAGCCTATGAAGCCCCCATACCACCACTTTCTGGTGAGGATGATGCGTCGACTTCTGGATCAATTGATGAGCTGGCTTCAATTGTTATAAAGATGAAGGATTTTGTCACAATCAAAGATAGATTCTACAAATTGCGTAGGTTCAAAAACTGTTTTCTTGGTTCTGAAGCTGTTGACTTTTTGTCCGAAGATCAGTACTTAGAAAGGGAGGAGGTTTGTTCCAATCTTGACAATGAATATTTATCCTTTTTCCATGTGTATCTGGTTCCATAAATGGAAGAGTTTTTATTTCTGAATCAAATGTAGGGTTTGTTTAAATAATTCAATTTTTGGAAGAAAAAAAAACCTTTTTTGATGAAAATGTTTGATAATTTTGGGTTAATTAGGTTAAATGACATTATTATTTTTTGTATTTAAAATGTTATAAAACTAAAGTAAGGGCATTTAGTTGATGATTTGAATTATTTGATTGATGATGGAATAATGAATTATTTGGCTTAAATTCAAATAACCCTTCATCAAACATTTCTTTTATTTGTGTTTCTCATGCCAATGTTAAACTCTTTGCTTTAAACCATGTACAGGCAGTTGAATTTGGTCAAAAGCTTTTAAGTAAATTATTCTTTCAACATGTACTCAAGTAAGTTATCTGACATCAAGTAGTCTTAAAAGTTGCTCTACTTTATTTCATTTTAAATTTATGAATCTGTATGTACTGAGTTCACATTTCTGCAGTGAAAACCTTTTTGAAGATGGAAACCACTTGTACCGTTTTTTGGATAGTGATCCCGTTGTGATGTCACAGTGTCACAATGTTCCAAGAGGTATAACTGATGTAAAACCGAAGCCGATTGCAGATATTTCATCTAGGCTCAGGCTTTTATCACGTGGAATTATTGAAGCTTACATATCACAAGATGGAAAGCATGTTGACTACAGAAGTATACATGGTAGTGAAGAATTTGCAAGGTCCGGTGATCCCATTGTCATTTTAAGCTTGTGTTTGGTTAAACAGAAAGTTATCTGTTCAATGCTGAACATTGAATTTTAAGTGCCAGTTTTGTTAAGTATTTAATTATTTAGATTAAGTGTCTATATAGGTTTAACAAACACAATGCTTCTAACTTTTGAATATGTTCAGGTACCTGAGAATAGTTGAAGAGCTTCAGAGAATAGATGACCTAGAGGGTATGCAGAGGGAAGAGAAGCTGGCGTTCTTCATAAATCTGAACAATATGATGGCCATCCATGCAATATTGGTGTTAGGTCATCCTTCTGGACCATTGGAGAGGAGGAAGCTATTGGGGGATTTCAAATATCTGATAGGTGGATGCACTTATTCACTTTCAGCTATTCAGAATGGCATATTAAGGGGTAATCAAAGGCCGCCATACAATCTTACTAAGCCATTTAGCGCAAAAGACAAGCGTTTGCAGGTGAACCATAAATCTGTACAATATGGTTATCTTATTTTGACACTATATTTTTATGCATACATTATTATTTTATATCCATTTCCTTTGGTTCAGGTTGCTCTTCCTTATGCTGAACCACTTGTTCACTTTGCATTGGCTTTTGGAAATCGATCGGGACCTGCTGTTCGATGCTATTCTCCGAGTGACATTGATCAGGAACTGATGGAGGCTGCACGCGATTTCTTAAGAAGTGGAGGTCTCATTCTAGATCTGAATGCAAAGGTTGCTTTAGCTTGCAAGATACTGAAATGGTAAGCAATTTGATTTTTGAAGCCTGCCTCTCTTGTTTACAGGGCTCAATTGGTAATTTGAGCCTATTATGATTGGTAAAGATTACTTGTTGGCAAACAGGTTGTGTATCCATTAAATGTATCCTCCCCCACTTCCTAATCTTAGGCCTTTTTTGATGTGGGTTATTTGAGATTGTTTTCAAATAACTCACTATCCAATCTATCATCACATCATTCAAATTATCAACCAATTTACCCTTACTTTTATAACATTTTAAAATATTAGATAATAAGGACATTTTTGTCATTTTATCCAAATATCCCACTTCTTTCACCAAATAAGGTTATTTGGAAATAACTAGTTGATTATTCAACCATTTGGAAACACTTATTAATATGCTTATGGGACAAAAAATGAGGAGAATCCCATTAATTTTGATGAGACAAAAAATGCAGGTACAGTGCTGATTTTGGTAAGAATGAAAGTGAGGTAATGAAGCATGTTGCAAATTACATGGAGCCAACCGAGTCAGAGTCATTGCTGGAGCTGATTTCATCATCTCAACTCAAAGTGGTATATCAGTCTTACGACTGGGCTTCCAACATCTAAACATTTTTTTTATAATTTTTTTATACCCATTATAGAAGTCTTGTTTAAAGGTGATTTGATATGCTCTAGATTTTATCATTGTTGGACCTACACACCTAAAGGAAGACAAATAATAATGTACAGGAGATTGATTATATGGTTTTGGACTTTTGATATGTGAGCTTTGGTGGAGTGGTGGTGGGTAGTTCATCACTTTTGACAGTTTTTCTTAGAACAAGTATCTTATAGATATTTTTACCATTTGTTAACTTGTTTGTTGATTGCTTGTTATAAATAATAATACAACTTATAAGGTTTGGAGTAATTTAAAAATGTTGAGTGGCGGTAGGGATGATAATGTGATGGTTCGGTTTGAGAAATTGCATTATCATCCTCGCCCTGATCCCGAGGAGGATTTTAAATATAAACAATTCCCGTCTTGATTGTGTACGGGTTATTTCGTGCACTAAAAAATAGTAAAACTTAAAATATAAATAATAAAATAATTTATATATTTATAATTATAAATAAACATAAATTGTTTGGAGAGGTGCAGGGCATTTAAATACAATTCCCACACCGTCACACATATTGGTTTGGATCGTTTACTGGTTTGGATCGTTTACCGCTAGACAGTTTCAAATAAATAAGTAACTGTGATGGAAAAGAAGGCCTGATACTTAAGTGAGTTGAATATTGATTACGCTTTTTCGGAGATAAATCAATAGAATATAGATTGATCGGTTTAGATGAAATTGCAATTGTCAATATGATATTATGTCTCAGTTTTAGGCTAATACACTCATGTTCATTCTAAATATCTGTGCGTTGACTTAATTTCTACAAATGAGATCGGTAATTTTTGCAATCATCCATAATCATAAGATTATAGATAATTCATTATATGAATGTAACTACACATAATAAACATCCTATTATTAATCGTTTATGCTATGTTACATATAATCAATTTATTGTTTATCATAGTGATGAACAACAATAAACAAAAAGGTAAAACATCTAGCACTAGCACTAGTGAAAAAAGGGTCATTACCGAGAGTAAAAATTGTCGGTATTAATCATATATCTATCGGTATAATTCAATACCGAAATATTAGAAAATTTTCGGCATTTGTCGGTATAACGGCTTTCGATAAATCTTTTTAGGTGTTTCCCGAGTGATTCATAAATCTCTCGGTATAGCCACTAAAGAAAAATACCGAAGATTATTCGAAAATTTCTCAGTATTGCTCCAAGAGAAAATACTGAAGGATTTTAGATTCTCTCTCGATATTTCTCCCAAGAGAAAATATCGAAGAATTTTAGAATATCTTTCAATACATAGAATAACCTTCGGTATTTCTCTAGTGGGCAATACCGAGAGATGATCTATCATCTCTCGATATTACCCTGGAGAAAATACCGAGAGATAATAGATCATCTCACGGTAATGCCCTAGAGAAATACCGAAAGTTATTATCTTATCTCTCGGTATTTCTCTCGTGTGAAATACCGAGAGATGATATAATATCTCTTGGTATTGTCCCTGAAAATGGCTCAAATAGGCCATCCGTTTTTTCCGCAACTAAACTGTTATCAATTAAACCAAAACATATACAATATCGTTCATAAATAAAAATATCATTATATTTCCAAAATTTTGAACCACCAAAACGTTTACAAATGTTTCAAAACAGAACTACAATATTCTAACTATGGTGGAAACCTTGTCATTATGTATGCAATTTGTTGTTTATATTGCTCCATTTGCACATCCCTTTCCGTCCTTTCCGCATCCTTCTGTCATATTTCATCAACTATAGACGCCATTTATCTCATTTCTGCCCTAAGATTTTCATTTTCCTTCATCAACAACCGATTAGTGGCTTGTTGTGAATTGTTGCCACTCCGTCGATCCCCTCGAAAGTGTGTGGGCCGCACACCGGATCCCATACCGATCACTGTCCCATGTAATTGGGGTCCGAACACATTCTCCGTTAAGTCGAAGTCGAATATATCTGGTTCGTTGCTTCTTACTTCTTCCATCTCCGCCTGCACATTTTAAATTAATTTTCATTTATATAAACTATATAGTTTTGATAAATTTTCAATTAAAGTCATTTAACTTACGATCTTCTCTTGTACGTCCGAGATCGGGTTAAAGTTTTCTTTAGTAGCTTTCGGGGTACGGGTCCTCTTAAAAAATTCAACGACAGTGTGTGTCCGTCCTATTTCACTCGCTTGTTAAAATAAATAGTTTATCAAATTAGTAACATTCTTCATATTAAGTTATTTGAAATAATGTAAATACTAAATCTTCCTCCACTTGTGAAAATGGTTTACTGCCCGTTTGGTGCAAAAATTTCAATTTATTCATGTTCTCAACATTTATACCAATGTTTTTCTTCATTTAAAATAAAAAATTAAATTAGAACTAATGTCATCAGTTTTTATTTCAATTATGAAATCGTACCTTAATTTTATTAGTGAAGTAATGGTGTCTATAAACGAACTCTCAATCGGCTTGATCGTAGCCTGGTGGGGGATTAGCTAGTATCGTTGCCTCGTCTCCGTGATGAACCCGCATATAATCCTTATTCATATCGGAGCGCCACCTATCCCGTATCTGCCTAGCATGTACCAATCTAGACGCTCAATGTTGATCGATAAAATCATATGTACTTTCAAACGGATCCTGGAAAATAAAACATCCAATTGTTAAAAATTTCATTTGAATGCTAAATTTATAATTAATTTATGATCGTCCTAGCACGCTAAAGTGTATCCAATTTCTCATAACTTAATGCCTTCTACTTGAGCTGATGGTGCGAGATGGTTGCGGGGTCCCGCACCACCGACCCCAAATGTCTAAACCACCAACATCTAGAATCACCGATTGACCTCCTATCTACATCTCTTAAACTCAGAGCAATCTTCGATCCTTGAGGCCTCCTCGATAGGGCGATATTTTTGTTCTTCCCACGTCTATGTCTGGAGGAAAAACCTACAAAAGTTACAAATTCAATGTTAGGTGTAAATCAATGTAAACAATAAATATGTGTAAAAATATTATATGTTGATGCATTCTTGTCCTGAGTGGATTGGTGCTCCTGATCCTCACGATCCTCCCGATCCTCCTGATGCTAAGCCTCTGGAAAAGTACTCTCAATAAAATCTTTAGCCTCATCCTCATTTGTACCACTTGCTGGGCCAACACTAACTAACGGGTCCACAACATACACTGTGTCCCTAAAAGAGTCTCCTCAGATCATAAGGTTATCTGCATTTGCAAGCAGGTTCTAGAATGACTTCTTTAGTTTCTTTGGAGTTTTCCGTAAACTCATCCAAGTAATTCCGCAACCACCTTCCATCCTGCAAACACATACCATTAATAAATTGAAGAAGAATTAAAATAAAAACATTAATCTAATTAATCTTAACTAGATATTTATAAACCATGGATTTATTTTTGTCACAATCTTCCAACCGGGTCATGATGTCATATTAGGGGCGTAGAATACTTGTTTTTCTTGACTCTCTAATATATACGGTTCCTAACTTTGAGCTTTCAAAATCGGCTTACATTTATACTTACGAATTCATATTTAATCACTTTCACTCCACGTTCCCCAGAATGTGTATCCAACCACTTACACTTGAAGAGGAAAACCCGTATGTGAGAAAAGTGTTGTACGTGGATAATGTCCATTAAAACTCCGTAGTATGACATAGTATCTAACCATTGTCCCCTTCAACAACCACTTTACTGTTTTGAGTGGTCAAATCTTCGTTGTATTTTTCTATACATAATTTGTATTTATTTATTTTACACCAAACATACATACATGAGTACATAGTTGAACCTGAACCTAAGATCTTAAGGTCTCTTGATATATCGTTATCTTCTGATAATTAGGCGACCTATATATACATTACAAAAATTCATTTGTAAATTGTAAAATAAAAATAAAGTTATCAGATATGGGTTTGAATTTACTCACTCTATGCTTAAAATATAAGACATGCGTTTCTCCACAGGACTCATTGTTATTACAATTCTGCATATACTCGCTGCACATGTGTCGAATATTAAATAACATACTCTTTAATGATTATTAGTAAGATGAACTAACAAATCAATACTAAATCTTACATGTAAAAAAGTTCTATTTCAGGACATTTTTTTCAAAATGTATTAATGAGCCCTCTCTCGATCGCAATAATCCAAGTTGTATATTTTTCCGTTGGATAGTTCTTCCAACGATGAAAATATTGAAAGGCCCAAGATTAAACTTTGTGAGGTTTGTGCGCGTTCTTGGTCTTCCTCCTTCAAATACTTGGCACATAGACTAATACTTTCATTTACAAGACAACTCTCGCTTATTTAAGCTTCAGGGTGGTTTTTATTATGTATAAATATGCATGACATCTAAATTATGTCTCAATAATAGTGAACTCCAATAAGGTAAACTGAAAAAATGCTAAGTTTGTTCCAATTGTTTCCCCCGTGTTTCATGAAATATCTTTGTTTTCTTCATCCGATCCGTAGTTAGAATTGTGTCCTTTAGGTCTCGTGTTTACTCATAAATTTCTTTCCCCGTTAACAATTTTGAAGGCTCTCTATAATCAGTTCGACCATCAAACGACTCTTTATCTCTTATGTATTTGTGGTTTGGTGGAAGGAAGCGCCTGTGACCCATGTAACATTTTTTCTGACAATTACTTAATCGAAGAGATATAGTGTCTTTGTTACAACAAGGACAAGCGAGTTTCCCTTTTGTACTCCATCTAGATAAATCCACGTACGCTGGAAAGTTGTTAATGGTTCATAGCAACGCCGCTCGCATGTTAAAGTATTGCGAAGTGTGTGCATCAAATGTTCTCACACCACTATGCCACAGTTTAGTCAACTCTTTGATCAATGGTTGGAGAAATATTCAATTGCATCTCCCGGACTCTTTGGGCCTGGAATTAATATAGATAGAATGAAATTGCTGGAATCCATGCTAGTAGTGGGTTATAAGGAATGTGAATAACCAACAATACACTGTATGAATTTTTACCATTTGCAAAGGGTTGGAACCCATCGCTTGATTAACTAGTCTCACGCTTTAGGAGTCCGACGCAAAGTCTTTATACCCGTCATCAAACGTTTTCCAAGTTAATGAATCAGCTAGATTTCTCAACATATCACTCTCAACTATTCCTTCCTTATGTCATCTCATCATTGGAGAAATTTTAGAACACATGTATAACCTCTACAATCTTGATATTAGAGGAAAATATCTTAACACCTTAGTGAACATTAATTTCACATTTTGCTTCTTTCGAACTGCCCCACTTGTTTGATCGATTTTACATCTAGAAAGGCCATAAACTCTGCAAGACTCCAAACTCTTGTTGTCCTTCTAAAATAGTATACAATTGTTGTTACATGCATATCTATCTTCTCATACTTAAGCCCGATATCGGTAATGAACTTCTTACATTCGTAGTATGAGTTTGGAAAATTAGCGTCTATTGGTAATATTTCCTCCTTAAGTAGATGAGCAACATATTGAACGAAACGTTTGTCCATTGACCGACATTCTTTATTGAAGGAGTTTCAGCAGTGCTGATGATTTTGTTATTCGAGCACATTCATACAAAATCCGTTTAGAATCATCAAGCAATTTATAGAATCTCTGCGCATCTTCGACAGGTTCATGGTTGCTTGGCCATCATTAACGTTGGAGAACATATCGTGTATAATATCTTGCACACAATATTTTTCATTTCCCTCTTCATTGACTGTATTATCTAGTATTGTTGAATTCCGACACGCCATCATCCGATTGACCATCATCATCATCATCCAAGTCACTGACATCATCATCATCATCATAAACCACATTAGTAGTAAGTCTATTTTCTCCATGAAAATACCAAAATTCAGAATTAAGATTTATTCCATAAATTATGAGGTGAGTCTTCACATCGACTATTTCCTTAAAAGTTGTGTTCAAACATTTCACGCAAGGACATTTCACTTTTTATCATTTTGTACTACTCACTGAAAACTCGAGATATTTGTCAATCCATTCCTCGTATTTTGAATGTTCTTGACGTAAGTTCATCCAAGTTTTATCGGGTACTTCCATCTTTTTAATAAGATGACAAACAACCCACATTAATATTTACTTAGTATGATCTAAATATAAATTACGCTTACATTTCCCAATTCTTCATATATATATATATATATATCCTAAAATGTGGTTCGGTTCTCCATATGTGTACTCTATTAAACTAGTATAATACCCTAATTAATCAAGTCAAACAATACCACTAATACCCTAATTATACTCAGATTTATCAAATTAAATCAAACCCTAGAATCATCATAAATGAAGCAATCATATTCAAAATCAAAATCTTATACTCAACAAGTCAAATAGATTCATCAAAATTAATCAAACCCTAGAATCATCATAAATGAAGCAATCAGATTCAAAATCAAACCCTAACTAATCAATCAGCTGGAAAATTTCAACCTAAATATAACAAAAATCTAACCTAAATCTAACCATAATATAAACTAATTAACTAACCTTGAAGTAGGGGCATTGAAGAGGAGGAAGTAGGGGAGTTAAAGGGGAGGACATGGCGGCGACAGGAAACATCGACGCGAGGAGCTCGAAGAGGCGGCAACAAGAGAAGATCGACATTTGTCGGTGAGCGTCGTCGATCGGCGTCGACGGTCGCCTACAGAGAGCTCGGGAGAAGAGATGGAGGCGCACACACAATAATTGGGGAAGAAAGGGTTTCCCTAAATTATAAAGGTTTTTCCCGAGAAGCTTGATACATCTCTCGGTAATGACCTTAATTTGTTACCGAGATATATACAAATATCTATCGGTATTACTAGTTTTAAGAAGGGAAATACTGAGATATGTGGACATCACTCAGTAACGACCTTAATTTGTTACCGAGAGATATACACAAATCTCTCGATTTTAAGAAGGTAATTACCGAGAGATATGTGGACATCTCTCGGTACTTAACTATAGAATGCCGAAAGGATTAATATAATCTTTTGGTAAAGATGACTATTATTGAGAGATTATTCCATATCTCTCGATATTCTTAGATTTTTTTCAAGTTAATTTAATACAATTCATATACTTAAAACTTTAAACACATTCATCTAGTTTTGTAATTATACACAATCCCTTCACATTTTATAATCAAACATTTATATATATATATATATATATATATATATATATATATATATATATATATATATATATATATATATATATATATATATATATATATATACCTTTTCTTATATAATCAAACACAAACATATACACTTATAAAATTAAACACAATCCATATATACTTAGAAAATAACACACACTTGATGGGCTTAAGAGTTACACAAGCTAAGAAAGTGAAAAACCACTTAGAAGAGAATGACTTAATATTGATGTATATAAATCTTTTGGTATCGACCTCTTCCAACACTTACAAATTATTTTTTATTTTGGGGATGAGGTCAATATCGAAAGATTTATATACATCTCTCGATAAAAAATCATATTATCGAAAGATTTAGAAATAAAAAGTTTAAAAAATTCTTATTAACGAAAGATTTTCCTGTCAGAACCTTAACCTACAGATAGATATATACCTGTCGATATAATATGTCGATAAAGATCACATTTTCATTAGTGTAGTCGAGGGTTTATATTTGGAGAACTTTATCAAAACTGACCATGACATAAAAAATAATAACATTCATATCACACACAAAATCAACGGAGGATAGAGAGACCGTGGAATATGAAATACCACACTTTGTAACTCACTACTCTATAAAAACCCTAAACATAAGATTTGAAGTGACTTTAAACATAAGGTTTGAAGTCAACTTTAGTGCATATATGATAACTATAGTTTGCTAAAGATATCTATAGTCGCTTGGTTAGTAAACCCATATCAAGATCAGCTTGAAGGGTAAGTTGCTTTAGGCTATTTTACCTAACTTATATGTTATATTGAAAACATATAATAATATACAATAATTAAATAATTATGATGTTATATTAAAAACATATAATAATATACAATAATTATGTAGATGTAGATTAACCAAAAAAATCTAGTCAGTTAAATGTCATATTAACACAATTAAAGTTTCAAATTTTGTAGGTAATAATTTTCTAATATTCTTTTTGGAGGACCGGGGAGGTGGGTAGTAGCCGGACTGCTTAGCTCGCCTCACCCTAAACCGACCTGTTATAGTTTGTTTCATTATGATTTGGATGATAGTTATTAATTTATAGGTTTTTTTTAAAGTTGTTTTATGCTTAAATAATATTTTACAATAGATAAATAAAAGGTCTATATATCTAAAGCTTTTAAAAAATAGTAATATTATTAGTCATAATTCTTCAATTATCATTTCCCTTTATTTTGATCAAATCTAAAATTTAAAAGCATAATCTCTTCCATATATTTGATGTGGATTGTGTCTCCTCGGATTTTATTTTTATAGATGTTTAACTCAATTACTACTTTTCTTTTTATTTTGATAAAGTCTAAAATTCATAACATATATAATCTCTTTTATATATTTTCATGTGGAGTGTGACTTCTTCATTTGTATACAACAATGGTATAGCCTGAAAAAACACTATAAAATAGAATGGATACAGTGGTTTGTCTTGAGGTCTCATTTTGACTCCCTTGTATAATCTAGTATCCCATCACCTTCTCTTGACAACATCTATGCCAAATAAGCACTTCATTTGGGAGATGGTTCTATATGTTTTCAATTTTGAAATCTCGATTGTGTGACATTTCCTCTATAAAAAGGGTAATCTTTTCTGAACTTTATTGTAACAATCTGTATTTTTATTTACTAGCTTTGTTCATGGTTAAGAGATTCAAACCAACTTCTTCACATGATTAGATGTTATGTTTCTTGTCAGTCATTGTATCCTTTTTTTAAGTCAACAAAAAAAGAACTTTTGAAGGTGTCTTTCTCGATTGTATTACTACAAAGTTACTATTTGGTTTACTAAACATTTAAGGAAGTGGATTTTGAGATTAATACACAATCCCTAAAATGTAACACAAAAAAGGAAATTGTTTCAGAGATAAAAAACAAAATACATTAATTATCATAGGGAATCTTATAAGAAGCGAAATGATAAGTATAGTAAATATTAGTTTTCAAATTTTCTTGGACCCAACATGATTATGTAAAAAAATGGAAAAAAACTTGTATTGAAGAAGATGGAAAATATAAAATCTTGTGAGGTTCAAAGTTGTTTTTTACTAAATTGCTCTAGATTAAGTACAACTATCATGACACTTAAACTACCTCTAAACTTAAAATTAGGGTACTATCTTTTATCTTCTTATAAAATATGAACATGTTATAATAAAAGAAAATAGACTTTTATCTTTTTTGGGAGGTAAGATTGTAAAGATGTTATATTTTTACAATAAAAGATAAAGAAAAAAATTGAAATGACAATCAATTAATGGGTATGACAGGGTAGGTGGACAAGGCTCAAGATTTTGCAGAAAAAAGAAGAAAAAGGAAGATATTGTGGAGAGAGATGTGAGATGTGAGAAAGGTAATATATTAATATATTAAAATATATAAAGAAATATAGTGCTACAGATTCTTTTATTTCTCAAAACTTTGTTAAAAAGCATAATTGGAAGAGCGAACCTCGAGATGTGATTATAAGTGTAGAAACACCATTGGGAGATAAGATAATTGCGAATCTAATTTGTAAGTCTCGAGAAGTACACATAGGAGATAAAGTGCTATTAGTTGATCTTACGGTACTAGATATCCGAGGTTTTGATATCATATTAGGAATGGATTGGTTAGCTCAGAATTTTGCCTCTGTTGATTGCCATAAAAATACGATACTATTTCAAATTCTTGAGCAACCCACATTCTCTTTTATGGGTAACAAAGTTGTTATCCCCCCAAAAATGATATGCTCTATGGAGGCAGAGCGCTTGATCAATTAGAAGAATTATTATAGAAGGGGTACATCAGACCAAGTGTTTCCCCTTGGGGAGACCCCGTTATTTTTGTGAAAAAGAAAGATGGGACAATGCGCCTTTGTACCGATTATCGAAAGCTTAACAAAGTAACTATCAAGAATAAATACCCGTTACCAAGAATTGATGACTTGTTCGATCAATTTAAAGGAGCCAAAGTTTTTAGTAAGATCGATTTTTGGTCGGGTTATTACTAGTTGAAAATTAAACCAGATGATATTGCAAAGACAACATGTTGGACAAGGTATGGACATTATGAATACTTGGTAATTCCTTTTAGTTTGACTAATGCTCCAACTGCTTTTATGAATCTCATGAATCGAGTATTCAAATCTTTTCTGGATAAATGGGTGATAATATTTATTGATGATATACTAGTGCACTTGAAATCTATGGAAGAGCATGAGGAGCATTTAAAACTTGTACTCCAGACATTGAGAGAAAATCAGTTATATGCTAAATTTTCGAAATTCGAATTCTGGTTGAATAGTATCGCATTTTTAAGGCATATTATATCTAAATATGGGATATGTGTAGACCTAAGAAGGTGGAAGCGGTATCAAATTGGCGTAGACCATCTACTGTTACAGAGATACGTAGTTTCCTTGGTTTGGCAGGTTACTACAGGAGATTTGTTAAGGGATTTTCTCAAATAGCGTCGTCACTAACTCGTTTGACTCAAAAAGTCATGAAATTCGAATGGTCAAAAGAATGTTAAGAAAGTTTTAAGGAACTTAAAAAGCGGTTGACTACGTCTCTAGTGTTGGCTATACCATTGGAAGATGAAGATTTCAATGTCTATTGTGATGCTTCACATAAGGGATTGGGTTATGTTCTCATGCAAAATAAGCATGTTATTGCTTATGCATCTCGACAATTAAAACCGCACGAACAAAACTATCCTACCCATGATATGGAGTTAGCAGCGGTTGTATTTTCCTTGAAGATTTGGCAACACTACTTGTATGGTCCAAAAGTCGAGGTTTATACGAATCACAAAAGTTTAAAGTATATTTATACTTAAACTGAATTAAACATGCGTCAAAGAAGGTGGCTATACTTGATTCAAGATTATAACTTATCAATAAACTATCACCCCCGAAAAGCTAACATTGTAGCTGATTCCTTGAGTAGAAAATCATCAAAGGAGGAAGAGCCAAGTCTGATTTCAAATATCGTGATTCGTCCTACATTACTTGAAAGGATCAAAAACTTGCAACAAAATGATTCTCGAATTATCAAGATCAAGGGAAATATAGAATCTAAATCAGGGAAAGGATTTCAACTAGATAAAGATGGAGTTTTGCGTTTCCAAAATTGGTTATGTGTTCCTAATGATGATCTTTTAAAGAAAGAAATATTATAGGAAGCACATTACTCCAGATATACTGTTCATCCTGGAGGCACAAAGATGTATCGAAATTTGAAGCAAAAATACTGGTGGAACAATATGAAATGAGAAATAGCTCAATATGTTTCTAAATGCCTGACATGTCAACAAGTCAAAGCAGAACATCAACGACTAGCAGGTTTGTTGCAACCGTTACCTATTCCTCAATGGAAGTGGGAAGACATCTCCATGGAATTTGTATCAGGATTGCCGAAAACAAAAAGGAATAATGTAGTTGTATGGGTAATCGTTGATAGATTGACAAAATCCGCTCACTTCTTAGCGATTCCAACAGGATTTTCATTGGACAAATTGGCATGATTGTATATCAACGAGATAATGAGATTACACGGGATACCAGTAACTATTGTCTCAGATAGAGATAGTAGGTTCGTGTCATATTTCTGGAGAAGTTTGCATCAATGTTTGGGAACCAAATTGAATTTTAGTACGGTGCTTCACCCTCAAACTGATGGGAAAACAGAAAAAGTAAATCAAGTTATGGAAGACATGCTTCAATCTTGTATTATTGATATGGGTGGAGCATGGGACGATTATTTGCCTCTAATAGAATTTGCTTACAATAACAATTATCATGCAAGTATACAAATGGCTCCCTATGAAGCATTATATGGTCGAAAATGTCGTTCACCCGTGTGTTGGGATGAGGTAGGGGAAAAGAGATTGATGGGACTAGAAATTGTGCAGAAGACAAATGACAAGATTCGTAAAATTAGAGAAAATTTGATTATTACACATAGCAGGCAAAAGAGTTACGCTGATAATCGCAAAAGGAATTTAGAGTTTAATATTGGTGATCATGTATTCTTAAAAGTATCTCCAATGAAGGGTATTATGCGATTTAAAAAGCGAGGGAAGTTTAGTCCTAGATTTGTAGGACCATTCGAAGTATTTAAAAGGGTTGGCAGCGTAGCTTATGAGATCGCATTACCCCTGCATTAGCGGGAGTCCACAACGTCTTTCATGTGTCGATGTTAAAGAAATATGTTCCCACTAATGATCACATAATTGAATATACTCCACTAGTACTTGGAAAAAATTTGACGTACGAGGAAGTTCTTATAAGGATTATGGACAATGAAGAGCAAGTTCTCCGGCGTCGAATTATTAAGTATGTTAAAATTCAATGGAGCAATCATTCGGAAAAGGAAGCTACGTGGGAACTAGAAAATGACAAAAGAGACAAGTATCCAAACTTATTCCAGGATTGAATCAAGTTTGTTGGACCAAACTTCTTTTAGGAGGTAAAATTGTAAAGATGTTATATTTTTACAATAAAAGATAAAGAAAAAAAATTGAAATGACAATCAATTAACGAGTATGACAGGGTAGGTGCACAAGGCTCAAGATTTTGCAGAAAAAAAAAAAGAAAAAGGAAGATATTGTGGAGAGAGATGTGAGATGTGAGAAAGGTAATATATTAATATTTTAATTTATTAAAATATATAAAGAAATATAGTTTTGATATTTGATATATTCTAGATCTTCCCAATAGTATAGAGAGAGATAGGGCAAGAAGTAGGGGAGTGTGAAGGAGGTTGTGAGTGAAGATAAGTCCGATAGGTTCTTTGGTCGTCATTGTCGCTGATACGTATGCATGTTTCGTCGGTGAATGGAAATAACAGGTATATCATTTAAATATATATGAGCCTAAGTCTTTCGGTTATTTGGTTAGAAACAAACTAAACCATTATGGGTTTGTGTTGATAGAACCAAACTCTGTCCGACCAACGATGAAATAGTGGGTAAAGAGGAAGAAGAAGTCATGATTAAGAAACAAACAGATCGTTAGCTGATAGACTATTATATATATAAACGAAAGAAAGGAGATCAATGGAATAGAAAACAAAAAGTTGATTGAGAGGTCATATGGAGAAGGGGTTGAGCTGAAAGAGTAGTTGAGAAGAGTATATTGGAATACAAGTAAAAAAATCTTAGTTTCTTACAGTTTTATATTTTATACCATTGTTTTGATAAATGAGTTTGCTATTATAAATATTTATTTAGAGTTAAAGTGATTGAAAAAATGTTTATCTAAAAATTTGGATCAAGTTGACAAAGGAATTGATAAAAAGAATTTGAAAGAAGAAAAAGAAAAAATGATTTTGATCAACTTAAAATGAGTTGAAAATGGGTTTGAAGAGAAAAATGATTTGAATGATCTTGACTAGACTAATTGATTTGAGAAAGAAAATATGATGTTAGAATAAAGCCTATAGTTAATTGGAAGTATTTGTATACTCGGGATAGGATTATGTACTACTTATTTGATAATGGTTATTTATGCATCGAGTGTTTATATCGGTAATGAGTCAACATGTGACAGTTAAGTCCGGTTGATGGTTAATGAGTAAACACAAGAACCCCAAATCCTAGTTGATGGTTAATGAGTCAATGCAGGACCCCCAAATCCTGGTTGATGGTTAATGAGTCAATGCATGACCACCAAATCCTGATTGATGGTTAATGAGTCAATGCATGACCCCTAAATCATGGTTGATGGTTAATGAGTTATCACAATAATTTAGTCATTAACACTAACCCAATATATATATGAAAAACATATTAGTTATTTAAATTAGTTATTATATTTTGGCTAAAAGTTAATTTTCTAAACATAGTTAATTGCCTCTTGATCCAGCTGTTTAGAGACTTGTGATTTTCTTACTGGGCAAGTTTAGCTCGTCCATTTTTATGGACCACTCTTTCAGAACAGGATAATATTGATCAATAGCTGAAGTTGTGCTTTATCGAAGACTTGGATAGTATAATCGGTAAGAATTATTAGTCTCTCTTATATAGAGAGTAATTGAAGAATTTGTATTCTTAAGACATGAAATATGTAACCATCAATTTTTGTTTAAGGATGGGGTACAATGACTTTTTGGTGTGTGGAAATACTTTTGTAAAGATTAAGGATGATTTTGTGTTAATGAAGATTCATGGAAATGTAGTTGGTTAGCCTTGCATGTTATATTAGTCACAGCTGTAAAAAGATGACATGCGGTGGCAGTCGCGCCTCATGACTTGGTTCGGGGCGTGACAATACATGATATGATGAAACAATATTTACATTATATCGCTACTTTTAATAATATTATTTATAATTTATTAGTCTCTAGAATATTTACTCGCGAGGAATAGAAGAAGCCGGACAAATTAATCAAGCAGTGTAAGAGAATCTCTACATAATATTTTGAGCGGCAGTAAAATTTATATTTATCCGTAATTAGTTGGTAAACAACGCCGGAAGAAGAAGTTATGTCAAGTGATAACTAATCATATTTATGATAAAAAAAATGAGATATTTATAAAAAATTAAAGGAGTATCTATAAGAGTGCCTCCAAATAAAATATCAGCTTTAATAACATTTTTATTGAACAAATGAATAATAACTCTAGATCTTGCAACTTCATCTCATTTACTTCATTTACTTCTAATAAAGAGTTCGACATAAACATCAAAAATTACCAAAACAATTGACGGGTATGACTATCCAACGATTCACCAAATGTTAAAAATATTATTTAAATTATAAAATTTGGGACGATAAATCCGATGTAACTAAGAACTCAAATATTAGTTGGAATAAAAACCGAAACTCTTTATATTATATTAATCCAATTAATTGATAAGAATTAACTTCTTGTGAAATTTATACAGACAAATTATATAATTTGTTTTTACATTCAGAAAACAAAACACGTACAAATGACAAATATATGTTAAAGCGGTGACCCTTCAAACACTTGTGTAGGGAAAAGCTAGTAAATTCATGCAATTAAGAGGTGCCGCTTTAAACACTTGTACGTGTAGGTGTAGGAAAAAATTGATAATTAAATTCAATTGCATTAGAACATGGTCACTTTCTATAAATAGCCACTTATACAAGTTCATGAATCTAAGCATTCATTCCTAAATCCTAAAGCCATGAGTTCCATTGATTTCTCCTCTCTTGATCTTGTGAGCCCTTCAATGGCAGGCGCATTACTTTTTATAGTAATGTCCGTTTATTATTTCTTAAAAGGGCAGTTGTTCCAAATTCTTGGTACTAGAGCTCATCGTAAACTTAATAAACCACCGGAAGCAAGCGGAGCATGGCCCGTGTTGGGTCACCTCAGGCTTTTCCGTGGTCCCAAACTTTTCCACATAACATTGTCTGAAATGGCTGACAAATATGGCCCGATTTTCAGCATCCGTCTTGGACTTCGCCGAGCCATTGTGGTTAGCAATTGGGAGTTGGCCAAAGAACTGTCCACCACTCACGACCTAGCCGTGGCATCACGTCCTCAAATGCTAGCAGCAAAGCACTTGGGGTACAACTATGCCATGTTTGCCTTTTCCCCATACGGGTCATATTGGCGGGAGATTCGAAAATTTGTGTCGTTGGAGTTGTTATCTATGCGGCAACTCAATTTGCTCGGCCATATAAGGGTGTCCGAGACAAAATCCTCAATCCAACAACTTTATAAGTTATGGGCAGATAAAGGTGATGGTGTCATGGTGGAGATGAGACAATGGATCTCGGACTTGACAACAAATGTGGTCTTTAAGATGATCTACGGGAAAAGTTACTCTGGGGACGATGTTGACATGGAGGAAGCCCGAAAGTTTCAAGGAATTTTTAAAAAGTTCATTCATCTGTTTGGTGCAAATGTGGTGGGGGACATGATACCATGGCTTCGATGGTTGGATATAGGTGGTCACGAGAAATCCATGAAAGAAACATCAAAAGAATATGACCATCTTTTGACGAAGTTTCTAAATGAGCACAATGATCGCAGGGAACGTTATGGTCCGGATAAAACCAATCGTGATTTTATGGATGTGATGATATCTATGCTTAAAAATGCTGATATAGATAGTTATGATGCTGATACAATTAACAAGTCTACATGCTCGGTACATTATCTCCTATTTGATTTTGTTTTTTATTTATAAAATTAAGTCATATTTAACTATCCTACCTAATATGATGATGATACATGCAAATACGGATCCCAACAAAATCCTTTTTTTATGAGGGATGATAGGGATTACAACTTTAGGGAAGCGACTCGTACAACGAAAGTGACTTCGCTGTTATACGAAGGTGACCTCGCTGTTATACAAAAGAGATCTCGTTGTTATATGAAAGGTACGAGGTCTCTTTTGTATAACAGCGATGTCACTTTAATATAACAACGATGTCATTTTCGCTGTACAAGTCGTTCCCCAAAGTCGTGCTCCCAATCATTTTTCTTTTTTTTTTATTATATATCACGTATATTTTTCAACTTTTTAATAATAATATTAATTGTTTAGTGAATAATTTGACAAAAATTTTAAATTACACATTGAGATTCTTTCTAGTTAATATTATTCTTTTTGTTCCATTTTTATTTTAAGCCTACCCTAACTCTATTAGATGGATCCGTCCATTTATGTATGATTATGTAGATTTTGAATATTGCGGGAGCTGACACCACCGCCAATATGGTTACATGGACTCTTTGCTTACTCATGAACCACCGCCATGTGTTGATTAAGGTTGAGGCAGAATTGGACATCCATGTGGGCAAAGGAAGGATCGTGGAGGAGTCTGATATTCCCAACTTGGTATACCTCCAAGCTGTTATCAAAGAATCGCTAAGGTTATACCCACCGGCTCCACTAGGAGGCCCAAGAGAAGTCACCCGAGATTGTGTCATTGGTGGCTATCATGTGGCTGCAGGGACAAGGCTCTTTTTAAACATTTGGAAACTCCAACGCGATCCTAAAATATGGTCGGATCCATTAGAATTTCAGCCAGAGAGATTCATGACCACCCATAGCAACATAGATGTCCATGGCCAGAGTTTTGAGTTGATTCCTTTTGGTGCTGGTAGGAGAGTGTGCCCGGGAATAAAGTTGGCTATGAAAATGGGGCAATTGGTGTTAGCTAGTTTGCTGCATTCTTTTCAGTTTTCAAATCTCAATGATAAATTAGTAGATATGACTCAGACGGAAGGATTGACATTATCCAAAGCTACTCCTCTTGAAGTGATCATCACTCCCAAACTTTCTAGTGATCTTTATGCATGATTCACAATCACTACACATGCCACTATATATTATGCTTATATGTTTTGTGTCTTTTCTTCTTTGAAGTTTGAGTTTAATAATTTGATAAGATGGAATAAAGTGAAGAATCCCATGAAGTTTGAGAGTTGGGTATATGGAATCTTGATTGTTGTAATAAAACTTTATTTATTTTTAAACAGTATAAAATATAGTTATGGTCATATTTTAATTTAATATATTATTAGTGGAAATCGTGTTCGTGATTATGACAAATGAGCGCTATCAAACTGATATTTAACTACCTGTCCCCGAACCCGATGGAATAGGTTAACTCATCAACCTGCGACCACTAGGTTAAAAGCCCAATGCTCTACCAACTGAGCTATACACCCAAAAACCATCCTCAAAATCCGACGGACATCCAAACCCTGATTGCAGCTAGTTAAATATTTTAAACATTCACAAAATGATTTAGATTTTAAACCTTCACAAAAAAGTTTAAGATTTATACTTAAAAACAATGTCCATCACATCACATGAGACAATAATCTCACTGTAGGAAATGACCAACAAAAAGTGTGGTTATTGTGAAACATAATATATCTGGATTTTACTAATGTAGATTTGAGTTTAAATTTTTTGAATTGAGAAAAGAGATATAAAATTTAATTTAAGACATTTTTAGTAAAAATCAAACTCGTGATTAGGGATGATATCAGGGTGATATCCGAAGGGTACTTAACTACCCGTCCCTAAACCCAATCTTAGAAATTACTATCCGATCTCATTCCCGAACCCAATGGAGTCCCTTATAAACAATACTTGATTCCTCAATCGTGAGAAATCTGAGTTAAGAAGCAATCAAATTTCTTACCTAGGACATATTATTAATCGAGAGGGTGTGGATGATGATCCGAAGAAACTCAAGGCCATGAAAAATTGGCCAACACCGAGATTGATCAAACAACTACAGGGATTTTTGGGCCTTACAAGGTAATATAGAATGTAGAAGATTCATCTGAACTATGGGGTGATTGCTCATCCCTTAACGGAGCTGCTAAAGAAAGGTAACTTTGTATGGAACAATCAAATCGGTGAGGCATTTAAGCTACTCAAATTACATATGTTGACTCCTCCCATCTTGGCTCTTTCAGAATTTTCTATTATATTTGTGGTAAAGTAAGATGCGAGTGGCTTCAGTATTGAGACAGTAGAACAACCTTTTATCATTCGAGCGATACGTGCTATAAAGAACCCTCCGCCGATATACGAAAGAGAGTTGTTTTTTCTCATAGTTGTAGTATAGAAGAGGAGACCATACTTGATCTATAAACTGTTTGTGGTAAAAATGGATCACGAGTCTCTTAAAAACCTTCTTGAATAGAGAGTTCAAATCCCAACTCAAGAAAAGTGGTTGTACAAGTTGGTCAGATATAATTTCTCCATGCAATACAAGAAAGAACACGATAATGTTGTTGTTAATGCTCTATCATTCACCTGTCATAAAAGGTATCCACCTAACTTTGAGTTCCAATTCCAACTTGATCAAACTAATTGATGAAATAAAGGAGGATAATGTGACTCACCCAAGCTTTACATTCATCGATAGCACACATCGAAAAAATGACAGATTGGTGTTTGGTCATGATCAAGAGTATGGAATAATCAATATTTCCTCAATGCATTCTAGTCCCACTTACTGGAAGGTAAATGAAGTATGGAAAAAGAATGCATAAAAGAAAGAAGAAGATCATGCATATAAAGGTCAAATCTACTTGGGTGAGTTTAAAACAAAAGTTGAGATTCTCAACTCTCCTTTTGAATTTAAATTGCCTACTAAAGTGGGGGAGAAATGCGTCAAAGAATGGGAAAATGTAGTTATTGGGAACTACATAGGAAAGAACCGTGTATCTTTCCCAGACACTACAGAATCACTAATGAAACAATGGGAGCAGAAGGACTGGAGAAGGTTTCTGTAAACATCTATGATCTCTATTTTCTACAATTCAAAAAGGGAACGAACTTGGATGATATTCTGAAAATTGAGCGTACTTATATTGAATCCAACTGTATGAAGTTTGAGAGATGGTTTGAAGAATTGAGTCTTCTAAGCAAGCCAAAGGAAACAGCCCAAATATGGTTCAAACTTAGAAACATCCCAGCACACATGTATAATGTAGAAGCTCTAAGTCACTTTGCTAGTCTATTGGGGAAACCATTATATATGGACTCAATTACAGGGGGGAGAGCACCTTACTTTTGCTAGAATAAGCATTGAAGTGCATCTTCAAAGTACACTACCAAAGAACATGATAGTTGTTGATAGGAAGGGAAAGACCAGAGTAATGGAAATCTCATATGAATGGAGGCCAAACAGATGTGTCTGCAATACTTTCCAACATGTTAGTACTAATTGTGCAAAAAAAATTGATGAAGAACAGAAAATCATGAAAGCACAGGAAGCAAAAAAGTAGGAAAATGAAACGGAAGAATCAAGAATGGAAGAGCATATTTTGGAAGTAAAGGATCGATAGTGATAAAAAAAAGACAAAAATGAGGAAAATGTAGAGGAGAAAGTAAGAAAGATTCTGGAAAAAAGGAAAGCAATGAAGGAAAGAAAGTAAAGGGAATCAAGATGAAGAGGAAAAGAAAATTTTCTATAATGTGAAGGATTATAATGAAATGGAAGATGAACCTCGAGTTATTGTTGAGGAAACTCAAGAGGAAGATACCCAAAATTTCAAAGCTGAAACAGAGAATTTTAAAGCCAATAAAGAAGATTTCAAAACCAATGTGAAGTTTGAGCCTGAAGCTGAAGCCGGAGATAATGAAGACAAGAACACATAAATTTAAGTTGAAGATAACAAAGATAAAAGCCCTGAAATTCTCAAAAACCAATTCTTTCTATCAAATCAAAACGGGCTCATACAAAGAGAGAATTCAAAATGAAAAACAACAATACTCATCATCATCTTCAATACAACCTCCTTTCATCGTTAGAGGAACGGGAAAAGAAAGAGGAAGGGGAAAAATACCTCTCAATGAAAATGGATGGCATGGGAAAATGCTAGGCTGGGATATTTAAGTTTGAATGTAGTCTTTTTTGTTTGTAATCTCTGTTTTTTTTAGAATGTATGAATGTTACCAAACAGTTTTTTTAAGGTCTTTTGATTGTCATCCTTAATCATAGCTAGGGTTTGTCTAGCTTTGATTTCTAACCCTCCCACTTTTAAGATTTTAATGAAATTGTTCTAACCGTTTTCCCAAAAAAACGTGTCCAAAATATGTACGGGTATTTTACCTCAACAAGTAACCCCGTGGCTTTGCATATAGGAACATTATTAGTGATCACTTGGACAACATTTGTATGTCCCACCTCATTTATTACATCAATGAGCAAATTAGAGATAAAAACTTTATCTTTGAACTCACATTCCCAATTTATTGTCTTCAAAAACATAGGACCACTTTCACACACCGCCATGATATTGATAAGTGGTCTTCTTTTACATCCGACCAACCATCACTACAAATACTAACAACTTTTTGTTTCAAAGCATTTTTTGTTGGCTCCAACATCTTTTCAATATGAGCATTTTCTTTTTGAAGGAGTTTAGTTCTCAATAAATTGTATCCGGGTGGAAGATAACCTGTAATCGTTCGTTGAGTAGTCATACTGAAGGCACAAACATAATGTGGATTCCTAGAAATATTGAAAGACAATCCACCGGTGTAAAATAATCTTGCAATTTCAGAATGTGGTTCATCTTTAGCATTTAGGTAAGTACATTTTCAAGAGACCCAAGTGTTCATTTCCTCTTCTTTGTTGGATCATCACTTTACAAAGAAAAATTACTTAATGATACAGATGATGAAGGCAATGCAAGTTATTTCGATTGAGCATTCTTTTTTCTCAATTCTACTTCATTCAAAAGTTGTTCCATATGATTGATTTGATCTTTTGTAACAACCGCACAACTAACAATTCTAAGGCCTTTCATTTTTATTGAAAGGGTTTCACTCTTTAATATGATCTCTTGCACACTTTAATGCATATATTATATGACCATGTAACATTTACTCCACATGGTCCTTTTCCAATCTTTGTCACAACTTTCTATAGAAGACAATTATCATCCAAATCCAATTCCTCATTTGAAATATTTGCCATTACAAATATTTAAAAAGTTACCTATTTAAATATCCAAAAAATTACTATAAGAAAGGAGGAATGAATAAAATTAAACATATATAATACGACTGTCTGTGGCGACTATCAATTGACGTTAGAAAAGATAATAGAAGTTTACGAAAGAGACAAAGTAATAAAATCGATTATCGGGTTTTACTTAGGGCGACCGAGAAGGGATAAAAAGTTTAAATTATGGAAAATATTGAAGTCCCTTAAATTCATTTTTTATTCATTTTGATACTTAACTTTTTTAATCTTTTACCCAAAACGTATCTAATACATGTATCCAAGTCATATCCAAACCATATCGGATTGTTCAACCTTATTTAAAGTCAACAATACATATTTTATTGTATCTCATACGCGTATTGCGGTATCATATCCGTATCCGTATCTGATACTCCAAAAAAAATTGAAGTATCTGTGCAACATAGTTTGTGAGTGATTTGGTCAAAATCTTTCCAAGTACCTTTTGGCGTAAATTTTTGAAATTGTAGGGTGTATACCAAACTTCATCTTCTACTTATCATCTATAAACCGACGAACAGACAAAGGTAGTAAATTTTTGTTTGGGAACTTACTTGATGTGTATGGCAGGGCAACGTCCATATAAATGGGATAAATGATTTTCTCTCGCGGAATGGTTGTACAACACCAACTTACACTTAGCCATCCAAACTTCTCCTTTTGAAGCAATATATGATTATAAACCACCAGTACATATTTCATATCTAGTTGGTGACTAGTGAGTGATTTTAAGATATAAATCGAAATCTTCTAATGAGGAAGACAACACTTCAACTTCTCAAGTTTCATTTGGAAAGAGCTCAGAATTAGATGAAATAAGTACAAGATAAACATAAAAAAGAATAATAATTTGTAGTGAATGGTTGAATTATTGTTAAGCTCCAACCCTACTATCAATTATCTGTAAGAAAAGAAATATCACAAATTTTCTACTAAGTATTTTGGACATATTCGTGTTGTAGAGCGAATTGTAGAAGTGGAATACCGATTAAAAATGGGGAAATGAAAAAGATAAATAAAATCTTCCACATCTCTCATTTAAAGAAATAAATAGGCACGTCGAGTAAGGTGGAAAAAATTCTGAGCTTGAACGTGCCTAATGGGATTCTGAAGGACATTCGATATGAGAGGGCAGTGACCATGAAAGACGGACGTCATCATCAGGTGTTGATCAGTTTGAATTCGATGAGGATGGAGAAGAAGAAGAGGGTATTGATACGACCGTAACTAAACATTGATCTAATGATGTGAAGAGGTACATGTGGAGGCACTAATGGTTTATGTTTTCTTTCTCTTTTAAGTGTATGTTCTTAATTTATATTTTCTCTTTTATGTTGAAGCCCTTAAACTCACTTTATTTTTTATTTTGGCCATTAGTATGTTAGGCCACCTCATTAGTACGTAATAACAATTTTAGGGCAAGTTTTTTTGAGATGGTTATTAGTTGAGTAATATGTACTCATTTGAGGGGTGGAATTTGAGGGGTGGAATGAATGAACATTAGCTCCATTTTTGTTTATCTCTCTTATCTTGTTAAATCTCTCAGGTCGCCTTCATCTTCTGAGGTGAATAGTCACTATTCTCTTCTAATATGAACTCTCATTCATATTAATTGGAATCAAAACTGCCTATTCTCACGATAGTCAAAACCAGACATCAGTTGGATAACGACTTCCTACGTACATCGGTAGCTTCGATTTCTGAAATATTGGAGGAAGTGCGAAAATAGATTGATGACAAAGTAGGTTATAATGAAGAACATCTTCACATATTGACAAGTAAAGATAGAGTTAATAGCCCAGATGAATCAACAAGTTCATCCCAAATTACGCTACCAACAAATAGGCCTTATGTTCTTTCAACCTGTTTGACGACGAAAAGTGGATTTTCCCAAGTTTGATGCACAAATGTGCAAGGGAATCTAATTTTTGAAAAGTATTTTTGTGTGTGGACAGAACTGCAGACGCGATGAAGGTGGAGATACTCAAATGTGGTACAGATCTTGCCTATAACCCTAAACCCTAAGGAGACGAACGGGTGAAGCAAGTCCGACTTCAAACCCAAATGTGCTGGTACCCATTTTTCTTGAAATACTCGTCAATTCTCTCATTCCAAGCACGAGGAGCCTGCTTCAGCCCATAGAGGACTTTTCTCAATCTCAGCACCTTCTTCTCATCACCTCTCTTCATATACCCAAGTGGTTGCTCGACGTACACCTCCTCCTTCAACACTCCATTTAGAAATGCTGATTTCACATCCATCTGTAGAATTGGCCATTTGTTTTGAGCAGCTAACGAGATCAGAAGTCGGATTGACTCCATTCTCGTGACAGGAGCAAAAACTTCATCATAATCGATTCCCTCCTTTTGTCTATAGCCCTTCACCATAAGTCGAGCCTTATAACGCTCAACCTCTCCTTTGACATTCATCTTTTTTTTGTACACCCATTTTACTCCAATGGGTCGAGTTCCTTCAGGAAGGTCGGTTAGCTCCCAGGTTTTATTGCGTTCAATTGCCCCAATTTCTTCATCCATAGCCGATCTCCATTTCTCGTCTTGTACAGCTTTCTCAAAATTCAAATCTTCTGAGTCGGCGAGAAGACATACAATGTGGACTTCATTTGTAGTGTCATATATCTCATGTAGACTTCTCATTCTGGGCTGTAGAGGCTCAGATTCATCTTCTGAAAGCTCGGTGGTTGTTGATATCGGAGGCATAACAGCCTCTGAACTAGTTTCTTCCTCAATCGGGTTACTCCATTTCCATGTCATTGATTCCTCCACGTGAACATCTCGACTCACCACCAATTTCTTATTAATAGGATCAAACAATTTATATGCCTTAGATTTTTCATCATACCCGATAAATATGTACTTCTTGCTTCGATCTTCTAACTTTGTCCTGTGCTGACTTGGTACTTGCCCATAGGCCACACTACTGAATACCTCGAGATGAAAGACACTCGGCTTCATACCACTCCAAATCTCTTGAGGTGTCTTCTCTCCTAGCTTGGCATGTGGACATCTATTTTTCACATAAACTGCGCACTGCACTGCCTCTGCCCAAAACTGTTTCGGCATATTCTTTCCTTTCAACATAGATCGAACCATATCGAGTATAGTTCGATTCTTTCGTTCTGCTACACCATTTTGCTGCGGAGAATATGGAGCAGTCAAGAAACGCTTGATTCCATGTTCCTCGCAGTATTTGTTGAACTCGTTAGAAGTGAACTCACCTCCTCTGTCAGATCGGACTGCTTTGATAACTTTATTTGTTTCTTTCTCCACCATCACTTTAAATTTCTTGAAGTTTTCAAACACTTCTGACTTCTCTTTCAGAAAATAAACCCACGTCTTTCTCGAAAAATCATCAATTAAAGAAAGGAAGTATCTTTTACCACTAAATGATTCTGGAGTTATTGGCCCACATAAATCTGTGTGAATCAGTCCGAGTTGCTCCTTTGTTCTGTATTCAGAACTGCTTGGGAAAGAAGTCCTCGCTTGTTTCCCGATCACACATTCTTCACAGAACCTCTTTTCGAATATAATGTTAGGCAGTCCAAGCACCATCTCCTTTTTCACCAGCTCGTTCAACCCTCCGAAGTGAAGATGACCGAACCGATAATGCCACTTCATGGCCTCATCCTCTAGATCAAGTTGCATACATTTATCTTGAACTATTTTAAGCTCAAGTTTGTACATACGATTTTTCTTCATTTCTACTTGGGCAATGAGTCTCCCAAGTTTATCCTTCAGTTGCATTTCTCGGTCCTTCATTATAGCCGAGTACCCTTTCTCCATCAACTGTCCCATGCTCAGTATGTTACTTTTGAGATCAGGTACGTAGTAAACATCTCTGATTTCTTCGATTCCCCCATTTTTCTGTTGATATCTGATCGTTCCTCGACCTTTAACGTGTACTTTTGAAGCATCGCCGAAAGAAATGGATCTGGACTCCACCTTTGAGAGTATTTTGAATAAGCTTTCGTCGCCGCACATGTGGTTACTTGCGTCAGTATTCAAGTACCAAAATGAGTTATCAGAACAGCTTGGTTTGTTCTCAGTTTCTGGAATTTTAATCACCAGCAACAACCCTTCATCTTCTTTCTCAGCAAAGAAGTTTGTTGGTTCCTCCTTTTTCTTCTCGGATCTACAATCTTTGGAAATATGACCCAGCTTTCCGCAATTATAGCATTTTATCGAGTAACAATCCTTGGCAACATGCCCATTCTTTCCACAATTATAACACTCAATATTATTATTTGTGTTTGTCCGGCCATCCCGAGCTTGACCTCTGCCATGCCAGTTCTGTTGGCCGACTTGCTCACTTCCTCGTCCTCCTCTTCCCCTACCACCTAGGCTTCTGCCTCTTCCTCTGCCTCTAGTACTCTGAGCATAAAGCACTCTCTCCTCTTTTATTGTCGCCTTCGCTTGGAGAGCCTGTTCAAGAGACTCCCCCTTCTTGTTTTTCCTTCTTTGCTCATGCGCTTCCAAGGACCCAACAAGCTCTTCAATGGTGAGTGTTGATAGATCCTTAGATTCCTCTATTGCGCACACAATATTTTCAAAATTATCTGTCAATGACCTCAGAATCTTTTCAACAACTCGTTTTGATGAAAGACTCTCACCATTCCGATTTAGTTTGTTAACTCGGTTTGATGAAAGACTCTCACCATTCCGATTTAGTTTGTTCACCACAGTCTCCACTCGAGTAATGAACTCAGATACGCTTTCAGAATCTTTCATCCTCATGTTTTCCAGATCACCCCTTAGGGTTTGAAGTCGGACTTGCTTCACCCGTTCGTCTCCTTTGTTTGCTATTTCGAGTGTGCCACTTTGGAAGATTTTGCGTCAGCTATCTTCTCAAAACCAGATTCGTCGACAGATTGGTATAGTAGATATAGAGCCGTCCTATCTTTAGCTCGAACGACCTTCAACGCGTTCAACTAGGCATTTGAATACCCATCTGTGTTCTCTGGTTCCTCATACCCACTCTCGACCACATCCCAGTTATCTTGGGAACCGAAAAGGGTCTTCATCTGCACCTTCCAGTTGTCGTAGTTGATGCCTTTTGTCAACTTGGGTAGCGGGATGCCATTGGTTAGACCTGCCATTCCTCTCAAGTGTTTACACTCAACACACACACCTCACAAGGCTCTCGATCGCACTTGTTTTTCTCTCTCGGCCAGCGCACACCGCGGCGTTCTCTTTTGAGACTAACAGGTTTTCTCACGCTCACCTCACACACAATAGCTCTGATACCAATTTGTTGATAACAAGATGCCAAAATATATCTTTCTTATTATCTCAAATAGATTTTTTACAACTCTTTATAAGAAAGCATAGACTCTTCATATGCTTGACTCTTCAAATGACAAAACAAAATTATTCTGCATATTAAATAGCTCTCACCCAAATCTCTTGGTTATCCCACTCACCCCTAGTTATTACTCTAGGATTATTAAACATCAAAAAACTAAATACCTTATTAATTAAAGTTTATTCAACAAATACTAGACAAAGATATATACAGCAAATGGATCCAAAAATACTTAATGACTAAAGAAAAAAAAGGCCTTTACTATACACCTGATGTTAATTATAAAGTTAAAGTCAAGTTGTTTATGATTGTAGAGGGTGTTAGAACATGTTACCTGAATAAATAAAAAGTCCCTATTAGTTTTAAACCAACAAGTGATGCACCCTCTATTTATATCCATGCTATGTCTGGATTCAAGAACTATCAAACATTGAGAATTTCTAGTAAAATTGGACTACAATCGGTTATCATCCTCATAGATACCAATAGTACCCATAACTTTATTAATTCTAGAATCTTTAATAATATTAACCAATCTATTTTACCCACTCAGTCCTATCTGTAAAAGTGGACAATTGTTTGAACTTAATTAGTGAGGGGGTATTGTAAAAATCTTAAGTGGACTATGAATGATGAAGAATATGTGACTCATATGTGGGTACTGGATATGTCAAGTTATAATGTAGTCATGGGCAACGAATGCCTTATCACAATTGGTCCTTCTTTGTGGGATTTTGAGGAATTGATACTCTCTTTTAATCGAGAAGGTGAAACCCAATTCCTAAATGGTATTAACCAAATGGATATCAATATCATTGAAGGAGATTGATTATCAAATATGTTTAAAAGGGAAACAAAGCTAATTTTGTTCAAGGAAGAAATCCACAAGACATTATGGGTTAGTTTTTTTTCTATTTCAATTATGAATTCTCATGAATCACATAAAGAATTACCTCACATACTTACAATATATGAAAACTTATTTAAAAACTAGTGGGACTACCTCCTTTACATGATCTGATCATCAAATCGATCCTAAAGAGGATACTTAGCCAATATGTTTGAGATCCTATAGGTATCCTACCATTCAAAAGGGGAAAATGAAATCATGTTAGGTGATATGTTGGACAAAGTAATAATACAACAAATTCATATTGCATTCTTTGCACCAGTGGTCTTAGTACTTAAAAAAGATCTCTTGTGGTATGTATCGATTACAGAAAACTAAATGCAGATACAATTAATGATAAATTCTCCATACCGATCATTGAAGAACTACTTGAAAAACTTTATAGTTCAGAGGTCTTTTCCATACTCAATCTTTGCTCAAGCTACCATCAAATTCGAATGAAAGAAATAGACTATTACATGACCGCCTTACGCACTCATGAGGAGTTGTACAATTTTTTAGATATGTCATTTATATTTACTAATGCACTATCCACTTTCTAAAGTCACATTAACACAGTTCTAAAATCCTTCTAGAGAATTTTTGTGTTAGTATTTTATGATGATATATTAGTATACAACACTAACTGGGAGGAACATCTACATCACTTAGCACAAGTAATGGAGACCTTGAAAATCAATACTATATTCTTCAATCATGAGAAATGTAAGTTTAGAAGCAGTCAACGGATCAATGCACACAATTCACGTTTGAAAGGTCTTATGTAAACCCTTCTCAACCCAAATAAATTTTGGGAATCAATATCGATCGATTTCGTTGAACACTTACCAAAAGCGGGAGGAAAATAGTTATTCTAATTGTGGTTGATCGTCTATAAAAAATGACTCACTTTGTTGGTCTTCAACTTCCTTTCACATCGAAGAAGATAGTGAAATGTACATTGAGAACATCTTCAAACTCAATGGTATGCCACTATTTGCTGTAAGTGATTGGGACAAAATCTTTCTAAGTACCTTTTGGCGTGGATTTTTGAAATTATAGGGTGTACAATAAGCTTTGTCTTATACTTCTCATTTGCTAACCAACAGATAAATAGAGGTAGTAAATTGTTGTTTGGGAACTTACTTGAGGTGTATGATAGGTCAATGTCCATACTGTTAGAATATAAAATAATATATTTACAAGATATTATCATTATGATAATATCAATATTATATTATTATATTATATTAACTTTCTTGTATGTTGATTATAATATCTATATAATATACATAATAACTTATGTAACAAAAATAACAATTCAATACAATAATTTTTTATTATTCTAACATGGTATCAGAGTTTTGTCTTTGCTTTTGAGCATACAATCGTAGTTTTCCGCTGCCTCCATCAATAATTATTTTAGCCATTGATGGAGGGCTTTAATCATTTATTATTAATATTTTTTGGCGATGGTCTTAAGTAGCTTATCTAGGGTTTTGGAATTCGTTTTAGTGGATTTGTTTTCGACTAGTTGGATTTGGGATTTGGTAGCTTGATTGGTCTTAGTTTTGGTTGTTGTAGCTGAGAATATGGAGTTGAATTTGGTTTGATTTTTTCCTATATTTGTGAATCTTGATTTGATTGGTCTTGGTTTTGGTTGTTGTTGAGAATAAGGAGTTGAATTTGGTTTGGTTTTTCCCTATGTTTGTGAAGTTTGATTTGATTAGTTTTAGTTTTGGTTGTTTTGTTGAGAATAAGGAGTTGAATTTGGTTTAGTTTTTCCCTATGTTTGTGAAGTTTGATTTGATTAGTTTTAGTTTTGATTGTTTTGTTGAGAATAGCGAGTTGAATTTGGTTTTATTTTTCTCTATATGTTTGTGAAATTTTGTTTGTTTGGTCTTGGTTTTGGTTATTGTTGAGAATAGGGAGTTGAATTTAGTTTAGGTTTTCCCTATATTTGTGAAACTTGGTTTGATTGGTCTTAAGTTTGGTTGTTGTTGAGAATAGGGAGTTGAATTTAGTTTGGTTTTTCCATGTGTTTGTGAAGGATGGTTTAATGAGTTTAGTTTGGTCGTTGTGAAATTGTTTGTTTTTTGGAGGAGAAGGATGGTTTAATGAGTTTGGTTTGGTAGTTAATTTTGGTTGGTCTAAATCGAAGAAGAGCTTCTTTTTGGATGAATGGTCAATGGATTGGGCATAAGAGAGAAGAGAAGAATATTAAGAATGATGAGTAACTTGTTTTTGTTCGCGCTTTCGTTTTCTGACTATCAATGTTTATTGTTGTTGCATTGTGAGTTTGAAAGGGGATGTTAGAATATAAAATAAGATATTTGTAAGATATTATCACAATATTATAAATTGTGATAATATCAAAATTATGCTAATTATCAAAATTATGCTATTATATTATATTAGTTTCTTATATGTTGATTATAATGTCTATATAATATATATAATAACCTATGTAACAGAAATAACAATTCAATATAATAATTTTCTATTATTCTAACACATACTAATGGGATAAATGACTTTCTCTAGTGGAATGGTGGTACAACACCAACCTCCACTCAACTTTCACTCAGTCATCCAAACTTCTCCTTTTGAAGCAATATATGATTATAAACCACGACTACATATTCCGTATTTAGTGGGTGACTCGAGAGTTGAAGATATTAACTAAAATCTTCTGACGAGGGAGGCAACACTTCAACTTCTCAAGTTTTATTTGGTAAGAGCTCAGAATCGAATGAAACAAGTACAAGATAATTATAGAAAAGAAGTAGAATTTGTAGTGAATGATTGGATCCTTGTTAAGCTCCCAACCCTCCCGTAAATTAATTGTAAGAAAGAAATATCGCAAATTTTCTGTTAAGTACTTTGAACCTTTTCGTGTTATAAAGAGAATTGTAGAATTGGCATACCGATTAGAATTGGTCAAGAGGACAAGATACATAATATTTTTCACATCTCTCAGTTGAAGAAATACATGAGCAAGCCGAGTAGGGGGAAGAAATTACAAGCTTGAACATGCTTAATTGGATTCTGAAGGTCATTCTAGATGAAAGGGAATGAGTATCGAAGATGGACGTCGTCTTCGTGTTGATTAAATGGTCGGACAGTAGAGAATTGGTGAGAAGATGTAGAGGCACTGATTCGTCAACACTTGAAGACCTTTATGGCTTGGGAAAATAAGAAAAATGTTCGATTCAAATTTGGCACTTTTAAATTATCGAGAATGATCAGATAAATATACTTACAAGTTCTAACATTTTGGATTTTAACTCGAAAATAAACTGAAAATCAAATTTATTTTTATTATTTATTTTAATTATATAATTAATTAATTAGATAAAATAAATTCAAATTAGTTCGACTTTATTTGAATTCAGTTAAATTTTTGATTTGTTTAAAATAATCAAATTCAAATAACCTAAACCAAGGAACTCAAATATTGATTAAAAAAATAAAATAAAAAAAAAATCCGAACTAAAAAATCAAATAACTTGAAAACTGAATCGTTGATATATATATAATCTTTGTGATAGTGGGGTTGTCTATATTAATAATAATTTGATATTTACAATAAAATAATTTAATAATTGTGAATTCTAATAATTTAGATTATTAATTAATATTAATATATATTCAAGTTTGAACATCTTCCTTTTAAAGTATGACTTCTATATTACTTGTTTCTTTCTTTCTTTTTTAATTCTTAATGTAAAAAAAGTAAAACAACTAGAGAAAAATAATCAAATAAATAAAAATTATTGTATGCAAATATTCTCTAAAATGACAATTAGATCTAGAAATTAAATCTATTAATTTGAATATGATATTTAATCCGAGTAATTTGAATATAATATTTAGATCTAGGAATTGAATCTATTATTGTACGATAAAATGACTATCAGAGCAAAAATATGTTGTCATGAATGGTCGCGGAAATGATGTCACATATTATAAGTTCACTCAAATGTTGTCATTCTCTATATTCACTAAATTCTTCTTCTCTATCATTACTCATTTCATCCCTATTTTCTAATATTTCTAAACTCATCTGGATCTTTATCTCGGTTTTCATTTAATCAACACACTAGTTTATTGCATCCTCTTAGTATTGGCAAAAATAACCACATATATCTTTGTATGCTGGGGTGTTTCACCCTTTGTTTAGTACAATGGCTGATATGACATTCATTTTCCTTTTAAGAAAACTAATTGCAATTGATGTGTGAACAAAAATTAAAGTTTTAATTTCCTTGTAATCTTAATTTTAATTTTTTGGGTCAAAACATTCCTATAATCACGCAGTGAATTCCGACCAAGATCTCCTCTCTAATTTCCTACATGCAACCACACTATAAATCCTAGTATAATCTCATCATCATTCACAAGATCAAAAACACAGATTACGTGGCACCGTCAAGACCAAGATCCTGCCTTTATCTTCCTACGTCTTTCCTCTTTATCTATGCAAGATTACTTCTCTCTCTCTCTCTCTATACAAGCAGTTACGTACCCAATGGCGAGATTAATGGTGTTGATGTTGGTGGCTGTATATCTTCTTCCGGCCATTGTTACCGGCAGCCGGCCGATGGAGAATCCGCTAACGCTGGAAGGACGAGTGTACTGTGATACTTGTCGCTTAGGCTTTGAGACCTCCGCTACAACCTATATTTCCGGTAACAACATTTATAGCCATGCCCTCTAGTTTTGTTTTCTTGTTTGATTTTCTCTATAAATGATAGATCAATCATGCATGATCAATGGATTGTGATTTTCTATTCAAGATGTCTTTTCTTTGGTTTAAATTGGTGACAAATCGGTGCATGCCAATATTGGACTGTGCAGACATATTCCATATTTTACTTTAATGTACTATGTGTTTATCAATTTGAGAGAGATCGGATGACAATTTTAATCTGAATCGAATTGACTTGTTTTGGGGCACTCGCATGATCGCGATTTAAATTGACTTGTTTAGAGCAAATTTTGTCCGATTTGACCGGACATCTTCCATATTTTACTTCAATAACCTTGAATGTTATCATATATTTAATAACTCACTCAATACAAATTGAAATATGATACAAGCAAGAATTTGGTGTTCGAAATAAACAAGTGAGTGACTTGAAATCTAATATAAGAGAAATTTTATTTTTCAAATTATATGCCAAATAATGATACCAAATTTCTGATCTCTATCATATTCATTGAATTAGTAATGATAGTACAGTAATATAGTAACAAATTAGTGAATTTGAAAATATGATATTTTAATCTTACCTCTTTTATCATTTGAATTAACTTGATTGGAGCATCAAGTTTGGTGCAATTTGACCTATAATTGACCAATGACTTGACCTATTTCATATTTTTTTTCAAATATACTTGCATGTTTCTCAATATTCGAGAACTCACTACATACAAATAGAGAGATATCTGATTCCATAAATGGTAGGATATGACAAGTTTAATCTGCCCAATTACTAGATTGGGGCACTAACATGATCCCCATTTAAATTAACTTGTCTATGTTAGTTTTGCATGCTTTAACTATAAACTTGATAACATGATAAGGTTGATCTCGACATGTATCTATTTTGATCACTAATAAAAAAATTATAAATTTTTTTTTATACATTTAATGAAAAAACATATATCTTTCATAATGAAAATGTTTATATTTATTTTGATTTATTTTGATTTATTTCTTATAATAATATATGTTTTTGAATTATTTATTCTATATAATAAATATTTAAGATAAGTACATATAGTATTACAAGATTTCTCTGAAATTTAAGGTTGTACAAATGAGGACCTAGTCACAAAAAATTTCAGTTTATATTATTAATCACTAAGACAACAAATACAAGTCTATAATTACAATATCTACATAGATCCACCCTTTATACAATTGATAGTAAAAAATTCAAATTTTTAGGTAGTACCCTTAGGTAGTATTATAAGTCCTTTTTGGGATGATTTGGTGTAGGTGCGAAGGTGAAAGTGGAATGCAAGAACAGGAACACACATGAGCTTATGTACACTAAGGAGGCAACAACAGACCAAACGGGAACCTATAAAATGACAGTTAATGATGATCACCAAGACCAAATCTGCGATGTTATGTTGGTAAGTAGCCCTCAGAATGACTGTGCCAAAGTTAGTGAAGGGCGTGATCATGCTCGTGTAGTTCTTAGTCAATCCAACGGTATTGCTTCAGATAAGCGATATGCGAATGCTATGGGTTTTGTCAAGGACCAGGCAATGGAGATTTGCAACAAACTTCTTGAGCAATACAATGAAGATGATTAATCCAGCTCATTATTGGTTTATCTTCGGTTTAATAAATTTCTGTCAAATGCATGCACCTCATTTATAATTTTATCACAATCTCTAAAATAATTTGTTATGAATTAAATTGATTTTTTATATGTTTTATTTTTTGTTTGAATATTAAATTGTTTTTCTGAGTCATTATTTAAATTATATTTTTACATTATTCAAATAATTTCAAGGACAGCCTTTAACAAGGATATTCAATTTAAAAGAAGGATAATGAAACACTATTATGTACAATAAATTTAAGTGATTGGTTCGAATCCAAGGAATTGATGAGTATGAATATGATTTATAGATATTTATAGATATGTGGAAGAGGGTGATTGGTTCAAATCCAAGGAATGAGAATATGAATAGATTTATAGATATCCAAGGAATGAGAATATGAATAGATTTATAGATATCCAAGGAATGAGAATATGAATATGATTTATAGATACGTCGAAAGGAAATTAGAATGAGAATATGAATATGATTTATAGATACGTGGAAAGAAAATGAGTATGATAGATGGAATGATCAATAGAAGTGATAGAAGTGTAGTGTTTAGTTAGAATTATTAATTATTTTCAGTCTCATTAATAAAGTTGGAATATTTTCAATCACATCTATAACATTTGAATATTTTTATTTTACTTTTTTATTTTATTTTATTTAATTAAAATATAAAATATTATTATTTTTATATTTAAAATATATAAAATATTGATACATTATTTATTATATTATATTAATTATATATTTTTTTTAAATACTAATAAAAAAAAGTAGTTGAATGATTCAAATTTTTTTTAATTATAAATAAAAACTATATAAGTAAATAATATAAGATAAAGTCTTTAAAATATGATATATTAATAACTTATTAAATTAAATATAATGTTTTACTTAATAACATACATTATAACATGGTATAATTTTTTTAATAATTTTTTTTATTAAATTATTTTATATTTATTTTTTTAATATTTTTAAATATTTTTTATATAAAAATGTTATATTATTTTTAAGTTTTTATATTTTAATTAATTTATCATAATTTTATTATTAATATATAATATTTAAAATTAATTATATAAAAATGATTATATTATTATTGGTTATTGTAATTATTATTATATTTTATTTTATTAATTATATTTTATTTTAAATAATTTTTTGATATTATTTAAATAATTGAAATAATTTCTTTAAATAAATAAATTATAAAAAAAATTATTATTATTTTAATTATAAAAAATCGTCTAATATAATTATAAATATATATATATAATATTATAATTATAATTATTATAATTATAAGGGAAAACATAGCAGAGACCACGTGGACAAAAAGAGTTATCACACTGTTTCATCCTAATTTAGAAATGAATTGATGATTTCTAAGTATTATATAATAATGTTGGAATAAAACTCATCAACAAAATCACCTCAGTTTATTTTATTTTTTTTCTGATTATAAAAACCACATATCATAAAAAAAAAAACCTAGAATTTGATTTTGAATTATTGCCTGAAATTTTATTATTTAGCGGACCAAATTCAATTCTCTTTTTTGCAGTGGCATGATAATTAGATAGTGGAGATCATTTATCCAAAGATTTCATAACTATTAATTAAACTCAAATGACGAATTTGCCCTTGAATTATTTGGTTCAAATTGAAAAAAAAAACTAAATTTTGCAGGAATGGATTGAGCTCCAAGTTTTGGCTTGATATATAAATGATCTTGGCTCATATATGAACAATTACAGAAATTGACCGTAGTTCAGCTTCAAGCTTCCTTCATTTGAGGCATTTCTGATTTAGATTCTAACTCTTCTTGTTTATTCTAAATTACCTCGGTAAGTTTTAGGAATCTTTAGGATAAAGCTAGAAGTAGTCATTCACAGGTTAGCTACTTCAATTTTGTAAAAAAATTAAAATGTAATAGTGTTCTTATGATTGTAATGTTGATCAATTGTTGTTTCATTTTAGTTCTACATACTTTATAGATCATTTATGTATTCATAGAATCAATCCATACAAACTAGAATAAAAACATAAAAATTGAAAATGGAGTTTTCAGTTTTGATGTTTGTTATTGATATTGGTTGTTGATATTGTATTGTTAGATACTAATATTCGTTCATGATAATGATGTGATGATTTTAGAATTGATTGAAGTTGTTTTGTTTAACTTTTAAAATTATGAAATATTCAAATTAATGATCATGATCGAATTTTTGTGATCTCCATGTTTTTTATGATGGATATATGTAAGTTGATATTCTAATTCATGATATAGACACTCATTTGGATTTCTATACATTAGTTTGCTCAACAAGTTTGAAATAGTCTCATCACGATCTCTTTTGAAAAGTATTTGAATTCATTCGAATAAAAATGTTAACTATGTAACAATGAAGTAATGCACACTGGATAAATAAGAATGCGGAAAATATTAATGTAATGTAAAATTGAGGGATGATGCACTCCATATTAAATAAGTATTAATATGACATATCGAAATGACTCAAATATGCAAAAATGTTAAGAATTAATCTTAAGTTAATAATGATTATGCTCATCCATGGTGAATCATATACATTGGTTTGCTCAACAAATTTGTAGTCTTTCATCTCTTTTTAAAAAAAATTTGAATTCATAGAATAGAAAAAGTTAACTAGAAAAGTTAACAATGTGACAATGAAGCTCGGTGTAAAAAACGAGAGATGTTGCACTCCATTAATGAAAAATCAATTATATAGGTGTATGAATGATGATATATTGAATCAACTCAAATACGCGAAGATGTTAAAAGATGAATATGAAGTTAATGATGATTGTGCTCATTCATTGTCTTCATGACATAATTTTTTTTATCATAAATAATGACTTCAGGCCTAAGACCTTGGCTAAAGCTCGAACTCAAAGACTGTTCTTGTGGAAAAATAATCTCAACGACTACTCAAATTAGTGAGTCAACATTCAACTGAAACTGTAATGAAGGAAAGAAGGGAATATGATGAATTCTCTCCCAAAAAAATTAGGTACAAGATTTTATAACAACTCCTAAGAAATTCTCCCAAAGGCTAACTTAAATGGGAGACCTCAAGAGAAATTATGCCACATATAATAACCTCATAATTTGTAAAAACAAGTTAATAAAGTGGGAGAACTCAAAAGCTATTAAGCGACACATAAGATTGAACCTCATAATTCCAATGTGGGATTTTGTTGATTTTTGTTGTTTGATCACAGTCGAAATTATGTATCTACTTATCTTATTTTTGCCCTTGCTCGGTAGTGGAGTAGCAGATTTTTTTGGACGTTTTCTAGGCTCAGAAGGAACAACTATAATGACCACTATGTGCCTTTCATTCTCTTCGATCTTATTTTTGAGAATTGGCCCAAAAAATGGATAGGGTCAAGACGGGGCGCCAGCGGCGGACTAAAGTGCCCCTGAACCGCACGAAATGGTCGCCTATTACACGGCTCACTAACTCTGCCTGGATGGGATGGGGGTACCTATTGTTTGTCGGTGGTCATAACACTCCTACTATAAAAAGTCGCTACCCTCCACTCCAGAGATAGGGCGCAACAAAAAATATTAAAAAAAGGTGCCTCTGGTCCGAATTAGACAGCAAGTTGGATAAAATAAAAACACTTTATCAATAGGAATGTATCAACAAAACAGCCCTTACATATAGATCGTTGTGACATGAATTCAATAGATTCCTAACAAACTCCTCTTCTTATTAATCTTGATTAGTTCCAGCTTTGTTTTGTTGAGAAAGACTCATTCCTTAACCATTAGATCAATGCAATCATCCACGTCGTCCATGCAAGTAAGGTCCCCGACAAACTCCTAGAGATCTCAACGCTTAGTCGCCTGACGTTCACATGTTAGGTCCCGACAATCGTAGGAGAAATCACAAATAGGAACCTCATAATTTCAATATGGGATTCAAGTCTCATTCCTTAATCATTACATCGTTATAAATTCCTTCACATATCTATATATATAATTATGCTTAATATTCAAAGTGTCTGGATTGTCGGGTCGAGAGTTGTGGTTAATTTGGATATATATGTGAGAGTAAATGGATACTTGATCGGATTGTGGGTTGACCCACCCATAAACTTAAAACGATTAAAAATAAAATTTAAAATGTCATATATATGTTTCGAACTCGCAACCTAACAAAAACAAATACAACCCTTTAACTAACTAGGCTAACAAGACTTTATATTTTAAATTCAACATCAAATTTGATGAACGCGGGACGTTTTAACAATATAATTTAAACTTTTTAACTAATATATATATATATATATATATTTAGTTTTTAAAGTGTCCGGTAATCCGAGTATAAGTTCTATTTTTTAACTAACTAATATATATATATATATATATAATATGATGTTTAATTTTTAAAATATCCGGATTGGCGGGTTTAGAGTTGTGGTTAATTTGGATATATATGTGACTATGTGAGAGTAAATTAAAAATGTTATCACATTTTTACCGTAATTTTTTTTCTCGGTTTTTATATCATTACTCGTGCAAATGTAAGTCTAAAGATTCCATAAATGAAATTTTTGGAAATGACTTATCCTTAATATGATTGCATTTGCATATACTTATTTGTATCAAGATCGGAATCTGTTACTAAGATCTTCTCCAACCCACCCAAACTCATTCCCAAAATGAGCTTTTTACTCAAACTCACACCCAAATTCATCCTCAAAATGAGTTTTTCATCAAACTCTTTTTCTACACAAACGTATATATATGCGTTTACACTATTAACAAACTCAATTTTTTTTTTTTAAATATAATTTGATCCTTTAACTGTTATGGTGTATTTGGATGAGTGAAATTAGAAATGGAATTGACTTTGGAATTCCAATTCTAATTCCACCAAAATTGGTATTGAATTACAATTCAATGTTTAGAAAAACTTTAGAGTTGTAATTCAATTTCAATTCCTATGTTTGAAAAAATAAATCATTTGAATATATATTATCTATATTATTAAAGAAATTTGTTTGACACAATCTATTAGAATAGCTCAAGTATCAAGAGTTTTGCTTAGAGGTGGATTCTAATAAAGAAAAAAAATATCTGTTCAAAATTTTAATTTATTAAATTAAAAAAATATCAGTTCGACATGTTAACTTTTTAAATTCAAAAAAAACAAAATATCGACATTTTAACTTTCTAAATTAAAAAATATATATATTAGTTTGAAATGTTAACTTACTAAATTTAAAAAAAATATCGATTCGATATTTTAAATTTCTAAATTCAAAAAAAAATTATCGTTTTAACATATTTTTTTAATTTAACATAAATGATAAAATAATAACATATTTTTGTTCATAAAACATATTTAAAAAATTGAAATTACAATTCATATCTAAAAAGAATGGAATGGTAAGTTATAAAAATACATTAGTTAATTTTTTTTAAATTTTAATTTTAATTTTTAATTTTAAATACTCCACCAAAATAGAAATTTGTACCATTCCAATTCTATGACTACCAAATACGTCGGTGAATTTTATATATTTTTTATTTTTATCTTAAATTTTTTTTATTAATAATTTTTTACATATTATAAATTTATAATAATGAACAAAGTTGATAAAAACAAAAATAATAAATAATAAATAATAAAACAATTTTATTTAATGATGCTTAGTTTGTTTTTAATATGTGTATAAATTATTGATTCATAATTAATTTTATAATAATTTTCTTTAATTAAATTAACAAAATTATTGGATTGAATTTATAAATTTAATAAATTTATATATAATATTGAAAAATTTATAAAATTTGTATAAAAAAAATATTAATTTTTTTTTTTGAGTGTGAATGAATTTTTAATTAAAGAAAAATTAATGTTTGATTTGACAGCATTTTTTTAATATTTAAAGACTAACCTTTTTTTGAGTTTAAGACTTTGAGATTTAACATTTATATTATCAAATATGATTAATAAGGGGAAAAAAACACAATTATGCAAACTATTTGAAAATGGTAGAATTGCAAACAAAAGTGCTACAAATATAAATGAGTGGACATGCTCACCAGTCACCTTGATGTTAAATGGCATTATAATTGATGGTTCAAGTGTCAATATGACACGAAAGTCAAGATCATCAAAGAAGAAATGGATTATATCCCTAATGAGGTGATCATACCCCAAGAATGAAGAGTACAATGAGAAAATCAGAGATCTATTATAAAAGCAAAATATATGATCACTACATGAATTTGTAAGGAAGCTATTTGGCTAAGGAGTCCATTCAAGGAATTTCAAGAAGTATTTGCATATTAGGAGACAAAATACTATTTTTATAAAAATGAACATTTTTATAAAAAAAACGACTTATATAGTTTTATTACAAAATTACAAAAGGGAAAAATACAACATACGTAAGTTTGGAATTAAGATAAATCAACATTTACCTTAATTAAAACGAAATAAAACAACAAGAATAACAAACACAACCAATTACAAATAAACAATTACACTAACAATGAAAACTTTAAATTTAATGACTTTGTAAGAGATGCTCCAATTTTGACAAATAACCCACATTTACTTATTTTGTGAGAATTTTCCTCCACTATACCTAAAGAGTTGCAATCAAATATAATGTTCTTCTAAACTTGATTAACATCGTCTCGGGTTATAGTAAAAGTTTGCATTCCATTTTGCCCAAATATGACCCTTTACCTTAACCGGAACCAAATCCTTGATTTACTGCCATTCATTTGAAAACTTAATAAACTTAATTAGTCAATATTAGTTTTTGAGGAATAATAGGGAGCACGAATTTGGGGAGCGACTCGTACAGCGAAAGTGACTTCGGTGTTCCCTTTTGTATAACAACGAGGTCTCTTTTGTATAACAATGATGTCATTTTCGTATAACAGCGAGGTCATTTTCGCTGTACCAGTCGCTCCCCAAAATCGTACTCCCAATTATTTTATTTTATAGGTCATTTAACCAATTAATAATAATAATGGTTCTTTGCTCAGAATATAACACGATTTGAATGGTTGATTATTTATTAATTTTTGCTAACAATTCATCAAACTGAACATCCTTAAATATTACATTGTTTGAAGTTTAGGGATTCAAATTAAACTCTCTTTCTCTCTCTCAAATCTCAAACAAGCAAAACTGCCGAAATCTTCGGTCGCAGGTAAAACATGCTTACACACTGGAGGCGTGTTTTGCCGTTGATAGTTGTTGCCGCTCTTTTCATCTACGAAGATAGAGCTACAATACCCTCTTGTAAGCTAGTCCCTGCAGCAGGAGAATCAGCAGATGGGCAGAAAGACCATCCTGACGATCTCAAGGTTATGCTCGTTTCAGACCTTCTCTTACTCGGTTCTGATTCTGGGTTCTGGAATACAATCTTTACGGATTACTATATGTCCAAATTCTTCAAGGTACTATCTTTATCCTCTTTCTATTTCACTCAATTCTGATATGATGTTGCTTTGTTTGCTATTAGCTTTTTGTTGCTTCGACTTGTGATACAAATGAAGATTTACATGAATAAAGGAATTCTGGATTTTCAGCAACTAAGTGATTTAATTAGAACTAATGCCCTAATTTAGGGATTCTCCTTAAGCTTTAGTCATTAGGGTTTCTACAGTTTTATTTCGTTTGAGCTGTAAACAAACATACATATTGAATCATTCAATAAAATTCACAGTAGAGAATTTGTTTACATGGAATTCTTTGTTACAGTCAAACCTATCTACTCTATTTTACTTATGTTAGATCTGTAGTTACATTGCTTATCACTTAATCGAAATGAACAAGTGATTATTTGAATTAATTTCATTAGATAATTTTTTAGATTAATTCGGTAGGCTATGAATTATTTAACTCGATAATCTAGATTAGTTTAAGAATAACATGATGCAAAAAAGATTGACTGATCTCTATGTGTATCTAAAGAATATGAAACTCTGAAATGTTTTTGCAAATCAGAAGCTGAACTTTTGTGGGCTGTATTTTTTATCTGTAGGAATAAATTAGAGGGGCCTTTATTGTTGTTCAATAAGATAGCAAGTACATACTTGAAGGTAGACGCCAAGAAAAAGAGCGAAGGATGTATTTGCACATATGTTCATAATGGCTCCGTTTGAAAACACTTTATTTTGGTTAGATATCTAATTTGAAACAGAACTTAGTCAGATACATATTCATAAATTTCTGTGTGGTTTCTCATTTGGATTCAAATTTAGATTCAGAAACAAAAAATTGTTTTCCAAAACATAGATGGCATATTGGTTGAATATGATTGTTACAGTTATACAGTGTATATTGTTGAATTTATCCTCTCTTGGATGTGTTATGAGTGAGAAGTTCTCTGTTGAAAACACTCTAATTAACCCGTTAAGTTAATTATGTATGGTACTTTAGCTGTAGTTGGAGGTTTCAAGCCATTTTACGTGACCTTCACATTTGAAATATTTTTAAAATTTTCATTTTCTTATTTACTACTTGAACCAGAAATCCTATGAACTGCTGAAGCCTGATTTGCTGCTCATGTTAGGGGATGTTTTTGCTAAAGGATCACAAGTGAAGAGAAGTGAATGGCCAAATTTGGTCCAACAGCTTCACAGATTGTTGGGACCATTTTCTGGTTTGCCTTTTCATGTTACACTTGGCGATAGGGAAATTGGAGAATGCAATGAGCTAGAAGAGACATTTGTCAATTGGGTAGCTAGAAAATTCCCAGCACTCGATTCTGTGGGCTGTGGTGCTTTTGAAATTGCAGATATTGGCTTCGTCTCTTTAAATACCGTGGCATTATTGTGTGGTGGTAATAGCAAGTTACGTTTTAGCGTAGAAAAGTTAATAGAACGAGAAAGTGTATATAGGCAACCGGAAAATAAACAAGTTAGAGATGTTTACAAGTCAACTGAAATGAAATTAACATCAGTTGATTTTCAATGGAGAGAAAATGTTGCCATGTCTGGCTCCGGTTCTGTCCTCTTGCTTCATTTTCCACTACACCAAACGGTAAATAGTCGTTGTTCTAAAACTCTGCACAAGAATTCAAGGTTTTCATCACTTGGGTAGGTAAAATCAAAATTTTCTTTTCATATTTTTGTCATTTTTTCCTTTTTTATATGATTGCTGAAACAAGGGTTAACCTAAATTTTCTTCAGAAGTAATAATGCTGGTGGGCCATATGACACATCGCAATCTCTCCCAGCAAATGTCACCGAGTATATCTTTCAAGCACTCAGACCAAGGTACGTCAATAAGGCTATCTTTGGTTCAGGCATAATTGGAATTGAATGAATATGATTTTTAACTTTTAAGGTTCAATTCCATCATCCCCGTTTTGGAATTTCAAACATTCCCACTTCAGAGTTGCTATTATATGATTTCTCCAATTCTTATAATATTGAAATGATTTGGTTCGGGTGAAACTGGAACTAATAGAATTGAAGTTATAATTCATATAGAATTGAATGTATGGTATTTAAGTTTCAATTTCATAATTCCCGTTTCAGAATAGCAATTATATAATTTCTCCAAATATATGATTTCAATTGTAAATAAAAGTATAATTCTAATTCCAATTATACACATCCATAATAGCATACATAATTCAATATGATTTCTTCAAACAATAATTGAATTTTAATTCATATAAATTCCTATAAAATTGGAATTAAACATAGCATCCCTCTTTGGAATTGTAATTATATGATTTCTTAAGTTTTGAATTATAATTCAATTTCAATTCCATCATCCTCATATTGGTTTCTCCAAACATAATAATTCAATTCCAAACATAAAATTAGATTGTATAATCCAAATGTCAGTTCTAATCCAGTCTTACACATAGCCTAAGAGATTCTTCCGTGATGAATGAAATTTTATCTTTGATTTACGTTGAGGAGTGATAAAAGATTATGTCATTCCATTGATATGCAGGATTGTTTTTAGTGCACATACTCACGAGTTTTGTGATCGGACTCATTTGGACGGTACACGAGAGGTGACAGTTCCAGCAATGGCTTGGGGTGCGAAGAATGATCCCGGTTTTGTTTTTGCGAATTTCAGAAAAAATGGTAGCATAATATCTGTTAGTCACTGTTCTCTTACTGGGGAGTCCACTTTCCTGGTTGTTTATATATCACTTGTAACTTTGTTAATGATGTGTATGCTTCTGGCAAATGCACCAAATGAAGATATATCATGAAACAATTTACATTAAGAACAAGTTGAATTATTGTTGTAACTTTTCCAAAGTTTGATTTTATTTATTTATTTTATAATACTGTTTTCTCATATACAAGGTTCCAAGATGTTTCTCAACCCAATGAGATATAGTTAAATTTGTAATTGTGTTGAATTTTTATCTTATTATATGAAAGGTGAGATTTTTAGATCACAACTTAAGGCTATTTGGAATTTGATCCGAAATGTGAAAATGGTGTTTTTATTTGGTTGATGTATATTATTGTTATTTTGGATCATGTTCATTAGATTTTTTTAATTTTATTTATGATCATAAATTTTATTTAGTATAAAGATTTATTTTTGTTAATATTATTCAAATTTAATGTAATTCTTTTACATCATTTATTATAAATATAGTTCAAATTGTTTTTTTTTTATTTTGACAAATATAGCATTATAAATGTAATTGATTTTTTTCAATTTTGATATAAAGCATAAAATGTAATAGATTTTATTCAATAAGATTTTTAAATAATTCATCATCTTTTCACTCTCTTTCTATTAATTAAATTAATTTATTTATTTACTAAAATATTCTTCATTTAAAAAAGAATATCATTAAATATTAATACTATTAAATTTATTTATCTAATAATTTAAATTTTCATGACCCAAGTAAATAAGATTTCTTAAATAACTAAATCCAAATCCACCAAAAAGCTGATTTTAGGATGGACCACTAACTTTGATAAACAAATAAAATTAGAGTTTGTTTAATGATACAAAAATAGATCTGTCCACTTATCAAATTGAATTGTTTGAAGCTTATATCTACATAAACTATAACTTAGAAGTTATTAAGATGCATCAGAAACTGGCAGAATTCACAAACTGTTTTCAAATAAAAATGTAAGCTTAGTTCATGGAAAGACAGGACTCCTCCTTGTGGCCTGTCTAGCTCTTTGTATTAAATTTATTAATGGTTGTTCAACAAGATGCAATCTCACCAAAATAAAAGAAAAAAAAAATCTGAAAGTAGAAATTCATTAAAAGTCTGATAAAAACTGCTCAGGCAGGCAGCAAGTAGTAGTTCTTCTTAAGCCACAACAAAAGGGATGAAATTCTCTATATTATTTATATATATAAACCTGGAATTAGTCTTCAAAATGATCAAATCACAACATTAATTGAGTAACTTTGATCACCAACAACCAACAAACGAGATCCATCATCAATCACCATCAAACCATCTTCATTAGCTCTCCCAAAATGCTCACAAGGATTCAATTCAAATTCAACTTCTTTTTTCCCACCTCCTTTCAATGCCACACTCTCGAATCCAACCAATTGCTTCACAGCCCTATTTTCATCCCCTTTCTCTTGCTTTACAAATAGCAATACCGGGTGTCTTCCACTCATCTTTCCCACATTCTCAACCGAAACAACTGCCTTGAACTTCGACCTTTCGCAGTTTTCGGTCCCCAACTCTGAAACCAACAGTGGTTGTTGAGCTGAATTTGAACTTGTTTTTAAATGTTTGGTTGAAGTTTGATTGAAGAGGAGGGTGTTTTGGGTAACTGAAGTGAATTTGTATGAGTATTTTGTGTAGCTTAGACCATAGCCAAACTCGTAAACCTTTGGCCCGTCGTAGAATCTGTAGGTTCGGCCTGGATAGCCTGAGGATGGATCCGGTCTCATCCTCATATCTGTCATTGGTACTTTGATGAACTCTTTTGGATACCATGTAAGTGGTAACTTCCCTCCTACATAGATAAGAACAAACAATTAATGTAGCAATCTAAAGTCGATTGAAGTTATGAAAAGTTGAATTTGTGTACTGATGCTCATTCAGATAACATAACTATAAATGAGTTTTCTAGGATAATGAAGTTTCTCATAGAAAATGTAAATATGGTAATTTCTAGTATAAATGTAAAGGGGTCTTTCCAAATAAATTTATTTACAAATTCTCATCTAGATTTGAATCTAGACTTATAAAGTGTTTCCAATGGGCATCACACACCTTGTTTGATCTAAGGTATCAAATAACCTTGTTTGATTTGATGTAATGTAATGAAAAATCAGATTATTTGAGTAAAAGACAGTTTTGCTCCACTATCAATAAATTTCTTTTAAATCTTTATTTTTTAAGTATTTCATCTGAATGTGGATCAAAATCTCACATTTGGAAACATAGCTTAGATGCAGTTTCTCATCAAGATCTGGATCCAAACCCTTGATCCATCAAGTGTTTTACAAACGAACAAATACAAAAGAAAAAACAAATAGTAATCATACTTTTTGTTTTCATCTAATTTTGAAATCTTTTTATCTGACATTAACTTGAAACCACATGAACTAAAGAACCTTTATTTTAAATAATCCCATCTGATGTAGGTTATGAAAATCAGAGATTATTTAAGATTATTTGAGTAAAAGACAATACAGGTACACAAGTATAGATATATAATTGAATTTAGTTGTTACAAGAAATTCTTTATTTTGTCAAAAATCAAAACCAATCATATTTTTGTAGAAAAAGTTTATTTGTAGTTTGATCTGAAAATTGATAAAAAAAAAATAACTTTCTTCATTCACTTCTCACTTAAAAAAGGTTTTATCTAACTCAATCACACCTTTTATATCAAATAAAAACAAAATCACTTTCACTTTTTATTTTTACAGTTTTAAAAATTAATTGTGATAGTGATAAAAAACTAGTTTTCAAATAGATTAGATAATCAGTTTTGAGCTTTTTTTATAAATCTTTTTGAATGTTTATGGATTTGAAGATCACAAAGGTTTATTTGGTAGGAAAACACTTAACAAAGTTGACTTGATTTTTCAACTTCATCTATCTTTTTCATCTTCATGTCATTATTAATCAATTTTAAATCAAAATTAATAACAATACCTGGATTGTGATCACCAAAGAGTATCTGAGCAATAGCAATCCCACCAGCCTCACCAGGATAGCCAGCCCATAAAATAGCACCAATCTTTGGATTCACTTTAGCAAAAGAGATATCAACCGACCCTCCACAAAACAAAACCAACACAATCGGGCTCTTGGCAGCTTTAGCGACGCTCTCAATCAATTCATGTTGAAAACCAGGAAGAACCAAGTCCTTCCTATCAAGACTTTCCCTTTCCTGAGACTGATCCAATCCCATTATCAAAACCACACGACCAGCCTTCTTTGATAATCCCACAGCCGTGTAAGTATCCGCAGAAGTACAGTTAACCGCGTTACAACCGGAATGGTACACAGTATTCTTTACATACCCTTTCAAAGCATTAAACGGGGTTATCTTTTTACAAGGAGGCCCCTCGTAGTTGCCTTGCATGGTTCGAGGGATGTTAGCATTTGGGCCTATAACTGCTAATGAAGTGGTTCGAGTCTTGGAAAATGGGAGGGTGTTTGCGTCGTTTTTCAAGAGAACGATACCATTTCTAGCAGCATCAAGTGCTAATAATTGGTGCTCTTTTGTGCAGATCATGTTGGTGGTGATGTTTCCGAAAAGAAGTTTGGATGGGTTTCCATTGAAAAGTCCTAAACGCATTCGGACGGAGAAGAGGTTGTGTAGAGCTCTGTCTATGTCTGATATGCTTGTTTTCTTCTGTTCTAAAGAAGATTTTGTGTAGTTCTTTAAGTAAGAGCCACAGTCAACATCCATGCCTGCATTTAGCATCAAAGATGGTTCATCAGTTTTTAGTCTGCCTTCCAAAACCTTACATTAAGAACAACTCATCAATAAAGTCAGCCCCTAATCTATCACCCACAATCACGACCTTCATATTCTAAGTGAAAATCGAACTCGTGATCTTTGATCTCTAAGACATGACTCTTGCCACTTAAGTTATCCTAATGTAGCAGATTATCTGTTGACATTGATAAATGTTCATTTACCTCAAGAACCAATTTTAAAAAAAAAAATACTCATTCTGTTTACATATCAAAATAATGTTACAACTTGGTTCTTGAGGTAAATGAGCATATACCCATAACATTTCATGCACAAAAAAAAAGATAATTCGGTTATATAAAATCAATATCCATATGTGTCGTCCTTATAATAAGGAGGTTTTTCAGTTATGATCACCCATAGCTAGGCTAATCTGAGTACATTAATATTATGAAAGTTAACTGTGAGTTCCCTTTCATTTCTCCCAACTAATAAGATAAAGAGAGTTAACCTGCTTTAAGGGAATCAGCGACTGCATCTTCAGGTGTCTTAGCAAAACGTTGGTTTTCATAGAGGACTTTAACGGCATCACAATCAGCCGTGATGTACCTAATCATTAAGTAGTACTAATGTTGATTAATATGTAATAATGTAGATGAAAATATTCATGTGTAACTTTGTGATTAAATAGTAATAGTCTTTTATAGGTATATATATACCCTTGAAATCCCCATTGACCCCGAGCAGTGTTGGTAAGAAGGTCGTAATCGGCGCAGTTAGGGACTCCGTTAACTTGATTGTAGGCGCACATTATTCCACTGGATTTGCCTTCTTGTATGCATTTCTGAAATGGAGGCTGATAGGTTTCTGCTAAATCCTGTTTGCTCACCTGTTATAGTTTTTAAAATGGATTTATAATCAATCTAGATTAATTTGTTTAATCAAAATAGGACATTATTAATTGTTGGATGACAATTAACTATCAATTAAAAGAACAAGGATTTTGTTTGGAATGCAACAAATCATATTTACTCTTAGAAAGTGACAGATCAACTAGAGATGATAAAGACTTGTAACCTATATAATCATCCAACCCTCTCTCTTGTTTGTAGTCTTTTATTTTGTGATTACAATTAATGATTTGAGACTTGAGATTAATAAAATCTATAAACATATCAGACAAACATTAAATATACCTGAATTTTTAACATGCAAGATTCATCTAGTCTTCCCTTGTTTAATTTGAGTGGTTTAAATCTCCTTTTGATAAAGGGAATAAAGTATGATTAAGAGTTTGTTTTAGGCTTAGTTAAATAAACATTGGTTTATTTAAAAAATGTTTGAGTGTTTGAATATTTTTTTGGTAAAAATATTAATAAGTTAATATATAATGATAATTTATAATAAAAAAATTTAATATTTTGACTAATAAATTGAATAACTTAACTAAAAGAATGATGTTTAGATTTTTAGAAAAAACTTAAAGAGACAAACTTCTCAACACATCAGAACACCTTAATTGAGATTTTTTGAAAAATCTCTATGGACTTGTTTGGATTGAGGTTTTTGAAAAAATCTAGATAGGAAAAAAAGTAATGATTGGTGATGATTTTGAGGAAGTAATGATTATTTTTGATAAAAAGACTTAAAAGGTATTGATATATATGAATAAAATAAAAAATAATAATTTAAAATTGAAGGTGTTTTAGTATTTTGGTTAATGAAATTAGTGATGTGATTGTTGAGAAGTGATTGATTGAAAAATTGATTTTGGATGAGTTTTTTAAAAAATTCATCAAAAACAAGGCTATATAATCAAAAATAATTTCATTTCCTTTTTTACCAGTTATATTATTTAATTTATTAATTAAAATATTATATATATATATATATATTATCACTATATATCAATACCTCTCCCTACCAATAATAAATAAAAATAAACTCACTTTTTCAAAATCTCCACCAAACAACAAATATCCCTACCTAACAGACCTAACCATCATTCAAATTATAAACTTAAATATTCGATTATTTTCTAAAACTGTATTCTTACAATTTTAATGTAAAGATAAAATAATAAATTAATCTAAATCATCCGGATTTTAAACCAAACTTCAAAACATTTTTTTCCAAATAATCCATTGAAGTAATTATAGAAAAATTATAGCAACTCTTTTAATAATCCTAACTAAACAAATATTATTGTAATCTAAAAAGAGTGTCAAAAAGGTAAGTAGGCACAAAACACGAAATGAGCAAGACACCAACTAGTTCTTTATAATTCAAACTACTTTAGTAATCCAGTCAAAATGAACAGGCCTGACTTGTGAACTAAAAACGTTAATAAAAAATAGAAAAAGCAAATTAAACATAAGCCAAGTAGAGATCAAAGAAAGACTTACAATGGCATTGAAGGAGAAACGATCAGATCCATTCCAATTATCCAAATCATAAGCAGTAAAATGCTTGCAACAAGCTGAAGCCATAAGATGACCGTCATTAAGTCTGCCACCTTCATAAGAATCTCCTTGTATACCCCTTACAAACGAAACCGCATATCTCCCAGTCATCAATGGATCTTCCCCGGGTGTCTCTTGTCCTCTACCCCATCTTGGATCCCTGAAAACGTTTATATTTGGCGCCCAAAATGTCATCCCCGTCGCTTGCCCTGCATTGTATATCCCTCTTGCCTCCGTCCCTATAGCCTGCCAATGCCATACATCATTTTATTTGGGTTTATATTACTCTTATTTTACTTTTTATAAAATTTAAATACAGAGAAGATTGATTAACTCATAAGATGAAGAAGAGATAATGGGTTTGGTTCGCTGATGGGATCGAATTACCTGGCCAATGAGAAACCAGAGTTTGGGGTCGAAAGTGGCAGCAGTAAGGATGACTTGAGGGAAACTAGTGGCGGAAGGGATGGAACCATAGAGTTGAGCACCGAAGAAACCGGCAACTCCATGTAAAGCCTCGGACCACCACTCGTAATGGGGGATACCGAGGCGGGGAATGGCGGAAGCGTTGTTGACGAGTTGGGAGATTTTCTCGTCGAGTGTGAGACGAGAAACGAGGTCTTTTGCTCGTTCGAGAATGGGTAAACTGGGGTTGCAGAATGCGTAAGATTTAGTGATTTTATTTGAATTGAAGTCGCATGAGAAGGGAGGTTGAGGATGAGACTGAGTTGAGTCTGCTTTAAGGAGAGTTGAAAGGAATGTGGAATAGAGGAGAAAGAGAGATACAGCAGCGGCGGCGATGGTGGTGGCAGCCGTTGTTGTGGTGGTGGGAAATTTCATTTGATTGGAGGAGTTTTAAATTGTTTTTGGTTGAGGTGAAGAAATGTGAGTACTAGTAAATAAATAGAGTAACGCTTGGAGACTGTTCTTATTAGGATATTGATTAATTGAAGATAGGATAAAAAAATAAATCTAAGATTAGATTACAAAATCATATGCATGTGGGTGGAAGTAAATGACAAATCTATCCTCCCAAGAGATTATTAAATGTTTTTTAAATGAATTTGTATTTAAACCGAACAAATATTATTAAATTAGTTAATGTATACTTAACTAAAATATATCTAAATCAATAGAGCATTAAGATATTTAAAACAAAAATAATTTTATGTCAATTTAAAAAATGCTCAAACTCACCTTAGTTAAGGAGTGGTCCAAACAAAAACAAGCACGACAAGTTGTTTCAATTTTAATTATTATAATATATTTTTCTATTTCATAAAAAGTAAGAATATTTTAAAATAATTAAATTTATTTTTTTTATTTTAACAAAGGATTGATTTTTTTTTATATTCAACTATAATAAAAAATAATTATTATATTTAATTACATTGTTAAATTAATTAAACAAAATACTAAAATATTATTTATTTAAAAAATATATATTAATACCCATTAAATTTTTTTTAATAAAAAAAATACAAATTCAACCTTCTTTAAATAAATCAATATTTATTTAAATATCCAAACAATCTCCAAATAGTTATAAGAGATGAAATAATAATTATTATTTTTAATATTATTATAACTATGAAATCATTTAATATAAAATATCTTTATTTTACTTTTAAATATAACATTTCATCATACCAATTCTAAATAACTCACTATTTTATTAAATAATTATTTATCAAAAAAAAAATGTCAAAAACAATTCAAATATCAAACAACTAAATATATTGAAAAATTAATGAATGAGTTGAGAGAATTAGAATAATCTTGTCATAGATATAGAAATAGACAAGCTAGCAAACATATAGTCATCTCATCATCATCCATTATCCTTGAATTAAACTACAAGTAAAAGTACTAAGGGCTTGTTTGATATTTGAACATAATATTAACTTGTTTGGTGAGAATTTGAATCAAGTCACCAAATTACATGATATTTTCAAATTTGAAAGAAATGATATTACTTGTGATTTGATGGTTTAAATTTACCAACATAACAAAGCAATGCATTTAATTTTCATTACCCAAAACTGAGAATATAATAATATTAATAATTGTACTCCATTGTTAATTAATTTAACTATTTTAATGAATGCATATATAATAAACCAGTTGCTGGCTAACAAATGGGACTACTTACAAATTTAAAAGAATTTCACCATATAAAAGAGTTAATTATTTTTAAATAATCAAATTATTTATTTATTCGCACCGTCAGAGCACATCCATGACCCACCCCTATGGCTGGTCAAAATCTTTTTTCATATTTTTTGGTCAAAATAACATGGGCTTATTTATTGAGAAAAATGGGCTGCTTTCATATATTTATATATTCACATGGGAGTTGGGGCCAGTCTGCTTCCCATCAAGTAACCATCATGGGCCTGACCTATCCACTAGATGATAGAAATATAACTAGCCCATATACTTAACTAAAAAATAAAGTTATTCAAACAAATAAATATATATATATATATAATTAAGTAAAATTAATTAAAACTATATATATTACAAAAATCAATCATGAGTTTATTTATTTGCATACATATATATATTTTTTAATTTTTAAATATATATATTTTTTCTTTTTTCTTTCTAAAATTATAAAATTAAGTTATTTATAAATTATTAAAGTTATAAAAATTTAACTAATTTATTATAATTTTCTATAATTATAAAAACCTAAAATTTTAAATCAAAACTTGTTTAGTTCAATTTTTTTTAGTTCAACTATAATAAAAAAAAATTAATTTGTTTACTCTCTAATAAATTATATTATTTAATTTATTAATAAAAATACTAAAATATTGTCTATTTAAAAATAAATATATTATTATTTTATTATATGAAGAAAAAAAATCTTCAAAAAGAGGTCCGAATAGTTTGAGTTATTTAAATAACCCAAACAACTCCAACATCATTATAATTTTTTTCTCAATTAATCGAGTCACTTAATTCATTACTAAACATATTAAAATACTTTCTATTTTAAATAATTATTTTTTTTTATTTTATAAAAAGTAATCCACTATATTATTTATTATCTCTATTTTATTAAAATAACACCATTTCAACAAGGCATTAGTTAAAATAATATTTTTCTTTATATATATATTTTTCTCACCAGTTATAATTTCTGAAAGGTGGAAATCGAGTATATAAAAAAAAGAAAAAAAAGAAAGAAGAAACATGTGAAGAATCTTTGTCATTATACAAAACAACAAATTATTAATTAATGTTCTTCCTTTCCATAGTTCTTCATTTCATTGATTTAGAAAGCTACACAAACTCATTCATCTTTGTGATTCTTCTTCATAAATATAAATAAAGTGTTAAATTGATGCTAATTTTGTTAATTAAACTTTTAAACCCTATAAATAAACTACAAATAAAGAATAAAACTGAATCTAATTAGTTTATTTTCATCAAGATGTAAACAAACAAACTAAGCTATGATGAAAATGGCGGTAATGACAGTTAAGATCAAAATCGCACCTGACCAATTCGATACCAAAGGCGTGAATCGAAGGTAGCAGCAGTGAGAATAACTTGCGGAAAGCTAGTAGCAGTATGAACTGTACCTTTCTTAAACCTAATTCCTTGAGGAACACCTGGCCAATCGATCTCGGCTACGCCGTGTAAAGCTTCCGACCACCACTCGTACGCCGGTATTCCAAGCCGAGGAATCGCCGGTGTAGTGTCGACTAACTGCGAGATCTTTTCGTCTATAGTGAGACGAGAGATTAGGTCGCGAGCTCTGTCGGCGATTGGTAATCTGGAATTGCAGAATAGGTATGATTTAGTGGATGGATCGGAAGAATCGCAGGAGAATGGAGGTTTAGATGATACGGATTGAAGAAGGAAGAGGAGGAAGAGGATTGAAGAGATTAATGTGATGGATGGATGTTGATTCCTCATTCTTCCTTCCTTCCTTCCTTCCTTCCTTCGAGAGTGTGAAGGATGAAAGGGGAAATCGAGATTTTCTTTTTTACTTGAAGATGTGTAGACCGATCTGATATATATGGTCTGTATTCTGTATAGAGAGAGAAGAAAGGGTTTGGATAAAGAATAAATATAATTTAGAAAGTGAAAACTGTGGGGGCAGTTAAAAATTGAACCAAAATCTGGGTTTTGGGATATTTTAGAATAGAGAAAATCAATAATTGTTGGAGGGAATTTCAGTGAGAGAATAATAGAGGTAATTATGATTGACTAAAAAAATAAATAATTTATCTTTCTTATCTTTTTCCTCTTATTTTTTCTTTTTTTTCAACCAATAAGTTGATTTCATCTTCTCATTCTCTCCCTCAAATTCTCTCTCCCCATGACTCCTTTTTAATAATACTGTTTTTTTAATAAATTATTAAAAAAAATTGTTTTTTTTTTATTAGAAACTGTTTTAAAAATAATACATGCATTAATATATAATAAAAAATATAAAACAAATTATTTTAATTTAAAATTTACAAACAAATATAACGTATCAAAGTAAGTTTGTCACGAGTTTAATTTTATCTAAAAACTTTTTGAGTTAAAGTATTAAGTAATGATAGTGGGGTGTCATGTTAGTTCTCACTAATTTTAAAAAATAAAAAAAAAATGACAAATAAATATAACTTAAATATTGTGTTATTTGAGATTATATTTAAATGGAATAAGACAAGTTTTATTTCTAAAATAATTTATATCTATTTAAAAATGGTTAATATGTATAATTCAAAACTCAATAAATTAAAATAAAATAAAAAAAATTGTTTGAATTCATTAAGGTAGCTAAATTGAGTCGGCCTATTCTAACTTGGATTATATTTATATATATAATGGTAGATATCCAAATTTTACACCCGATTATAATTTAAATATGAGCTCATTTTAAAGTATCACAATTGATCTAAACAAATTAAAATGAATTTAAAATGAATTATATCTTTTAAATTTTTATTTTTTTACAAATTGAAAAATAAAGAAAAAGTTAACGTCAAGTTAAACGGGGCTTACAGTGCAGCAGGCCACCTAAACCCCAAAACAAACAAGTCTTTCCAAAAATGATGAAAAAAAAGACAAAAATAAAGAGAAAGAGAAATGACAAAAGAGATGGGAGAGAACTTCTTATTGCTTTTTGGCGGGATTTTGGAAAAGAATCGTGGAAAACGAGGTCAAGAAAAGAGAGATTTTGGTTTTCTCTAGGTTTGAAAGAGATGAGTGTAATTCGATTCGAAATACCATTAGGGTAAAAGCTTTATAACATTTCTTTGTTAACATTTGAATGAATTTTGAATTGAAATATTTGAGTGATGTATTTTGATTTAATGATTAATCCATATGTTCTTTGTATAGATTAATATATTGAAATTATATTGTGAACTAGTATATCAAGTTTTCTCTGTTTATTTGTTGCCTACTCTGGTTTGTTTCATGACAGGTTATAAGATATTTTTTTTACATGTCTCATTTTTTACAGTTAGTTCGATGCTATATATACACTGATAGTGCATGTATTTATTAAGAAAGTGTCACATATACAAAGAGAAAAAAATTATCAAATAAGAAAGATAATATTTTACTTTTGTGTATAAGTGTCACTTCATGAGAGTGAGATATGCTTTTACATCTAACATCGAATTAACCCATTATTGACTGTGTATCTTCCGTTAAATCCGTCTCCAACCAGCCAAAAAATCAAAAGAGATGCCCAATTTGTTTCATGTTATTCATATTATTGTTATATTATTATATTATTTAAATTATATATATAATAATAATGAAAAGTGATAAAATATATAATAATTATAATTAAGTACAAAGAGATAATAAATTAGATCACTTTGGATAATGTGTAATATAATTAAGAGTGATATGAGTGGTGTAACGATAAACTTGGGAAATGTGAGTATATATATATATATATATATATATATATAAAATATTATATAAAATATACCATGCTAGGAATAGATAAAGGACATGAATACGTTATATAAAAAATAATAGTAATATATATATAATATAAAATGCAAAAAGAGATTGTTTGAATCATATTGTTTTTTAAACTAACTTGTTTTTATTTCTTTTACGTGCGTCATTTCTCGTGTTTCGTCAGTAATATTTTTTATTTTTAGATTTTATGACTTATGACATAGACGCATTCTAAGAACAAAATGATACAAAATTAGACACATGTTTAAGTTTAGATTACCTTAAACGCATGTCCTGGACTGGATAAATAAATAAATAAGGTGTAAAATAATTTTTTTAACAAAAAATTTAAAGTAGAGACATATAGCGTGAGAGTTTTTTCTTACGTATAGCCAAGTACCGAATCAATAACTGAATCTTTAAAATGCGTTTGAACACGTAAAATATTTTTCTTTTATAATTTCTCGAGTAATAAATTAGATGATGACTCTAAAAAAGTCCAAGCAAATCTAAATCGATTTTTTAAATGCACTCTAGTACTCAAGCATATAAGTTTGGTTCATCGTCTTACTCGAAACTCGAGAGGAATGTGAGTTATAAGGTGCAACCATCGAGTAACGAAAACCCTTTCTCAGGTGGAAGAGTGATTTTTGACGTTACACTGTTAGAAACAAAAATTAAATCACATTTAAAATGTTTTTAGAATAGATTATCTTGTGTCATAGGCTGAAACTCGACCCGTGTAGCACTAGGCTAGATCGACTCAAATTCTAGCTAGTAAGCCTTTAGACCTTGTAAGAAGAACATTTAGAGAGAGAAAATTCTTGAGAATAAGAATTGTATATTGATATTTGGTGATTACGATGTAATACCTTAGAAGTATTTATAGGACTTATGATGTACTAATTTAAGGATTGCCTTCCAATTACAAATTAATTACACTAATTTAGGATATCTCTTCTTTAACTAGAATATCCCTTCCTTAACTAGAATATCCTTTCTTAAATTAGAATATATCTTCCTTAACTAGAATATTCTTTGGGTTGGGCCTATTTAGGCGATTGGGCCTCCCCTTGGATCAGGAAGATTAACGCACTGTAAAGCCAAGACTTTAATGAGTCTCGACATCCTCTTGAATGGGTCGTGACATTAATGAGCCGTGACATTCTCCACCAAATAAGTCGTGGCCGTCCTCGACTTAACCTTGGACCGGTATTCTTCAATCATCTGCCTGAATTGCCACAAGTAATCCTCTCTTTCCCAGCTATGCTCGGCATCGGGTAGACCTTCCCATCGTACGAAGTATTCAGTATAAGGGAAACACCCTTTCTTCTAATCTCCCTATGAGATAAGATTTCTGTTATGTCTTTTTCTAAGGAGGCCGTGACGGCGATTGCTGCCAGACTGGATTGTCCCTTTTCCGTATCCTCCACATCTTTGTGAAATGACTTAAGTTTTCTTACGTGGAATACTGGATGGATCTTTAGTTTGGTGACAACTCCAACTGATATGAGACATTCCCTACACGCTGCTCGATTTTAAATGGTCCCTCGTATCTGTGTACAAGCCCTTGTTCACAGATCGTAGAGATTTGAATTGTTGCGAGAGTAATTTCACCATTACTTTGTCACCCTCCTTAAACTCGACTGTACGCCTTTTTAGATCTAACCATTTCTTCATCTTCTTAGTGTCTTCGTCCAAAGATGCCCGAGCAAGATCTGCTTCTTATCCTAAGGATTTGGTGAAAGTGAAGGTGGAATGACTTTTACTAACGTAACTTGTGGCCAAACTTGGTGGAGTTGATGGTTATGTGGTATTGTTAGGATCTAGGTAGCCGCTGGAGGACCGGGGGTTGGACCGGTTAGCGGTTCTCACTCGAAGGGTGGTGGTTAATCCGGTTAGAGATTAACACCGGGGTTTCAATACTACACAACCTGTCACAAACCCTTGAACTAGGTTCAAGCGCGGAAGAGGTTTGCTTTCAGGTTGAAGCGGCACACTTGTATGATAGGCAGAATCGGTATTGTATAATGGAGGTTTGAGATTTGATGGGTCGGCTTCGGTAATCTGGAAGTTCGGCTTGGATAGGGTTAAGTCGGTTATAGCGGTACGGATCGGTTAGATAATGAAACCGGCAGACAGTAAATAACAAGACAGATTTTATGGATGTTCGGAGATAAAACTCCTACGTCACCCCTTCCTCTCGAAACCGCGAGAAGGATATTCACTAAGGAATACAAGTACAATCCGATCGAGACTTATTTCCTGCTCGATAACACTCTTATATTTTACACCGAAATTGTAAAACACACTTTAACTTTAGCACTTAGGCTTTCTTAGAACAACACAGTCTTATCACTTGTAGAATAAATGCTCTTTAGAGTTTCTCACTTGTCCCACTGTGTCGCGCATTTACTCTTCTTCAACTACCCCTTTTATAGGTGAAATATGCCAACGATCATATTTCACTGCCTTGAATCTGATTGGCTGAGCAGAGGTGCAGTAATTCAATGTTTCAGAGATTCAGACCTGCGGTCGTTTCCTCAGACCTGATGGTCAACCTCAGACCTGGCATTCTGTCTCAGACCTGGCAGTCTGTTCTTCCGGTATGTAAGACAAACCTGCTAGGTTTGTCTTTTACTCAATGTAGGCACTGTCTGTTGGACAGTTGTCTGTACTTGGAAGATCTTCTTTCTGACTTATCCCGAAGTGGAAAGATCCGGCAGTACTGTCTTCTGCAGCCTGCAGACTTTCCTCAGACTTGTATGGATGTGGAAGTGTTCAGTCTGTTCCTTTGGTATCATTCTCAACAGATACCTGAATTGTCTTCTTGTACTGGTCGGTCATTTGACTTAACCGGATGACTTTCGGTATGGATGATATAACCGGACTTCTTCCGGTTATTCCGCTGCCTTGTGACTGATCGGCTGTTTGATAATTCCGGTTTTAAGCTTTGGCCGATTCTTTCTTTGTGCGGTCACGTTCCAAGTATTCTTGGTCGGTTTACTAACTTGACCGGTTAGTTTTCTTTAGCCGGTTCTTTTGTTTGTCTGGTCCGGTTCCTTGTTCCTGCATGGAAAGTTTATTTACGTTAGGTTTATTTGAACCGGTCTGATTTTATCTAACAGGTATCTTTGGCCTTGAGCCCCTCGAAGGCCTCCACACACGCTATATGGACTTCCTCGGATACTTTCTCTTTTCTTTTGGACCCGTCCCCATCATCCATCCTGGAAAAAGTGGCAAATATCTCATTCCCACGTTTACGACCTCAACTGAATTGCATTACCGAGAGCATGCACATTCCCTCTGATTCTCTTCTTGTTGGTATTACACTAGTCTTCCCGTGATCCAAAATAATTAAGGAATCAGAATAAGACATTATACAAGCATGTACTTGATCGAACCATTGTAGTCTCAATACTACATCGTAGTAATCCATAGAAACTAACGTAAATGAGATTGTTCCCTTCCAGTCTCCGATCCTGGTGTGCACTCCCTTAGCCTCCCTGACAATCGGCTTGGTTGTTGTCTTCACAGACTTGACCATCCCTCTCGTTGGGTTGATGCGAAGACCCAACGCCTTAGTCACTCATTCACACATGAAGTTGTGGGTAGCTCTAGTATCTACTATGCTTTGATGTGCTTTATCCCGATTAAGGAATTCACGAACATCGAGACCCTCTTTGTTCCATTGATCGGTTCCGCAACACTAGCCTTCATTGTATTGAGTAGTCTTAAAGATCCTATTTGAGTCCCTTCTTTCTCATTGGAGGAATCAATTTCTCTAACTACCGCAACCTTTTTACCTTTGAACGGACACATTAACTTTATGTGGTTGGTAGCACCACAAATGTGAAAATTTCTCGGCTTATCCGATTCGTCGGTTTGTCTTCCCAAATTGTTGATTGGCTGCCACTTCTTGGGTGGGCGGTCTCCCCCACCTTTCTCCTTATCATGTGGGCGGTCTCCCTACCTTTCTCCTCATCACCTCTGATGAACTTCGACTTGTCCACGGACACCTTGGCTCTGATACCACTTGCCACGGGCTGAAACTCGACCCGTGTGGCATTAGGCTAAATCGACTCAAATTCTAGCTAGGAAGCCTTTAAACCTTGCAAGAAAAACACTTAGAGAGAGAAAATGATTGAGAATAAAAATTGTAAATTGAATATTTGCTGATTACAATGTAATACCTTTGAGGTATTTATAGGACTTATGACGTACTAATTTAGGGATTGTCTTTCAATTACAAATTAATTACACTAATTTATGATATCCATTCTTAACCTAGAATATTTCTTCCTTAACTAGAATATCCCTTTTTAAATTAAAATATATCTTCCTTAACTAGAATATTCTTTGGGTTGGGCCTATCTAGACGATTGGGTCTCCCTTGAGCTAGGAAGATTAACGAACTGTAAGGCCAAGACTTTAATGAGCCTCGACCTCCCTTTAAATGGGTCATGACACTAATGGACCGTAACACTTGGCTCTTATAAAACTATAGGAATTTTAATAATATATATTAAGCGCAATTAATATATTTATTAGTCCAATCCTCTTACAATGTTAATTGAATATTTGCATTTCATATTCCAGTTCATAGATGTATATCTTGTAATTTTATGGATGAACCATTTATAGTTGTTAAATATTTATCTTTTAAATAGTCATAAACATTCAAACCCATAATTTTATATGGACTAACATTTTACTCTAATCCAATCTAAAAGTATTTGGTCATTCAATATTTTTGTACATTTTTTCTTTTTTATTGTTTTATCTTAAGATCATTATATATCAAGGTTTTGTAATTCAAGTCAATCAATATTAAAATAATAATACAAAATCATTATCTCTCCACCATATTCATTAAATATTATTAGAAAGTTTTAACAATCAATTTTATTATTATCTTATCTTTTATTTTAAATCAATTATGAGTGAAACATTAGAATCCTCATATTAACTATTAAGATATTTTCAGTTATTTTCTAGCCTATATATTAAGGTTTTGTAATTCAAGTCAATCAATATCAAAACAATAATACAATATTATTATCTCTCAAATCTTTCTTCAAATTATTCTAACATTTGTTATTAGAGCCTCTAGTTTCTACCAATCCATAAAGCCTTCTACTAATATATCAATTTCTCTAAGTTTCTTTCAATCCACTAAATCCTTCTACTAATCTATCCAAACGCATGGCTTCAACAAATATCAACTATACCATTCCAGAGTTTAATGACGAAGACTATGATTTCTGGTACGTGAAGATGGAGACTATCTTTCGATCTTTAACCATTGGAAGATTGTAGAGAATGGAGTGAATAAGCCAGAGGAAGAAACTGAACTCAATAAAGTTGACTTGAAGGAACTAAAGCAGTTTTGAGAAGCCGACGTAAACGTTATTTCAATCCTCCAAAGAGTAGTCACTAAAACAATCTTTCTCAGAATCATGAGTGCCAATACATCCAAAGAGGCATGTGAGATATTGCAAAGTGAATTTTAAGGAGATGTGAAAGTCAGAGAAATTAAGTTTCAATCACTACTCAAGGAATTTGAAAATACCAAAATGAAGGAGATAGAGACCCTGATGGAATTCTCGACCAAAATCTTTGATTTGGTCAACCATATGAAATCTCATGGTGAACATGTCACATACGGGAGAATGGTGTGAAAGATTCTCATATTCCTTCTTGAGAAATACGATCCCATCGTAGTCGTCATTGAAGAAACAAAGGATATGTCAACACTCACAGTCCAAGAAGTGATGTCGTCCATAAAATCATTTGAGCAACGATTGTCTAGACACTCTAAAAAGTCAATAGAGAGTGCATTTCAGTCAAAGCTTAATACTAGCAACAACAAACGAGAGGATAACTCGAGTTCTAACCAGTCAAAGGGGAAGATATTCAAGAGGACGTAGCTCAAAAGGCAAGGAAAAAGACAACACGTCAAATTGCAATAACTACAATAAGCCAAACTACTCCGAGAAGGACTGTTGGTACAAAGGCCAATCTATATGCAACAAATGTCATCGATTTGGTCACCTCACTAAAGATTACCGAAGTGGAAACACTCATCAAGCAAGTCAGGCTGAGGCAAATCAAATAGCCTTAGAGATACACAGAACATTCTATGTGTGTCACATAGTTAGTGACAAAGAGAGAGGAGACTAATTACTAGACAATGGATGCAATAACCACATGACGCCGACCACACAAATCTTCTTCGAGCTTGACAAAAGCGTCAATGCCCCTATTCAGTTCGGAAATGGAGAGAAAACGAAATCAAAAGGGCTTGGAAGGATCGCCATCAAGATGAAGGAATGACCGAGCTATATTAACAATGTACTATGTGTGTTGAGCTTGAGCTAAAATTTACTTAGCCTCGAAAAATTGGTAGAAAATAAGTATAAGCTCTACTTTGATAACAATGAGTGTATTATCTTTGATACACAAGATAAGTCAAAGGTGTTCACCAAGATCAAAATGGTTAATCGAAGATTCGCTCTCAACATCAATTATGTAAACCTTAAATAAGGTCAAGTTATTATTAGCCGAGATAGTCAAGTTGATAAAAATTCTTCGTTGAATTGGGAAGAAAACAAAGTTGAGAAAAATGACGTTCTAATCAGCACTAACAATGATGAACATATTTCATAAGTGCCAAGTACAATAGATCCAAGGTTAGATAAACTCAATGAAGAAAATCTTAACTCAACTAATCTGACTTCATCAAATTCCTCATTCCCGAGTTCAACTCCAAAGATGTACAAATCAATAAACAATTTATATGCTATATGATAGGATCGACTTTATCTATAAAGACAGGGGTCTGGCTATGGATGAAGGCTTATGAAAAACGGTTTGAAAACAATCCTGTTTGGGATTTAATTTGCTTTCTATTCTACGCAAACACTTGTAAACACTTGAAACAGATTCAAGGCGGAATTGTTTACTTGGGTTTGAAGCTCAAAATGAAATATGAAAAGATGACAGAAATGAAAGAACACAACATTTTGTTTATGGATGTTCGGAGAAACTCTCCTACGTCACCCCTTCTTCCAACCACCGGAAGGATTCACTATAATATGATTCGAATCAAATACAGTTTACACACACTTAGCTCACTATTGAACATAACACTTTCTGTTCAATTACAAGATGAAGAATATCACTCAGCTAAAGGTGTTTTTGATTCTAGCTCTCTCTTGATTTACACACAGTACAATCAGAAAGCAGCTTCACAGTATGAATATTCAAAGGCTTGAATTCTCTGTAATTTCCGTAAGCAAGATGATCGAGAGGCAATTCGTAAGACAGATTGTCCGTTGTCCTTGAGATTTGTTAAATACTGAGTAGGAGCTAACGGTCGAATCTTTTTGAATGATACGTGGCACTCTTCCATTGGAAAGCCTCCATTGTACACAACAGGTTCTGAGCACAAGGATCGTGGCCGTACACCACTGGTAGTGCGCCGAATATTCCATCAGAGATGTACCTGCAAAACAAGTAATTAATGTGAGGAAAATTCTCTTACGTGGCATTCGTTGGTTGGTTGCATATAATTATTGTACTGATCTTCACTAGAAAGTGGAGCAAGGGTAGGGTACAACTATAGCACGTGGGTAGACGGATGCTAGCTTCAAGCATACTGCTTAAGCTGAGCATTAGACGTATTTCAATTAGACGGATTGTGAAAATCAGTCTAATGAAATCAAACACCCCTTCTAATAACAGAGTCTATTAGACCGCCTGGTCTAATAGAATTAGACTTACGTCTAATTACAATAACCATTAGACTACACGTCCAACTCCACTGAGTTAGACTACACGTCTAATTCCGGTTCTACCTCAGACTTGTCTGAAGGAGTTAGACTTACGTATAACTTTCACTTAATTAGACTACACGTTTAATTATTCAATAACCATTAGACTACACGTCTAACTCCACTGAGTTAGACTGCACGTCTAGGTATCTGACATTGTCACAAAAGTACTTCCAAGAGAGAGGTTCCAATAACTATGAGCCGACTACATGTTAAGAGAGAATGTTAATGTAGTGTAACCTTCACCATAAATATTATTAGAAAATCATAACAATAAATTTCATTATTATCTTATCTTTTATTTTAAATCAATTATGTGTGAAACGTTAGAATACTAACTTATTATTATTTTATTTATATTGATTATTAACTTATATTCTATTCAGTTATTTTTTATTATATATATTAAGATTTTGTAATTTAAGTCAATTAATATAAAAAACATTTATAAAATATTATTCTCTCTCAAATCTTTTTTCAAAATATTCTAACAAGAATATTATTCAATATTGGGATTTTTGGATTTTTTTATCTTTTAAAATATTATTATTTTATTTTATATAATTTAAATAAAAAATATTATAATAATTTATTGAATAAAAAGTTAAATAAATTATATTTTTTTATGTTAGAATCTAATAAAAATCTTAAATAATTTCTACAATAAAGACCTGGTTTAGTATGAATTTTTTAAAAATCCTAATACAAATCAAACATTATTTCGCTCTCCTTTCATCAATCACATTACTCAATTCATTACTCAAAATATTAAAATACTTTTTATTTTAAATTATTATTTTTTATTTTATTTATATATATTAATATTTTTTATACATTTTTACTAAAAATAATAATAACCTTCTCAAAATTTCATTAACCAATTAATACTAAAATAGGAAAAGTGAAAAGAGACCAATATAATACATTTATCAAATCTCAATGATATTTGGTTGTTTTGTGGTGAATTTAAATTAGATTAAAAAATATGTGATTAAATTAGATTTCTAAATTAATTTAGATCCCAGAAACAGCTGTAATATTATATCCTCCAGAAACAGCTGTCCCTGTCTCACTCAGTCGTGAGACTCGAGACCGACATAAAATATCCATACCATACTTATTAGATTATTCTTTATTTTTTCTTCTATAAACTAATTAGATTATTCCTTCAACAATTATTTATTTTATTCTCTTAAATTTTTTGCAATTAAGTTTTGAATATCTATATATATTAAACATAATGTTAAACTTATAAAAAAAAGTTATTTATTTATTTAAATTTTGAGTGTAACAGAACATGTACCCATTTTGAAGGTGATATTTGGGTACCTAATTTTATTTATTTTAAGTTAAATTGAAGGAAAAAATGGTATTATAAATTAACAAGATTATATAATCTGATTGGATAAATACTCTTTTTAGGGTACCCGAGTGAATGGTACCCACTGACTAACCTGGATCTATCAATGTATTAATTTAAGGGTTAGCTTAATAAATAATTGTTATTCAAAGGTTTAAATATGTTCCTAATCTATATATATATAATGATGATTAATTTTTAAAATGTCCGGATTGCCGGGTCGAGAGTTGTGGTTAATTTGGATACTTGGGTCGGATTGTGGGTTGACCCGTTTTTAAATTTAAAACGGTTAAAAATAAAATTAAAAATGCTAGAGGTATGTTTCGAACTTGCAACCTATCAAAAACAAGTACAACTCTTTAACCAACTAGGCTACAAAGACTTTATATTTTAAATTCAACACCAAAATTGATAAACGCGAGACGTTTTAATATTAATATAAGTTCAACTTTTTAACTAACTAATCTATATATATATAATGATGCTTAATTTTTAAAGTGTCCGGATTGCCGGGTCGAGAGCTGTGGTTAATTTGGATACTTGGGTCGGATTGTGGGATGACCCGTTTTTAAATTTAAAACGGTTAAAAATAAAATAAAAAATGCTAAAAGTATGTTTCGAAATTACAACCTAACAAAACAAGTACAACTCTTTAACCAACTAGGCTACAAAGACTTTATATTTTAAATTTAACACCAAATTTGATAAACGCGGGACGTTTTTATATTAATATAAGTTAAACTTTTAAACTAACTAATCTATATATATATAATGATGCTTAATTTTTAAAGTGTCCGGATTGTCGGGTCGAGAGCTGTGGTTAATTTGGATATTTGGGTCGGATTGTGGGTTGACCCGTTTTTAAATTTAAAACGGTTAAAAATAAAATTAAAAATGCTAGAGGTATGTTTCGAACTTGCAACCTAACAAAACAAGTACAACTCTTTAATCAACTAGGCTACAAAGACTTTATATTTTAAATTCAACACCAAATTTGATAAACGGGGGACGTTTTAATATTAATATAAGTTAACTTTTTAACTAACTAATCTATATATATATATAATGATGTTTAATTTTTAAAGTGTCCGGATTGCCGGGTCGAGAGCTGTGGTTAATTTGGATACTTGAGTCGGATTGTGGGTTGACCCGTTTTTAAATTTAAAACGGTTAAAAATAAAATTAAAAATGCTAGAGGTATGTTTCGAACTTGCAACATAACAAAACAAGTACAACTCTTTAACCAACTAGGCTATAGAGACTTTATATTTAAAATTCAACACCAAATTTGATAAACGCGGGACGTTTTAATATTAATATAAGTTCAACTTTTTAACTAACTAATCTATATATATATAATGATGCTTAATTTTTAAAGTGTCCGGATTGCCGGGTCGAGAGCTGTGGTTAATTTGGATACTTGGGTCGGATTGTGGGTTGACCCGTTTTTAAATTTAAAACGGTTAAAAATAAAATAAAAAATGCTAGAGGTATGTTTCGAACTTGCAACCTAACAAAACAAGTACAACTCATTAACTAACTAGGCTACAAAGACTTTATATTTTAAATTCAACACCAAATTTGATAAACGCGGGACGTTTTAATATTAATATAAGTTAAACTTTTTAACTAACTAATCTATATATATATATATATATAATGATGCTTAATTTTTAAAGTGTCCGGATTGCCGGGTCGAGAGCTGTGGTTAATTTGGATACTTGGGTCGGATTGTGGGTTGACCCGTTTTTAAATTTAAAACGGTTACAAATAAAATTAAAAATACTAGAGGTATGTTTCGAACTTGCAACCTAACAAAACAAGTACAACTCTTTAACCAACTAGGCTACAAAGACTTTATATTTTAAATTCAACACCAAATTTGATAAACGCGGGACGTTTTAATATTAATATAAGTTAAACTTTTTAACTAACTAATCTATATATCTATATATATAATGATGCTTAATTTTTAAAGTGTCCGGATTGCCGGGTCGAGAGCTGTGGTTAATTTGGATACTTGGGTCGGATTGTGGGTTGACCCGTTTTTAAATTTAAAACGGTTAAAAATAAAATTAAAAATGCTAGAGGTATGTTTCGAACTTGCAACCTAACAAAACAAGTACAACTCTTTAACCAACTAGGCTACAAAGACTTTATATTTTAAATTCAACACCAAAATTGATAAACGCAGGACGTTTTAATATTAATATAAGTTAAACTTTTTAACTAACTAATCTATATATATATAATGATGCTTAATTTTTAAAGTGTCCGGATTGCCGGGTCGAGAGCTGTGGTTAATTTGGATACTTGGGTCGGATTGTGGGATGACCCGTTTTTAAATTTAAAACGGTTAAAAATAAAATAAAAAATGCTAAAGGTATGTTTCGAAATTGCAACCTAACAAAACAAGTACAACTCTTTAACCAACTAGGCTACAAAAACTTTATATTTTAAATTTAACACCAAATTTGATAAACGCGGGACGTTTTTATATTAATATAAGTTAAACTTTTTAACTAACTAATATATATATATATATATAATGATGCTTAATTTTTAAAGTGTCCGGATTGCCGGGTCGAGAGCTGTGGTTAATTTGGATACTTGGGTCGGATTGTGGGTTGACCCGCTTTTAAATTTAAAACGGTTAAAAATAAAATTAAAAATGATAGAGGTATGTTTCGAACTTGCAACATAACAAAACAAGTACAACTCTTTAACCAACTAGGCTATAGAGACTTTATATTTAAAATTCAACACCAAATTTGATAAACGCGGGACGTTTTAATATTAATATAAGTTCAACTTTTTAACTAACTAATCTATATATATATATAATGATGCTTAATTTTTAAAGTGTCCGGATTGCCGGGTCGAGAGCTGTGGTTAATTTGGATACTTGGGTCGGATTGTGGGTTGACCCGCTTTTAAATTTAAAACGGTTACAAATAAAATTAAAAATACTAGAGGTATGTTTCGAACTTGCAACCTAACAAAACAAGTACAACTCTTTAACCAACTAGGCTACAAAGACTTTATATTTTAAATTCAACACCAAATTTGATAAACGCGGGACGTTTTAATATTAATATAAGTTAAACTTTTTAACTAACTAATCTATATATCTATATATATATAATGATGCTTAATTTTTAAAGTGTCCGATTGCTGGGTCGAGAACTGTGGTTAATTTGGATACTTGGGTCGGATTGTGGGTTGACCCGTTTTTAAATTTAAAACGGTTAAAAATAAAATTAAAAATGCTAGAGGTATGTTTCGAACTTGCAACCTAACAAAACAAGTACAACTCTTTAACCAACTAGGCTACAAAGACTTTATATTTTAAATTCAACACCAAATTTGATAAACGCGGGACGTTTTAATTTTAATATAAGTTAAACTTTTTAACTAACTAATCTATATATATAATGATGTTTAATTTTTAAAGTGTCCGGATTGCCGGGTCGAGAGCTGTGGTTAATTTGGATACTTGGGTCGGATTGTGGGTTGACCCGTTTTTAAATTTAAAACGGTTAAAAATAAAATTAAAAATGCTAGAGGTATGTTTCGAACTTGCAACATAACAAAACAAGTACAACTCTTTAACCAACTAGGTTATAGAGACTTTATATTTAAAATTCAACACCAAATTTGATAAACGCGGGACGTTTTAATATTAATATAAGTTCAACTTTTTAACTAACTAATCTATATATATATATAATGATGTTTAATTTTTAAAGTGTCCGGATTGCCGGGTCGAGAGCTGTGGTTAATTTGGATACTTGGGTCGGATTGTGGGTTGACCCGTTTTTAAATTTAAAACGGTTAAAAATAAAATAAAAAATGCTAGAGGTATGTTTCGAACTTGCAACCTATCAAAACAAGTACAACTCTTTAACCAACTAAGCTACAAAGACTTTATATTTTAAATTCAACACCAAATTTGATAAACGCGGGACGTTTTAATATTAATATAAGTTAAACTTTTTAACTAACTAATCTATATATATATAATGATGCTTAATTTTTAAAGTGTCCGGATTGCCGGGTCGAGAGCTGTGGTTAATTTGGATACTTGGGTCGGATTGTGGGTTGACCCGTTTTTAAATTTAAAACGGTTAAAAATAAAATTAAAAATACTAGAAGTATGTTTCGAACTTGCAACCTAACAAAACAAGTACAAATCTTTAACCAACTAGGCTACAAAGACTTTATATTTTAAATTCAACACCAAATTTGATAAACGCGGGACGTTTTAATATTAATATAAGTTCAACTTTTTAACTAACTAATCTATATATATATATAATGATGCTTAATTTTTAAAGTGTCCGGATTGCCGGGTCGAGAGCTGTGGTTAATTTGGATACTTGGGTCGGATTGTGGGTTGACCCGTTTTTAAATTTAAAACGGTTAAAAATAAAATTAAAAATGCTAGAGGTATGTTTCGAACTTGCAACCTAACAAAACAAGTACAAATTTTTAACCAACTAGGCTATAAAGACTTTATATTTTAAATTCAACACCAAATTTGATAAACGCGGGACGTTTTAATATTAATATAAGTTCAACTTTTTAACTAACTAATATATAATGATGTTGAGTAAATGGATAATTAGGTCGGATTGTGGGTTGACTCACCCATAAACTTAAAACGATTAAAAATAAAATAAAAAATGTTATCCATAATTTTTTTTCACGGTTTTTATATTATTACTCGTGCAAATGCACGGGCTAAATGCTAGTTTGGATAGAATAATGCTAAATAACAAAATTGTTAATAAAGATAATACTACATTTTAATTTGATTGAATCCAATAATTTGAATGACATTAAATTATCTCCAACCTTCCTATGAAAAAGATTGACAGCACATAATTTACCTTTCAGTCTTGTAGAAACTATTACAATTTATCCTCAACTAGCATACTAGATAGTGTAAAAAATCTTAATCAAGAAAAACATTAATCTTTTCTTATTTTGATTTAACAAATTTTGATATTAATTTTTAATATTTACTAGCCTTTAGAACATGAAAATGATTTTGTGTGTAACTTGTTATAATATGCTTTAAATATTTGAGATTAATTGGCTGGTTGTCTAACTATAAAATGAGTTGATACATGTTTTTTCTTCTAAACACATGCTTGCAAAGTTCAATTATGTACACAATATTGGAGATAAAAATTAAGGATTAAGGATTTAATTTTTTTAACAAGCTTGTGAAATATGTTGGTTTCGAGCTTGACAATATCGCAACTTTAACCTTGGAGATGCAGTATTTTAACCTTGGTTATATTTAGTGGTCCGAAAGTTTGGTTTGGGATGTCTTAGGTAGAAAAAAGTTAATTATTTTTTTTATCAATTCAATTGCTATATTTTAAATTATATTAAAAATCTATAATAGTTTTGTATTATAACTAAAAACAAAAAGTAATATATACCGGTTGATTATATATGTCAAATAAATTTATATTGTGGTCGCAAATTTAAATTTTATTAGTGTATTTTTTAGAATTATTTATTAGGGTGTGCTCTATATCGCGCTGATACCAACTAATTATTTGTTTAAAATTGATAAATATTTTAACAAGTAACCTTATGAAATTTGAAAATGCAAATATATAGGTTCAAAATACGGTAACAAATTTTAGAATCGAAAAATTTATTTTAAAATTTGAACTACTAGTTTGTTATAAGTTTTAAAAGATTTGGATACAACTAAGTTATATTTTTTTTTTGAATTTAAAGGAATACAACTAATTAAATACTTTTAACAAGGTTAGTTTCATTAAAAGTTAAAGATGTAGTCTTTAATTAATCAAGAAGTTCAACAAAACAACAAAAGTGTTGATCAAATACCCAAAACACAAGTAAAGCAAGAAAATGTAATGGGAACTTAAATGAGCAATGAACTTCTCATTAATCCACCCAATGAATGTTGGTTACCTCATAAAGAGATCTTATGTGCTCAAGTAGATATCAGCTGGGCTTTCTAGCAGAAAGCATTACAAATCGCCTGTTTCTTGTGCAAGTAAAGCCCTCAAGTCCACATGAATTGCACAATTCTTCAAGCTCCCTTTCAGCAATGAACACATGGCTACCCGAGAATTTTCCAATGTTCTAACAACAAACAAAAACCCACAATTAAATAATGTTTGAATTTCAAATGCTACTTATATCAATTTCTACTATTGAATATTGTTGTTTTGGGGCTTGTTTTACATAACTAACCTGGCGAATATGCTTCAACAATGGAAAAGCGGTAAAAGGGCCATCTAATATAAAGGTTGTAGCAACAAAAACACCTCCAGGACGCAAAACTCGACTTATTTCAGCTACCTGAAAAGAAAGGACCACACCAATTTGAATCAAAAGATCTCACATATAACATAAATACCAAATTTTACAATATATAGATAAGACCACCAATTTCATCTTAATGAAACAATTCTTTAGAAAACAGATCTAAAAAGGATGAAACAACTTACTGCTGTAGATGGAGAAGACCAACAATGTAAGGCAGCACCTGCATTCACAGCATCTACACTGCCTGAAGTAAATGGAAGTCGCGAAATATCGGCTCTAACCAAGATTAGGTTCCTAAAAATGAAATATCACAAGGTTAAAGATTAGCCCAAGTTGAGTCCAATAAAAACAGAATGATGAAAAGCTTGTTATTTCCCTAAATTTCAATAATTTAGAATTCTTTGATTTTGTATAAGATGATTTTAGAGTAAGATGTGTACTCTTTTGGAAAGTTATCATCCTTCTCAATGAATTGATAGCACTGCCTCAACATGTTCTCTGAAAAATCCAAAGCAACAACAAGAGAAAACAATCCACTCTTGGCAAAAAGTCTTGAGAACATTCCACTACCACAACTTGCATCAATGATATTGCCTCCTAAAACTGGTTCCAAGTATTCTTTAGCCATCTCGAACTGCAATAAATATTAATCACATGAATTCATCACACATTTTATTGGCTTCACATGTAGAGTTGATAACAGACCTCCTGCTCGGGGCCAGGGAAACCACCCCATATTTTAAAACTTTGACGCCAACCCCTCTCGTAAAGAAATGAAACCAAAGGTCTCCTGTTGCAAGATAAAAAAAAAGTAAAAGCCACACATCTGATGTATTATATTATGTTTATGATAATTTTCTTCATATATTTTTGTTTTTAAAACTATTACAAGGGGCTATAATACATAGACAAAAATGTTTTAGGATTGAGCCTGTCATAAAATCTAATATACTCAATCATATCATGGGGTATAATGTCTAATATTAGGATTCAAGACAAAAAGACAGTATAAAATTAGTGAACAATGCATTACCTAAAGAGCTCTGTGAAAGCTGGCATAGCTTCAACATACTCTTTTGCCCCACCAACAACAGTTAAGTCAATATGCGTCGCATTGCCAAAATAAGACTTTTTACAAATGGTACAATTTAAGCTAGATTGTCGTTCTTGTTCCCTGCATATATAAACATATAATAAAACTAGTTGGTTCAGAGAAAATCACAAGCAATAGATAGGCAAGGGTCAAATAGAGGCACAATAGTGATATTAGAGTTAAGAGATGACATACACAGATGTTGTAGGATCAGGTTTGGTAGACAATGGATTGTAACAAATTGGGCAAGCTAAGTTATTTGTTCTGTTGATGACTTCAATGGCATCCAAGAGTGAATCCTTTGAAGAAAAAAATATATAATGTAAGAAAAATGACATTAGAGTTACAGGCTTGGGGTCTAGAGAATGAACTAGTTCTAATGGATGCATTTCACAATGCTGAACAAAATAATCATAAATTTTAAAAATACAAGTTATTATCAAAATAATCATAAATTTTAAACAACAAAAAGAACTCAAAGAAAGAAAAGAAGAAACATAAGTAAGAAAGCTACAACATTTTTGTCCTTCGTGGACCATAAGAGTAACTAGGATTTCAAAAGACAATAACTAATTAGTCAGATCGAGGTTCTCAACATACTAAAATCAAAGTAAATATGAATGCACTTTTGTTTATCAGGTTTCAAAGCATTCAATTTGCTACTTGTACATCTCATTCCTCTTTAAAGCTTACACTCTTTTATATTCTTTTGTTATTTATTTGTTATTTATTGAAGTTTGTTGATTTTTCATCAAGGTAGGTTCGTAGTACTCCTCTTTCGCCCTTGCATTCTCAACAATATTGCGAAAAGATCATGAGTCGGGTAGAGGCAGGGGCGGAGCCAAGTGCAAGCTGGCCCGGGCTGTAGCCCGGAGAGCCTTATGCATCTTATCAATAACGACGGTAAATTACCGTCGTTATTGGTTATTTTCCGTCGTTGAAAGGTTATTTTTCGTCGCTAAAAGGCATTGGTGACAGCAAACTATAAAACTAGCCCGGATAGATTTTTTTAATAAAAAATTAGCCCGGGTAGTTTTCAAAACCTGGATTCGCCCCTGGGTAGAGGAACGAAGTCCATCCTTTGCATGATGACAATGGTGTCTTTACGACATTTGTGAGCTCTTTTAACAAACTAAAATCATTTTCCTTTAAATTATCGAGGGTCGGATCTACAATAATATAACTTATGCATTCACATATGGCCACTCCACTTAGAGACCACCACGTAAAAACAAATAATTATAAAAATGTATGTTTATTTTAAGATTTAAACCCTTAATCAATTGCATTAAACTTATAAATAATATAATTAATCAATTAAGTTATTTTAAATTATTTTAATGTGAGTAATGATAGAGAGAGCGACGTTGGAGCAACGACATCACAACGACCCCACCTAACAACCACGTGAAAAAAATAAGTCATGGTGGAAAAAAATATTTATCATGTAAAAAATTAGAGAGAAAAAACAATGTTCGGAACATAGTGCTCCCGAACATTGTCGTGTTTGAGACATAATGTTCATAAACATGCCTATGTTCGGGACATAATGGTCCTGAAAATGTCCTGAACATGTCCCGAACATGAATGCTTATGAATATGATTTTCTTTCTCTAATATTTTATATTTATAATTTCCTCTCTCTAACTTTTGACATGATAATTTTTTTTTCCACCGTGCATTATTTTTTCTACGTGGCTGTCAGGTGAGGTGAGGTTCGTTTCAGAGTCGCTGCTCCCTCTCCCTATCTTTATTAAGAAAATATTACAAAAATAAAAGTTGCACATGACTCTTTAACAATATCTATATTTTAAAATTGTTTCTATTATTACCATAAAATGAAAATCCATGAAGCAAAATACACCGGGTATTGAGTAGTATATATAACAAACTACTAAAACCGTCCGACTAGATCTATTCCCCATCCATTTTCTCAATGTAACAAAACTGTTTCTATTATTAACACAATTAATTAAGTAGATATACACGTATAAAATTGCAATTGCAAATACTAGAATTGAGCTTGACACTCCGTTTCTCCTCCAATCTTTGAAGTAACATATCAGTTATCCATATTAGTTTGTCTCTATTTATATTAAAACGACTTTTATCCTCACCCATCGTTCTTCATCAAGAACACAATCATCAATCAATTTGTAAAAAATAATTTTTTTTGTTACCCACGTTACAAAACCAGTCACCAATCTGAACCATTCGGTTCCGGTTGTTCTTCCAACACTTTGTTGTGTCCCACATAATGTGTTGGGGGCACATTTGATCTTGTTTTTTTAGTTGTCTTTTATTATCATTTTTAATAGACTATATAACCATAGACTAGTTTAGTATGTTGATATTTTGTACTAAATAGTTACTAGTTTCTCTCTAATTACAAATTACAAGTTGTTCTTGAGCCATCGGTATTCTTTTCTATCTTCCTTTGTCTATTTTCTATTCCTTATCTTTTCTTTTCCCTCATTTCGCCCTCCACTTCTTTCTATCTAGTTACTATTCTTAGTTCTGGTTGATCGGGACACCACACACTTCAACACTGATTTTCTACCTTACCTATTTTATTTTCTAAGTTGGACTAGAGCCACATTGGCTTCGGCTAGGCTTGTGACTAGTCGCAAGAGGAGCGCCATAAGGATTCTCCTCTCCTCTTATCATAAAACAAACAAACATGAGACATGGCTTTAAAATGCTATGCATAACCCATGGTTTTTGTCCATATTTATTTCTTATTTTGTTATCTAAAGATAAACTAACTCACTAGAGTAACTCAAGTACAAAGATCACAATAATTTTCTAAATAAAAAATATAACTGAAACCATAACCTTGATTGATAACATGAATTTTATGCCCTACCACAATATAAATATCAAAATACTCAATTAACAATTGATTCAAAACAATCCGGTAATAAGATTTTGAGAGAATGAGAGATCTAACAGGTTTAGTTTCGTCGACGGAAGTGGAAGAGGATGGAACAATGGTTGATCTGAAATTGAAGGGCATGAGTAAAAGCTTAAAGAAAGAGCTGATCAAGTAACCACTGATTAGAATCGGTATTACTAATCCTGCTGATAAGCTGTTTAGAACTGCATCCATGGTTAGAGCTTTCGCTTCTCTCACCTCTTCTCTTACTGTTGTAATGATAATAATATTGGAAGACAAAGATTGGAGTAGAGTAGAGAATATAAATAAATATAAAAAGGGAGTCTTTGTCAACAGCTAGCTATGGACAGCTTTAATATCATGCTTATCTAGTGAACCAATTTTCTCGATAAAAAGAATCGTGTCAAAACAAGTTGCATGATATAATACTATTATATATTATCTACTCACATCTTACTCCCGAAACTTCCTTTTTAGGAAACTAATATTTCTTTCCTTATAAGGAAACTAATGCTGTCTGAGGGAGCTCCATAGATTTTTTGTTTTTTAATGTTAAATTGTTATATTATTTTAATATATACATATTTTTTATCATTAAATCATAGTTTAAATATATTTATTTTATTTTTAAATTTTAAAATAAATAACACATTCAATAATTTAAATAAAATAATTTTAAATAACACTTTTTCACATAAATTTTTTTAATTGATAACCAATTAAAAAAACTAAAATCAAATTAGATTTAGTTTGAATTTGGGTTTTTTAAGATATATGAAAAATAAATAAATAGAATGATTGGTGATAATTTGAGAAGGTGAAATTTTTTTAATGTTAGATTAGTTTGAGTTATTGAAATAACCCAAACCAAACTAATTTTATAAGTCTAATTTGAAATTGTCTTTATCTATATATATATATATAATGATTAAATCTGTCAGACGGGCCAACATATGGCAGTGCAAAACCTACCTATCAAAACTCATCGTTTAACGGGTCAACGACAGACCGGCCCGCCATCCCGAAAGGCTAAAAATCCTCCATCCAACCCAAGGTGGGTTGCGAGTTAGGCGGGTCAGCCCACATATTGTCTTACTACAAATAAAAATAAATAATAATCATTAATAGTTCTAGAAAATAAGAATCATTTGTTCTATGTCGTGAAACTTCAATTTGTTGCAAGTTTTAACATGACGCTACAATGTAGAAGTCTCATAATGTTTACCCCACAATGTTTACCCCCACATTTATATTGTTTTTTTTTGCATTCATTACATTCAAATTTTTCTTTATTTTAAATACCTTTCATTTTCTTAAAATACATTCAAATATCGGAATATTCTCTAGACTTTTTAGATGACCCTTCATCATGCTTAACAATTTTAAATTCATCAACATCCAAATTAACACCTTGATTTTGAGAGGAGTTCATTTCGAAAATGAATATGTTATTTAACAAAATATTATGTTTCAGACTTTTAGTGTAAAACTCCTAGACTGGAACCAATTTTGAATCCACGAACCTTTGTAGGCTAGAACAAAGAGAATAAAGACGGAACAAATAAGTAGCCGACGGCCAATGAGCGAAGTATTGAGCATTGAATGCTGCAGTCTAGAACCAAGTTTGAATCCACGAACCCTTGAAGGCGAGAACGAAGAGAAGAAATGCGGAACAAATAAGTAGCCGATGGACGAAGTATTGAGTATTGACTGCTGCAGTGCTGCAGTGCTGCCTGGGAGAGAAAAAAACTAAGGCTATTCTGCATATTCCTATAAGGCTATAAATTAGATTAGTGTTTTTTTTGCCAATCCGCGGGCCAACCCAAGTCTATAAACGAAGAGAAGAAATGCAAAACAAATAAGTAGCCGATAGACAAAGTATTGAGTATTGACTGCTGTAGTGCTGCCTGAGAGAGAAAAAAACTAAGGCTATTCTGCATATTCCTATAAAGATATAAATCAGATTAGTGTTTTTTTTGTCAACCCGCGGGCCAACCCAAGTCTTACTCGCCTAGGCCCGCGACCCGAGCGGGCTGACCCCGTGTAGGCCTACTTCCAAATGGGTTGCTAATATTTCAACCCAACCCGTCTAAATTGTTTGACTGGGCGGGAAAACCCAACAGACCTAACCCAAATTGACGACTTTGATAATGATGCTTAAAAAATAAAATTGGAATATCGTACACGGCTAAAAATCCAAAGCAACAACAAGAGAAAACAATCCACTCTTGCCAAAAAATCTTGAGAACATTCCACTACCACAACTTGCATCAATGATATTGCCTCCTAAAACTGGTTCCAAGTATTCTTTAGCCATCTCGAACTGCAATAAATATGAATCACATGAATTCATCAAACATTTTATTGGCTTCCTATGTAGAGCTGATTATGATCGATTTTTGAAAAACATTTTTTTGATCGACTAGTTTGAAAATTCAAGGACGCTCTTTAAAATTTTGTTTTGAAAACGTGAGGGGAATTAATTTTAATGTTTGAAAATTTGAAGTTTAAAAAAATGAGGCTTTATAAACAACTCCATATCTTACATTCCTGTCGAATCTGAGAGAGATTGAGAGTTTTTTAATGGTAAGTATGTCATAGGCCTTTTTTTAAAAAAAATTTTCAATATTAATTAATTCTCACGAAAAGAGAGTCGCCACCTAATTTTAAAAATTAGGAAATTAAGAGATGTGAGTTCGGTGTTTGGTTACGTGTGGGAAAGAGTTTTTTAGATGCTATGTCCCACAACGCCCCTAAGGTTTCTATTAGTTAATTTTGGCCTTTTTAAAAAAATTCTTACGCTTTACATTTTAGATTTAAACCATTTTATGCTAACCTAGAATCACATAAATCACAAACTTATATCAAATAATAAAATCAACCAAATTAAACAAAAAAAGACCCCAAAAAATGAAAAAAAAAAGCCAAAGGACTGTGGTTAGCCTCCATGGTCCTATACCTGGTTTTAGCTGAGGTGCAAATCTAGATCGGTCGAAAAATTGCACTTTTTGTCGGTCCTCAGCCATTTGGGTGCGGAAATCTTCGGTGTTTTGATCAGCAGTAGCGGTCCTCAGCCTTTGGGTGTAGAAATCTTCGGTCTTTTGATCAGCAGTAGTGGTCCTCAGCCTTTGGGTGCAGAAATTTTTGGTATTGTGATTTCACGTACAACCTCGAATAGTGATTTGAAATTCCTGAAAGTGTTTGTGTATTGTCTGTATTTTACTATTGAGTAAAAGTATTGTATTACATCATTGTGAGTGGTGTAACCGACGAGCAGTAAATAAGACTCGTTCGGCATTGTGTGTTGTGATTGTGTAATATTCCTTATTGAATATCATTCTCACTGTTTGAGAAGAAGGGGTGACGTAGGAGATTAAACTCCGAACATCCATAAAATCCTGTTTCGTGTTCTTTATTTTCATATTCCGGCTCACTCACTCATACCTAACCGAAACATCTAAACCGAACCAAAATAACTAATAATTTTCTAAACCAAACCGGCTTTCTCCTTAAACCGATATCTTCTAAATACCTTCCAAACAGAACTGTGTGTGTTGCTTCAAGTTGAAACGAACCATTTCCGCATTTGAACCTAGTTCAAGAGGTTTGTGACAGCTTGTGTAGTGTTAAGAAGCGGTTTTAGTCTTTAACTGGACTATATCTAGTGTGTGTTGTGTTATTAAGCGTTCACCCTTAAGACACCGGAACCCTTAAGCGTTCACTCTTAGTGTCAAAGACTCTAAGAGGTCTAGGAGCCTTTGGAGGGGTAGGTTTGGTAAGAGTAGTTGTATCTACCTTAAGTTGTGGAGGATTACTTGGGCTCGTCTTTTTAGGCGATTGCTCTTGTCAAGCAGTAGTTATCTAGTGTACATCTGTCTTTTCTTTTCTCGGGAAACGACTTGGAGGTGGGTAGCTTTGATTACTTTTTCCTCTCTCCTTTATTTCTCGATGGCTTCATCAAGGTTATTGCCGGTTTTCAATAATTTCTTCATATTTTGGAAGGTTTTAACGTCGAATCCAACAGAACATTGTCCTTTAACGCTTTCCAAGATCATATCGATTTGACGTTGTTCGCTCAGGAGGGAATCGATTTCATCGGCGACAGCTTTCCATCTTTCAATAAATATAGAGAATTTCTCATTCCTCCTTCTTTGATTTCTTAATATCTTTTATGGTCGTTCGAGGTTGAGATGCATTGAGAAGCGTTCTATGAATGATGCTCTAGGAAATCCTGATATACTATATCGAGCAAAAGAGTATCACCAACAAAAGATAGTCTATCTATAGAGCAAAAGAGTATCCTAATATATTGGTTGTTGCATTCATAGAACGCTTCTCAATGCATCTCAACCTTGAATGACCATAAAAAAGGTTGAAGAACATCAAGTAACGAGAAAATGAGAAATTCTCCGTGTTTATCAAAAGATGGAAAGTTATCGTTAAGAGCACTGATTTCCTCCCGAGCGAACATCGACAAATCTATATGATCTTGGAAAGCGTTAGCGAACGATACTATGTTGGATTCGTCATCAAAACATCAAAAATACGAAGAAAATTCTTAAAACTAGCAATAATCTCGATGACGCAATCGAGAAAGAATGGAGAGAAGGAAATTAGTCAAAGCTACCTCACTTCCAAGTCGTTTCCCAAGAAAGGAAAAGACATAAGTACACTAGGTAACCACTGCCTGGTAGGAGCAATCGCCTCAAAAGACAAGCCCAAGTAAGCCTCCACAACCTAAAGTAGGTACAACCACATCTACCAAGGTTACACCCCCAAAGGCATCTAGACCCCCTAGAGTCTTTGACGATCTAGTAATGCCTTTGATTCAAGTGATGAAGATTCTCCAAGAAAAGAATACGATGATCATTCCCCCTAGATCTATAGGCACAATCAGTGCCTATATCACCAAGTTGATCCAAGAATAGTCAAAACACCATTAACCGCTTTTGGTTGATTCAATCCACTTGGATGGATCAACTGACCCCAGACAACTATAAATAGCCCCCCTCAATCATTTTGAAGGCAAGAGATAACATCTCAAGCTCGGAATCAAAGAAATCCGAAAATATGCCATTGAAGCTTAAAGCTTCGAATTTTATAAATTTTATTTTTAAAGTTCTAAAGCTTGGATCTAAGAATCCAAAAAGCTTCCCTAAGATCTAAGGAGTTTTCTCTAATCCTTAGTAAGCTTCATATCATCATTTAATTCATACTTCCAGTTTAGAATTGAAATTTTTATATTTCAGTTTTCATAAATTTGTATGCTATATGGTTCTTGAATTTGATGATTGAAATCAATCTTATTATCATTTATGAGCTTTCTATGAAATCCATAATCGATCAATCGATCTTAATAAGAAAAAACCAATTTTGAATTTGAAAAAAAAACAGGTTTCCTGTTCTTGGGTTAATTCTTTTAAATCACAGACTAAAAAGCTTCCCAACATGGTTTTAATCTTGCGGACAACTATTTAAATCATGTTTGATTCATCCCGATCATGTTTGATCAAAACAAAATGTTCAAAATAATTGAAAATTTTGAGTTCTTAATTTGGTTAAAACAAACAGCCAATGTTCTTGTTTTGGTATCAATCAAGTATATAAGATATATATAAGGAAGTTATTGGATAGCTCTTTTCTCCTCAAAACAGTTTTAAAACAAAAAATTCATTTTTTAATCACAAACTGTTTTGAACGATTTGATCATCATCCAAGTCGATTGATACATTGAGATGATGATCAACATGTTCTAGTAACGAGAGGTTCGACCGAGAATTTCAATAGGACCCAGAGGTCCGACTGATGTTCTTAATCAGGGACCGAGAGGTCCGATCGAGGATTTATATATCCAACTGAGACATCAGACCTATGACCGAAAACTCCTAAACCTAGGACTGATGGTTTCCAACCAAGACCGAGATGTCAAACCTAAGACCGAAGAATCTCAACACTAACCGAGAATTCCTGAACCTATGACCGATAAACTTAGCTTAGAGCTAGTCCAAGACCGGTGGTTTCTTCATCTCGACCGATAATCCTAGCAAATGACCAAGAGTCCTTAACACCTCAACCGAGGCATTTTAGCCTAGACCGATGAGTCCGACTGAGTTTCCTAAACTCCGATCGATGAAAACAAACCCAAGGCTTAGGACTTCGGTCCTAAAGCCTGTTTGGTTCTCATTTTCAAAACCCAAAAATATTTTTGTAAATTTGGAGCCTAAAACCATTTTCTAAAAACCCCAAAAAAATAGAAAATACTTTTACAATATTTTCCGGATACTTCCACAAAAATTATTTCGATAAAGGCTCTTTTGGGATTTTTGTTTAAACATTAATGCTTTTAACAACTGATGTTCTTCAGGTATTTCCATCCTAAGTCAACGTCATCAACAACAGGTACCAACATTTGAATATTGTTGTTACAATATTTTAAATAACGCACAAATTTTATGTATGCTTAGGACCAGAAGAGTAATCGATAAATTAAAACATTATACAACTTATTTTTATAAAGTCAAATTTATAAGTAGAGACCGTGTTAAAACGGGTATGGAGGATGAAGTAGAATAGCCTTTTCCTGAGTATAACCAAACTACGAACTAAAAGAAACTCTGACCAATACGTTTATATACGTATGCCACTTTTTATTGATTTTCAAAAATCAATTAGCGACTCTGTTTCCAAAAAAATAATATTTTAAATTAGTTATGTTTAATTAATTTAAAGGGATTTCTAAAAATCAAATTATAATTTGATTACCGCAAATCTCCGAATTATTTAAAATTGAACCTCGAATTAAATATTTTTAAATAATTTTTAAAGCTGTCAGGGATCATTTAAAAACTTTTTAAAAATAAAGTTTATTTTAAAAAAAGATTCCTAACACGCAAACCGAGGTTGAAATTCTCGAACCTCAATCTTTTCCACGAAACCTATTTAAAGGGTTTTTCCGAGGTTTACACACCTCGACAAAGAGTCCTTATTGGTGCAAGCATGGTGTTCAATTTATAACCATAAATTATAGAATTTTCCCTCGAAGATTGATGACTAAATAATCTATAAAATCAAAAAATATAACTTTTGATTGGAGGACTCATTTTGATAGCACAAGATACCAAAATGATTGAGATTGAACAAGAAATTTGTGGGTATCTAGCCCTTGCTCAATCGACAACCACAAGTTCCCAAGTTTGGCATGACATTTTTGGCAGCCAAAATTGACTTGTATGAGAAGAATGAGGTATCCCAACTATTATAAATACCTTCCTCGTAACAAGGAAAAGGGACATAGAAGATCATGATAGTCGTAATTTCTCTAAGAGCAAGTTGTATGGATCTTCCACTATGAGTAAAAAGGGTTCACCTTAATCCTCTACATATGGTTGTTTGATAACCTCAAGCGCCTACCGCCAGTTCTGCCTAACGGCATCATGTCCCCCTTCATCCAATACCAAAAAATGAAGGAAGCTTTGCCCGAACTTCCGGTACAAGACAATGATGAAATTTGGGACATTCTTATCTGGTATCCCATCAAGAAAATGGCGTTCGTGATGAATGACAAGCCAATTGTTCTGCTCATGGGCTTAGAATGGGTTATCTACTACAATAATCATGACTTGTCCAGGCAATACGACTATAGTTACATTGAAGTTGTTGTCGCGATAAATAGACCTATAAACTGAAGGATCTATGCAGAATACCTCGGAAGATGGCAGGATTCCTTCCAAATGAATGTCCAAGCAAAACGAACAAAATATCTGGAACTAGTATGAGAAAGCCCAGCGAGCTGAAGCAGAAGAAGATTCTAATATCGAAGCACGCTATGTCTGGACCTAAAATTTTTTACTTTTCATGCACTTTTTCCCCTTTAGACTCTTTTGTGAAATATCAATAAAATAGTCTCTCTCTATAACAAACGTTGCGAGTATCTTTATATACATCTCTATGTTTGTTTATCTAATTGAATCATGAATGAGATTCTTACTCTCTAAGATTAATTATTTATTTTAAATATTATATCTAGTATTGGTGTATGTACACTGTATTAGACCGAATATATTTATTTTAATTATTTGGGTGTAAAAATATCGTGTCTACAGTTTTGGAAAAAAAAAGTATAATGATATTTTAGAAAGAAAAAAAATCTAAATAAATGAATAATTTTCTTATATTTACTGCCTTTGTTATATATGATTGACTATTATATCATAGTGAAGTTTGATTATTCAAATAATTTTGTATATTTAGTATATATATCCATTTTAAGTAAATTGTGAGATAATTGACTTTTTCTTGGATTTAAAAGTTCATTGATGTATGTTGGACTATATAACGAGTCAAAAAAAATGAAATATTTAGTTTCTCGATAAAAGAAAATGCAATTCAATTACTCGTTGAAAGAAAATACTATTATTGCTTAAATTGGAACCATAATTTCCTTAAATTTGAACTCACATTCACATATAACTTCTTCATTACTCAAATTCAGAATCACATATACCACATATTATGTTAGGTCCGACACTCACATGCATAAAAAAGATCTTTTTCATTACTCAAGTTCGTAACCATAAATACTACGTAACGGGTTAGGACTTGACTCCCACATGTCCTGTGTACATATAACACGGGTTAGGACTTGACACCCACATGTCCTGTGTACATATAATTTTTCCACAACCACATATACCACCATATATTCTACTTCACAAATATGTATTCAAACTGTAGTCCCAAATATAAAACATGAACATTTTAATCGGTAAATTATTTGTAATTTTTGAATTTAATTTATAACCTTGATATATATATATAACCAAATAGTTAATTAGTATATTAACCAAAAGTGTCCATTATTAATTGACACTCAATTGAAGATTCAAAACAAAAGAGGATATTTAATACCCACTAACATATAAATTAAATTATAGAATTATTGAGGTAAAATAATATATTATTCAATTCATAAAACATAATTTAAGTCTTAAAATTATTCTATAAAAAAATAATTCAAAAATTACAAATAATGTTTATTCAAAACTTTATATTAATTTTAAAATATAAATTTCTATTAGTCATATTTACAAATTTTACTTTTTAAGTTTAAAAAATATAACAGATAACCTCCAAAAAAATCCAAATATTAATTTACTTTCACGACCAGACAAATTAGAATTAATCATCGTTAATTATATATATATATATATATATATGAAAATAATTTTAAAGAATTAAAGTTATTATAAATAAACTACTCAGGCCATCTCCAACCCAAATACCTATTCTCAAACCCAAAATACAGTAAACATCCCATCAAACAGTAATTCATCTCCAACCCAAAAACCCAAACTCAAAAGAATATTCTCAGAATATTCCTTTTTATAATAATTTTTAATTTTTTCAATATTATCTATATATTTATCTAAAATTACAAATTGAACCCATAACTTTACAACAACTTATTAATTACTTTTAAATTCTAATTATAAATCAATTATTTATATAACTGCATTAAACAAATTAAACATTATTAAATAAACACAAATTACATTTCACAAACAAAAAAAAAATACAACAAAACAAACCTTTTGGATTATTTTACTTTTTCGGTTGTTCTACGTGTTTTATTTTATTAAAATTGTTTTTATTATTTATTATTTTTTTATCAATATTGTTTATTATTATAAATTTATAATACTTAAAAAATATAAAATATAAATATAAACAAATTTAAATATAAGTTAATCATATAAACAAATTAAAATTATCATGAATTAAACATATAAATAAATTAAAATATAAATAAATAAAATAGGTATACAAATTAAAATATAAATAAGTTATGTAAATTAATTAAAAACAAACTAAAAGGACTAAAATGAAAATTTTGAAAACTTTTGAGTATGTGAATAGTGTCCCTGCAAATTTGGGTATGGAAGAGAGAGAATTTGCAGGAAAACTCAAAATGCAGTTGAGTTTGCAGGTGGGTTGGAGGGCTAAAACCTATTTTGGAGATGGGTTTGCAGGTGGGTTGGAGATGATCTCAGAGTTTTAAGTTTATGTGATTTGCATATTCTGTTTCCATAATTTGGTAGTCCAAATAACAAAGTTACAATCCTAATAACATAAAAAACTAAAACAACCGGTTCAATTGTATTTACTCAAATTGATTAATATGAAAGAATTTTACCATGAATAAATGTTAATTACTAAAAGGAATAAATAGGTATAATTTAATATTTCAATAGAATAAGTTACCAAATAAATATGCAGTATAATAAAGTGAAGCATCTATACAAACTACACAGAAGATGATGATCAAACCCCAAATATTCTGTATTATACAATAATAATATGTTATGGTGAGAATTCAAACAAGTCATTACCCGGATTTTCTGGCAGAAACCATTACAAAACGCCTGTTTCTGGTGCAAGTAAAACCCTCAAGCCCACATGCATTGCACAACTCTTCTAACTCCCTTTCAGCTATGAATATATGGCTACCCGAGAATTTTCCAATGTCCTATTTTTTATCAACAACAATTAAAACTTTTTCAATGGGATGTGAATGTGAATTTCAACAAAGATTGTGACAAATTAAGTTCCAAATAGGGCTCATTATCATTTCCTATTTGCTACTTTTAAAGTTTCAATCTCAGTTTGGGGACCTGTTCATAGAATATTGTTGTTTGGGGACTTGCAACAAAAAGATTGACCAATTTAATCTGGCGATTTAAGTTTTGAAGAAGTTACCTGGCGAAGAGGCCTCAACAATGGAAAAAATGTAAAAGGGCCATCTAATATATAGGTTGTAGCAACAAAAACTCCACCAGGGCGCAAAACTCGACTTATCTCAGCTACCTGAAAACAAACAACCACACCAATTTGAATAAAAAAGATCTCTCCCATGTGTGAACAATAATGATTATAAGAAAAATATAAAGATAACACCGCCAATTTCATTTTCATAAAGCAATTATAGTGAAAAAACTATAGGCAGGATGAAACAACTTACTGCCGCAGATGGAGAAGGCCAACAGTGTAAGGCAGCGCCAGCATGCACAGCATCTACACTGCTTGAAGTAAATGGAAGTCTCGAAATGTCGGCTCTAACCAAGATTAGGTTCCTAAAAATAAAATAGAATGCTGAGAAAATTGTGATTTCCCTGTTTTTCAGCAATTTAGAATTCTTTGATTTTAAATAGCTATCAGGTATTCTCAATATTAGTTATAGGATGATTTTATATTATCTGTTTTATATAGTTATCAAATATTCTAATGCAATCTCTATAACTGAACTAAGATCATCTTTGCAGAGCTGAGGCTCTCCAAGTTTTTGGTTTTCATCCGTAAACAACTAAAATAGAGTAAAAGAGTAAGATGTGTACTCTTTTGGAAAATTATTGTCCTGCTGAATGAATTCATAGCACTGCTTCAGCATGTTCTCTGAATAATCCAAAGCAACAACAAGAGAAAACAGTCCACTCTTGGCAAAAAGTCTTGAGAACATTCCACTACCACAACTTGCATCGATGATATTGCCCCCTAAAACTGGTTTCAGGTATTCTTTAGCTAGTTCAAACTGCAATAAACATGAATTATAGGCACACATTATGGCTTAGAATTCATCACACATTTTATTACACATGTTGCTAAGCATCCAACCTATCCAGGTCAAGTTAAATAAACTGCAAGGGTTATATTCTTATTCGGCATTAGTAATAGTTATGCATGTTTGTGCTTTATGTTAAATCATAGTAAAGGGTGTAGATATATGCAAGAATTTGAATAACATTGGAGGTTGTTCGATGTAGGGTTTTTTAAATAATTCGTTCTTTTCTGGAAAAAAAAATACGTGTACAATGAAAAAGTAGATTATTTGGGATTATTTAGGTTAAATGACTAAAACATCTTTTGTATTTGTTATAAAAAAAATAAGCTAGGGTATTTTGGTTGATGATAGAAAAAAAAAAGTTATTTAGACCCAATAACCCTTCATCACACAAGAGTTATGATAAAAATCACAACTAGAATAACTTTTTTCTCAAGGGAAGTGGCTTCAAATCTTGATAACAGACCTCCTTCTCAGGGCCAGGGAAACCACCCCATATTGAAAAACCTTGTCGCCAACCCCTCTCGTAAAGAAATGAAACCAAAGGTGTCCTGTTGCAAGAAATTACAGTTTTGCAACATAAGAAAAGTAAAAGCCACAGCTAATGTATGCATGGACTTGATTCCAAAATGATGCACATACTTTAGTGCTCTATCACCTAGATTTCTAGCATAGAGCACCACCAAAGATTAACAAAGAAAAGATTAAAAAGAACTAGAATTACAATTATTATAACACAAGCTACTAATGTGAGACTATACAGTTCATCAAGAAGGTCATCTCATCTGTTATAAATTCCAACTCAAGTATGTTATTCAAGATGTGCATGATAGGAATCAAACCAATATGTATTGACGAAGTCAAGAATTCATTACCTAAAAATCTCTGTGGAAGCTGGCATAGTTTCGCCATATTCTTTTGCCCCACCAATAACAGTCAAGTCAATATGTGTCCCATTACCAAAATAAGACTTCTTACATATGTTACAATTTAAACTAGACCCTCGTTCCTGTTCACTGCATTTATAAACATATAATCACAAGCAGTAGATAGCCAGGGAACCCGTGAGAAGAAGTGATCTTAGAGTTGAGAGAAGACATACACAGATCTTGTTGGATTAGGTTTGGTAGACAATGGATTGTAACAAACTGGACAAGCTAAGATATTCGTTCTGTTGATAACTTCTCTGCCATCCAAGAGTGAATCCTTTGCACAAATATAATGTATTTAAAAAGATGCATCTAGAATTAGTGAATGAAACAGTTCCAATGGATGCATTTCATAATATTCAACATAACAGTCTAACAGAGCATGATCTTCTGAACAATTTACTAAGTTTAGCAATCCTTGACAAATTTAGTAAACCTCCAACAGGAGCATCAAATTTCATCAATTGATTTAAACCCACCTGCTGATATGCTTTTGAGAGAGGGAGAGAGATCTTACATGTTTGGTTTCGACGTCGACGACAGCGGAAGAGGAATCAGGTGATTTAGAGGCTTTGATTGTTCTGAAATTGAACGGAATGAACAGAGGCTTAACGAAAGAGCGGGTAAAGTAAGTGCTGATTCGAATCGGAATTGCTAGTCTTGCTGATAAGCTGCTTAGTGCCACTGCTTCCATGGCGATTTTGCTCTCAGGTCTCCTCTTGTTCCTGCATATAATAATAGTAATAATATTGGTAGAAGAGACTGGAACTAAGTTTATATATATATAATAATTTTGGAGTCTTTGTCACCAGCTAAGTACAGATAAATCATGCTTATCCCCAGCCAATCAAATTTGTGTGAAATTTGCTGCTTCTTTTTATTATACAAATTTATTTGTGAAATATATATTAATTTTTCAAAATATTATTATAGTCTAAAACCTTTTTTTCATAATATTTGATAGTTTATTTTTTACATAATAAAATTTTATCTAATTTAATTATATTATATATATATATATATATATATATTAAATATTTATCTTTTAGTATGATAAATTCTAAATAAATTTGTGATTGTTACCAAATATTATTTTTGATAAAAATTTATATGTTTGCAAAAATAATTGTGCGAAAAAATTGTAGTTATATATATATATATATAATCATTTTTTTCTTCATTCTTTTTCAACAAAGGTGTATGTGGTTGTAACCCAGAAATTTTTTATTGTGCAAAAGTCCAGATTTGAAAATTTTCAAATCTTAGTTTGTGTGAAAAAAAATTTAATAAAATATTTTTAAAAATATTTTTAAATATTTTAAAAGATTATTATTTCATAAAAGAATCTTCAATTGATATTTAATTTAAAATTAATAAAAAAAATTTGTATGAATATACAAACTTATATTTGACCAAATAATTTTTTAAGTTTGATATTTGGTGATCCTTAATAAAAGACTTTCGTACGGTATCATTTGTATCCGTTAAAAAAATGTATACTTTCTAAAATATTGACTTTTGAAAAATTAGTTTTATTACATTTTATTTAACTAATTCATTTTTAAGTCCTAGATATGCACAAATTTTTCTTAAATTTAAAATTATAGAATAATATTTAAATAATGATATATGCGATTGATATAGACCATTGTTCACGAGAGTACCTGAAATGTATCGAATTAAGGAATTATAATTTTAAAATAAATTTAAACGAGCCTTTATTTTTTATGAAAATATTTTAAAATATTTTGGAGTTGTTTTCTATTTTTTCAGATTTTTAAAAAATGGTTTAGGGTTTTTAATTTAAAATTTTAAAATTTAAAATACGGACCCTAGGACCGGTCCTCTCGGTCGAGGGATAAAACCCCTCGGTCCTAGGTCAAGACCTCTCGGTCCCGGGCTAGAGATCCTCAATCGGATGCGGGGAGCTCTTGGTCGAGGTGTGGGGATTTCTCGGTCAAGGGTAGAAATCCTCGGCTAGGTGCGAGGAGCTCTCGGTTGGGATGCGGGGATTTCTCGGTCAAGATTAGAAATCCTCGATCGAGTGCGGGGAGCTCTCGGTCGAGATGCGGTGATTTCTCAGTCGGGGCTAGAAATCCTCAATTGGGTGTAGGAAGGATTCGATTTTCTCGATTGAAAATCGAACCCAAGTCAAGCCCTCGGTCGGACGTCAAGAACATCAAACTGCAGGTTTTATAATTTTGATTGGGGCCATAATTCTTTGATCCAAAGGCATTGGGAGCTTCGTCTAATCTCAATTATCATTTATAACATCATCCTAATGCATCATTCAATCGGGATGATGTTCCATTCAAGTCAAACAGTTTTAAAGTAAAAACGTGTTTTTAATTTTAAGGGTTTAATATAGTGTAAGGATCTTGCCAAAAGCTTCATTATATCTCATAGGATTGAATGTAATCAAAACATGAAGACTGACCGTTCATTTTAACCAATTCAATAACTATAATTTTCATTTTATAAAAAAAATAGTTTTTGATCAAACATGATCGGGACTACATAGAACTGGTCTGGATATGCTCCTAACATCATTAGAAACAAGTTGGAAAAGTTTTTGGGTTGTTGTTTTTGAGTTATAACTCAATAATAGAAACGCAATTTTAAGAATTTTCAAAATCAAATTTGGATAATCTTGATTTGGATCGATTGATTTAGATTAGTTTCGACAGAGAACTTGTAAATGATCTCAAGATCATTTTCCAGTCAAGCAATTGAACAATCAGACAATATATAAAACTGGCCAAACTGAAATGTAATTAATTTGAACTTATATATCGAATTAGAGCATGATTAGAAGCTCATTATGAGTTAGAGAAGACTCTTGACCTCTTTTAGAAGCTTCGTGAATGCCTATCCAAGTTTTACGACCTTGTACAAAGTTTCAAAATTTTCAAGAAAAAAATTGAAAATTTTAATGGTAGATTGTGTATGAGATTGATTAAGGGCTTGGGATTTTGATCCTTCTCTTCGGATTGTCTAGAGGGAACTATTTATAGTCTCACAAGTTCGGTTGATCGACCAAGTGGATCGAATTTCAATCAAAACGTCATTAATAATTTTTGTCTGTTCTTCATTTAGTTGATCGATAGGCGATGATGAAGCCTAGATCGTAGGTGAAATAATCAGAGGAAGAAGACAAACCAGAGGGGAAACAACGTCGTTTTTTAGCTCCATTTTTAACATACAAAATATTTTTAAATAGACATATCATTTATTTTTTCTATTTATTTTTATTTTTTTGGAGCTTTTATAAATATTTTTTGGGATAAAATGCATACAACATTTATCCTAAATTATTTATTTTAATTTCTTTTAACCCTTTAAAATTAATTTGAGGTAAAATGAATACAACATTTATCTCAAATTAACTTATTTATTTTGCTTGGCCTTTATATTAATTAATTGGGTTTAATTACTACAATAATTATTCCAATTAATTATTTAATCATGTTTGGCCTTAATTTTATATATTTTGAATTTATTTATTCAAAACAATTATTTAAAACATATAAATTGAGTAGGTATTAGTGTCTACATAGTGCCACCCTCAAATTGAGTTTGATTATAACAAACTGATTTTTAAAAACGTGGGTTCGAGTATGACATATAACACTATGTTTTCCTATCCAATTTATATTTTTTATGTGGGTAAGGGAAGGGTATAACCTAGAGGGAGAGGATGTCGGTGTTGTCCTTGTGTTGTTGTGTGTAGCATTTTGTCAAAGTTTTCCCGAGCCCCTATATGTGGTCTTGATCTTTGGATCATGTTTGCAGATCTGAACAAGTATTCGCATAGTTTATAGGATGATGGTGCAGGGATGACCATAGATATTGTTGAGAAATTAACTTTTATCTTGGTTAAACGTGAATATCAATAGATTATTCGTGTTAGATGCATTTTTTTATAACTATCGGCCAATAGTATTTAGTTAAAATTTGTTGGGATGATCATATACAAATGATCATAGTTAATGTCAATAGACAAGACATAAATGAACATAAAAGTTGATAAAGTTATTCATGTGAGTTACTAATGAGTAATGGATAGAGATCATATGTAATGATCGTAGTATTTATCAATAAATAGGTTTAGTTTGAATATGAAAGTTTTGACAAACTGATTCACTTGAGTTACTAATTAATAAGTAACGTATTGCAAGCATGTGTGAATGATCGTAGTACTATCAATAGATAAATTTAATTTAAATGTGAAAGTATTGACGAACTAGTTCACGTGAGTTACTAACAAGTAACGTATGGCGATCATGAGTGAATGATTGTGAGAATCTATTGGCCAATAGAGTTTATCGTGAATGTTGGTAAATTTTTTCATAAAAGTTACTAGAAAGTAACATTTCGAGTGATCGTGTATAAATGATCATGGTAAGCTCATTACTTGAATAGTGAAAGACATATATTAAAAAACAGGGTTTGATTGTGAATTTTAATGGAAATTCAAAATTTCAAATGGAAATTCCAAGAATTGATCATGTAGTTTAGACTATATTTCAGGTCTTAACTCCTCGTATCGACAATACTCAAATAGTCTTTCAAAATGATTAAAAAAAGTCTATAACGTGTGTTTGTACGTGATGTACCTTTTCACAATGTTATTCATGCTCTCACTTCTTTGGGTCGTTGTCATATCCATGCGCAAAACATGTGTATATCATACACCAAATCACATTTTTATCTTATCTAAAATATACGCCTCAACCAATATTTTTCTTCTAAATATTGAGTCAACATTTTGTTCCAAGTTATAATAAAATCTTCTTCATCAAAATCGCATAGGCAAGAAGAAAAACTTTAGTGAACCCTTTAAACACCGAAAAAATACATGTACATTGTCTTTATTTCGTCTTCGCTTTCCCTCTCGTATTTTATAAAATATTTTCATTTTCTTTCGTGAAAGAATCTTTTCCTAATTATTATGTTTCTTATTAATTCGAATGCCATGCCTTTAAGGTAATTTGTGCGATCCGAAGTTGGTTGGTCTCATGTCTTATATATTCATTCGAGTGTTCTGCTCACGGACGAGACGCAATGAAAGACTTTAATGATTGAGCCAACCCGTTCATTATTTTAGAAAAAAAATTCTACAAGAGTTATGTTATAAAACCCATTGGCTTACCTTCCTCTTGAATCTCATAAAAAGTATATAGGAAGACTATTTGTTGGGTCAAATTATTTTGACTAACGGTATTTTGATGATGAACTTGTGTAAAACTTAAATAAAAATGAAACTAAGTCGTCTAATTGTATTTGTGCAGGTGCATCAAAACGTGCTAAGTTAGACTTAGCTTGAATCAGGTTCATTAGACGTGTTGGTTATTAGACGCACAGCTAGTTAGACGTGCAGTCTAACAGACACGTAGTTAGACATGCAGTCTAACAGATACGTGGTTAGACGTGTAGTCTGACAGACACGTGGTTAGACATGTAATCTAACAGATACGTGGTTAGACGTGTAGTATAACAGACACGTAGTTAGACGTGCAGTCTAATAAACACATAGTTAGACATGCAGTCTAACAGATGAAAGTTAGACGCAAGGAGTATAACAGACACGTAGTTAGACGTGTCGTCTAACTCCATTAGACTTGGTGGTTTAATGGATCCTACTATTAGACAGGGGCGTCTAACTTCATTAGACTTGGTTGTCTAATGGAACACGTTTAATGCCTCGCTTCAGCAGTTGCTTGAAGTCAGCATCCGTCTACCCACGATTAACTAGTTGTACGCTACTCCTGCTCCACTAATCTGTGCAGATCAGTACGACAGCCAGTTGTATCCAATGAATGAATGCCACGTAAGTAAATATTTTTTCCACTAATTGTTCCTTGCAGGACAATCCTAGAAGAATATTCGGCGCACTACCAGATTGGTACGGCCATGATCTTTGTGCACAGTGTCTGATGTACCTGTGTACCATGGAGGCTTTCCAATGGGTATTTTCCACGTTTTAATGTTGAAGATTCGATCGTTGGTACATGTTCTCTATTTAAAGATCTTCAAGGACAACGGACGAGCTGCCTGACTTACAATCGATCTTACAAATTGCTCACTTGTTTTCTTACTGAGTTTGTACATCAAGAGATAAAGAATCAAAAACTCTGTCTAGCTGAGTAATATTCTTAAACCTTCTGTAAGTTGAATAGAGTATGTTTTGTTCAATAGTTAGCTAGCACTGAAACTGTATTTGATTCAAAGAAAAGTATAGTGAATCCTTTTGGTGGTTGGAAGAAGGAGTGACGTAGGAGAGTTTTTCTCTGAACATCCATAAACAACTCTCTGTGTCTTTTACATTATGTCCTTCATTCTTTCATTCGTTCTTATATTCAAACCCAAGCAAACGTTTCCGCACTTGAATCGCTTCAAGAGTTTGCAAAGGTTTGTGAAGAATAGAAAACGATATAAATCCCTAACACGATTTCTATCCAACCGTTTTCCAGAAGTTGTCATCAATAGTTGTCTATTGGTGTCACCGATCCTTTCACTATCCATGTACGATATTGTCCTATCTTTAGAGATGAGAAACGAAAGTGGAGATCTATACCATAGACTTTTTGGTTGGCCCGTATAGGTTTAGATTAGTACGTGTAGAAACATAGTAATCTAATTGACTTTAAGAGTTTACTTCACAAAGAAACTAAATGAAAGAAAATTAGAGCATTCATGCATTAAGGGTTCGTTTCTTGGTTACGCATTATGAAATGGTTGTAGCGCTATGTCTTATGCGCCTGTCCAAAGGACAGTCTCTACTCAAATGTAGTTGACCATTGTGTTTGTGAAGGTTCGATATACATGCATTCTGAGTTCATAATTCTTTTACTTTTGAATATCCTATCCTTATGTTTAAACTATCATTACTTAAAGATGACTCTAAGCTTCAATTAGATTTAGACAAAGGTTGATATTAAGCCACCATAATTCTCTTATCATTATCATTTCTTAAGTCTATTTAAAAGGATAACCTTATTCTAGTTCAGAGGTGACTCCAAATTCTCGTTAGGTTTCTCTTTGGCAAAAGAATATATAATGAAATCTTAAATGTACCTACCTTAGGCACACGTGAAACACAATGTGAACTCGATGATTTGCATGTTGCTTGAGTGTATGTTTTTCAGGTTCGAACTATGAAACCTTGTGGGAAAGAAGTTCACGAGTGTAGAACAAACTGTGAATTCTTATAAGGAGGGAATTCACGAGTGTAGGAAGATGAGGATTGAGGATTTGAGGGAATTTGAGCCCCATTTATATGACACATTCAAAATCAAGAATTTTTCCAAAAATGTTTAAATTTTTTTGACAGTTCTTGTGCATGTCAAATATATATTTGATAGCACGTTCCACTCAAGTTTGGAATTTTCGGAGCTACAGGACTCCAAATATGACACTACGAAAATAAGTGTTTTAACAAATTTGTCCCGAAAATTCTGAAACTTTCGTGGAAGTCAAAAATATTTTTTTGGACTTGTTGTAGAAATTTTGTAATATTCTAAAGTGTGGAACTCAATATATGAGCATTTTAAATTAGTTTATTTTTCGAACGAGCCATAAAAATTGTGGAAAATATTATTCTAATAAAAAATAATATTTTTGACCATCCCTAAATTTTTGAAATTTTCTAAAATTATTTAGAGGGTGTAATTGATGAAACAATGTTGTTTGATGTAAAAGGAACCAAACAAGCCCTAAGAGATTTCCTAAAGAGAATGAAATTGATACTTTATAGCTAAAATTGGACATATATCAAGTTGAAGGGTCGAATTGGACGTGAACAGTTAGTCCAAAGTTCAAAACTTTTCGGAATTATTACACATAATTAAAAATTTGAAGTTCGAGATCAAAAATTAGACGTTAAAAGAGTTCAATGACCAAATTCCACTTTTTGTAAAAATGTTCAGGGAAATATTTAAGAGAAATGATTAGGTGAGGGAATTTGGTGAGGGAATTTGGTGAGGGAATGACATGGCATAGTCTTATTTGCTGAAAAAATTAAATAATTTCTCTTTTTTCTCTCTTTCCTCAAACTTTTACATTTTCCAACCAATTAAGGTGATGACACGTCATTCCCTCACCAAATTCCCTCATTAAATTCTCTTACTCTATCACTCCTCAATATTTAATTATGAATTAATTAAATTAATTATGAATCAAAGTTTCAAGATGAATTTAAAATATTGAGAAGTCTAAGTGCTGAAGTGAATTTGCCTCAGAACTTTAGGAATTCGAAAAGGAAAATTCTTAAGAAAAGGCATGTCGGACATTCTTCGTCTTGCACTTCATCGCCTTCCCCCTCGCCTGATTCCGATGCAGTTGCCATGCATGATGCATAGAGATTTGTTGGAGGACTGGACGTCGTCTTCTTGGATTGTCGTCTCAGATTCGCTTCGTCGTTCGTCTAGCTCTCGGAGAATAGCGAATAGAATCAACAATGGAGAACAGAGAACTCCTCTATTTTCCGATCTAAAATTTGATTCTCCGATGGATGTCCCGCTTCGCCTCGTTGTCGCTTTTGGCTACGGAGTTCGTCGTCTCAAAGACTCGCTGACGCAATTAACATTGTCAATTGGAGTAAGAGTTCACTAAAAAAGGATAGAGGAGGAAAGGAATTGGAAATACCCTATGGATTGGAAGTCCATATGTGGATTTAACTCGTCGTTCACCTTTCATTGTGGTTTCCTTCTGATAGATTCTGATATCGTCTGCTTCGTGAAGATATACCTTGGTTTCACATTTTTCAGGCCTCAGAGACATACGAAAACTTTAAATGAAGAGCATTCAGCCATTTCATTTCCGGTGATCTGTTTAGGAAGAATTAGAATCGAGGCTAGTGTTTACCTAGTATCTTCTTAATCTATACTCAATCAACACTAATCTAACTTCTAGTTTCATCAAGTAATTCAAACAATCAACAAATTGATAAATTAACAGATTGAATATCTATAGGTTAAAGATCACTTCAATGTCAATGTATATCTTCCACAATTCATGTGAATTATACAAGTGAGGAAGCAATGAGAGAATCATACCTAAAAGAGCAAGGAAGAGAAGAGAAACAGTTGATGAAATGGAGTTCGCCGGAGAAAATGATTTCTCGTCGAAATCGCCTTCGGAGTATTCTTCAATTGGTCACTTGAGCTCAGTCTCTGTAAGTGTAATTGGTAAAACCTTGCAAATGGTCAGTCGTGCCTTAAATGAATGAGATTAATCCTTATATTATAATAACTAATAACTCATTGGACGAGTTAAACCGACTCATTTAAGCGTCTAACTGAGTTTTGGGCTATATTCTTTAGTTTTAATGAGGTCAAATGATTAGGTGTAGGTCAGTTACATATTTTTTAAGTTTAGTCTTTTCTTTGTCTCGTTTCAGTATTCTTGTTTCAACGGATACTTCTAATTTTTGTAACTTTCGATTCAAATCACCAGATTGAGCTAAGGTGCATTAAAAATTTATTGACGTTAGCTAAATATTTTGTCTTGACTATAAAGTTTAAGACAAGTCGTAGGTCTATACAATTCTCGATGAAACATGATATATACATTTTGGCTTAAGTACGTCCTAGCGTGATTTAAAGATAGACTCATTAGCTATTAAAGATATTAAGTTTATTTTTTCTATATCCTCTTATTTATATTTTATTAAAATAGATTTATAATATATATGTTTTAATATTAACAAAATCTTATCATTCAATTAAAATATTTAATCATGTATTTTAATAAATTATTATAACATATTTTTCTTATTCAAATAACAAATCATCAATTCAAATAAAAAGTGTTAATTATTAAATATAAATTAAATTAAATTTATTTGATTACTAATTAATTTTTCGACTATTTTCTTATTGTTTAGTTTTAAAATTATATAGATAATTTAAAATTACATACTATTATTTATATAAATACACATAATTTATATAGTTTTAAAATATATTCATTAAAATAGATAATTTATATAATTTAAAAAATACATATTTATTATTTATATAATTTATATTATATATATATATATATATATATATATATATATATATATATATATATATATATATATATATATAATGGTATGCATGTCAGTTTTGTATACTAATTTTGAGTCCATTTTTAAATTTATAATATAATTTTTAAGGTTATGTTAGATTAGATGTAACTAATTTTTTTAATTATTTAATGATATTAAATAATATTAAAATATATAAATTTATTTAAATTGAAATAGTTTTGAGTGAAAATAATTTATTTATAATAAAAAAATATTATAAACTCATCTTCATAAAAAAATATATATATATATATAAAAAATTAAAAAAAATATATTTGACCAAATATGAGAAAAAAACTAATGTATTCAAAATAAATATTAATATATATATATATATATATATATATATATATATATATATATATATATATATATATATATATATATATATATATATATATATATATATATATATATATATATATATATATATATATATATATATATATATATAATTAACACAGTAATAATATGGTAATTCCTTTTTTACTAATTATTTAAAAAGTTTTCTTAATAATATTAATTTTTTTAAATATCATATTCACTTTTTAATAATTAATTAACTCATTAATTATATATTTCTTTTCTAAATTTAATAATTAATTTATTTTATAAATATACATAATTAAAAATAATAATTTAAATTAAATTAAATTAAATTTATATATTATATATTAAAATAAAATATAATATATAAATTAAAATAACATATATTTTATTTTATAAATATAATATATATAATTCAAATTAAACATATTAAATTAAATAATTCAAATAAGAGTAATATGGATTGAACAAAGAAAAGTATTATTTTTATAGAAATGATTAGGTGAGGGAATTTGGTGAGAGAATTTGGTGAGGGAATGACGTGCCATAATCTTATTCGATGAAAAAATCAAATAATTTCTCTCTTTCCTCCCATTTTTACATTTTCCAACCAATGAAGATGATGCCACGTCATTCCCTCACCAAATTCCCTCACTCTATCACTCCTCTTATTTTTATTTCATTAATTATAAACATGTCATTATAAAAATAAATATTTTCTTTCACTTTAATGTTTTATTATTTTTAAAAAGTATTTAATAATTTATTTCTCTTTCATTTTTAATCTTAAATTATTATAAATAATATTTTAAAATTATTAATATATATATATATATATATATATAATTTTAATAATTTTAAATGTATTATCAAATTATTATTATTATTTTGTTATTATTTATTTTATTTTTTAATTAATTGAATTTCTAATATATTTTATAAGAAATAAAATATATAAAAAATAAACTTTTAAATAAAAAAACCCTTGTAGTAATTAATTGAGTTTAATATATATATTAAACTCAATTAACTACTAAAAGTAACTCGGTAATAGTTTACTAGTTGTTTGTGTTTCTACTTTTAAAAATATATATATATATATATATTAAACTCAATTAACTACTAAAAGTAACTCGGTATTAGTTTACTAAACTAGTTGGTTGTGTTTCTCCTTTTATATATATATATATAAATAATTAAGATTTTTTATATTTAATTTTTTATTTTTTAAAATATATTTATTAAATATAATATATATTTTAAAATATATTTATTAAATATATATTTTAAAATATATTTACAAATTAATAAGTAAAGTGATATAATTATTTATAGAGATAGAAAGATAAATTATTTATCATTAGTTTTTAAATAAATACTAAAATAAAATAAATTTTAAATAAATACTAAAATAAAATAAATTTTAAATTAATTCAATTTTATTTATACAATTTCTATATTATCTTGATATAATTTATCTAACTCAACATTTTAATTTTTAAAAATAAATATAAAATTGTAGGATTAAAATCTAATTACAAATATCAAATATTAATTTTATTTTAATTAGTTTATATTATATTTTATTTTTTGTATGTGTAGTTTTAAATATATATATATTATTTTTATAAAATATATGTATTATTTTAATATTTAGATAATATATTTTATTTTAATATATAATATATAATTCAAATTAAATATATTAAATTAAATAATTCAAATAAATATTATAATCCAAAATAAAATATAATATATAAATTTTATAATAAAATATATATTTTATTCCATTTCGCTCCTACATCTTTTCTTATTTTTGTCTATCTAATTTTTTTAGTTAAATAAGTCTGCATTTTTGTATTATCTTTTGTCTATCTAATTTTTTAGTTAAATAAGTCGATATAATTTATTTAACTCAATAAAAGATAATAAAAGTTGTTGGAATAAAATTGAATTATAAAGGTAAAATATTTATTTTATTTTATTTCATGCACATAATATTTTAGTTTAGTATGTTTAATTTTAAATTTATATATTATATTTATAAAATAAAATATATGTAGTATTTTAATATTTAGATAATATATTTTATTTTAGTATTCATATAAAATATTTTAAATAATATTTTATTTTATTTTATTTTATTTTAATATTAATATTAATATTAATATAATATATTTTATTTTAATATTTATATAATATATTTTTATTTTGATATATATTATTTAATTAAGTATTATTAATTTTAACTAGCATTTAGCCCGTACATTTGCACGATTAATAATATAAAAAACCGTGAAAAAAAATTACGAATAATATTTTTAATTTTATTTTTAACCGTTTTAAGTTTATGGGTAGGTCAACCTACAATCCGACCCAATTATCCATTTACTCAACATCATTATATATATAGATTAGTTAGTTAAAAAGTTGAACTTATATTAATATTAAAACGTCCCGCGTTTATCAAATTTGGTGTTGAATTTAAAATATAAAGTCTTTGTAGCCTAGTTGGTTAAAGAGTTGTACTTGTTTTGTTAGGTTGCAAGTTCGAAACATACCTCTAACATTTTTAATTTTATTTTTAACCGTTTTAAATTTAAAGGCGGGTCAACCCACAATCCGACTCAAGTATCCAAATTAACTACAGCTCTCGACCCGGCAATCCGGACACTTTAAAAATTAAGCATCATTATATATATATAGATTTCATATTTTTTATATTTATAAAATAAAGTAATTAATGGTTTAGGAGAGAAAAGTGTAATTAATTGGTTAATTAATGGCTTAAAAAAAATAAAAAAAAATAAAAAGATAGGCAAAAAAAAGTTGTATAATTAATGCGTAAAAAAGGATTGACCCATAATAATAGTATATAAGATATATATAAAATTTTAATAGTTTTTTTATGTTTAAATAAGTCTTACAAAAAGTGCATAAGTTTAAATAAGATTTATTCTTTTAAAATATCATTATGATTTAAAAAAATTATCTTAGCATAATTTGATTAAACTTAATTTATTAATAATTTCTTTTAAAAAAATATCTTAAGCATAACTTGATTAAACTTAGTTTATTAATTGTTTATTTAACTCCATTTATTTGTTAATTGTTTGTAGGTTTTTATTGAGTGATACAACTCATTTATATTTTAATTTAATTACGGTAGAAATATTAGATGTTAAATTCTTGATATGGATGAAACTTGTAACGGTTCATATCCAGAAAGCAGTGATGTCATCTATGCCAATACCTCACATTTATATTAATCTTATGTGTATTATAATATTAAAACTTACAAGTATATTATAATATTAATAAATTATCTAATAACCTATCATAAATTTTTAGTCTCTTAATTATATAAGAGTAATGATATGGAACGTTTGGGGTCGCGAAAGTCCGGAAAAATAGAATATTCTGTTTAAACACGGAATATTCTTTCTCATTTTATTAATTAATTCTCTCTACGAATTAATTAATTTATTTCTCTTTCTCTCTCACTAATCAATTAATTTATCCCACTAATTAATTTATTTAAACCCTAAACTCTAAATTCTAAACCCTAAATAATAAATAAGATATTAATTAGAGTTTAGGATTTAGGATTTAGGATTTAGGGTTTAGAGTTTAAGATTTAAGGTTTATAGTTTAGGGTTTAGAATTTAGAGATTAGAATTTAGTGAAAAAAGAAATTAATTAATAAATCCAACACATTATGCTTTATTTAAATATTGTAAAGTGTTGAATTATTTTACTAGTTAAATGAGAGATAATAAATATCAAAAAATTAATGAAATAATTAATCGTGATAATAGGGATAAATTAATCGATAGAATTAGAAAAAAATAATTAATAAGAGGAGAGAATATTCGGTGGTTAAAAAGGAATATTCTATTTTCGTAGAATTTCGCGGCCCCAAATTCGTGTTCCATATCATTACTCATTATCTAAAAGTCACAATTATATTAATATATTTCTTTAAAATTGTTAAATTTTTTATATCAATCTATTTTGATTCCTTTCTAAAATTCCTAAAAAACAATTATACTTAATTTCATAAATTATACATATAATTTGATGTATATATATATATATAATTATTTTATTTGCAGGACCACAAATTATTATTATTATTATTTTAGGGCCACCCTGCACAAAGTAATAAATAGAGTTAACATTTAAATATGAATTAAAAAAATTATAAGACCAGATATTATATATATGATATAGCAAAATATATGGCAGGATATCACTAAAGATAAACACTAAGAATGACCATTATAATATGTTAGTGTTTGCCAAAAAGTAGAAATAAAATTTTGCTTGACCTATTATTTTTGGTATAAATAATTATTTAAATAATATAAAATATAATAATTAAAATAAATAATAAGTGACCCATCCAAATGCCTAAAATCAATATCTTCCTAAATTCACAAAATAATATTTTTTTATATATTAACCAAACTTAAACCTACATGGTAACTAAATCAAACATAATCAACCTTATAGTTCGGAACTGATACCATTAAATTGCCTTAAAATACTAATCATTGTTTGATTTAAGATTTAGTATTAAGGAATTAAACTAGGCCTAAATATTTAGTCTTTGAGCGATATGTAAGTAAAATAGGTTGAATCAAACGGTCCTTAAAGATCCTTATTACTCGGTCTCCATCTCTATCTCTTTCCTACTTTTTCTCTCTCTTCTGCATTCGTTCCGGAATTTGCATATTACGACTCGCTCTTCATTTTAATGGCGTGAGCTCTTAACACTGACAGTCTGTTATTGCTCGCACTTAAATAACCAGAACCATTATCTCTTTTCCTCACATTTTCAAAACAGGAATCTTCTCTGTTATCATTCACATCATAAATACAGCTTGTGTTTTCTTCTTCCGATTCTGATTCTTTAGTATTTTGGGTTGACAGATTCTGGTTTCGATATTTGTATTTATCTGTTTATCTAACGTCACCCATATAGTACAATAGTGACGATGTTTCAAGACAATATGTCACGGAAGGGGAAGAATGTTATGGGAGACGAGACGACTGTGATTGGGAATGGGAACGGGAACGTAACCCCTCTTGTGAATATCAATCATCAAACGAACCATCGTCAGTTTCAGAATGGTTCATTTGATGGATCAGGATATTTCCCAGGTGGGTTCTGCCATGCTGATGAAATTCCCTACAGTACAAGGATGAATCATCACACTTTTATGATGAACTCAAACGGGTATGATCCGGATACGTTTGATATATCTGAAAGTCTTAGTAGAATGAGTATTGGTAACGGTTTTAGTAATGATTACTCGATTCCTAGAACAAATCCGTCTGTTTTTAACAGTTATAACTCATCTGGTTTTGGTGGATTTAAGGGTTCTGATTTAGAACTTGATGACAGTGAATTTTGGGGGTTATTATCTGGGAGTAATCATTCTGAAAATCCTTATTCCAATAATCACTATAATGGAGATAATCCATATCTACAAATGATGGGTACAGATGGTTTTGAGACAGCATTTAACCGTGAAGGTAGCATTGTTGTTGATGAGAATTCAGTTCAAAACAATGAATCCTTTAAAACATACTCACAATGGTTAGAGCTTCGTGAGAATGGCTCGAGTTTTCTTAGCCCTTTCAGGAGTAAGATACATTTGATAGCGAAGGATCAACAGGGTTGTAGGTTCTTGCAAAGTGTACTTGGGGAAGGAACATTTGAAGACTTGAGGATACTGTTTAAAGGAATGATCAGTCATATTGTTGAACTGATGATGGACCCTTTTGGTAATTATTTAGTACAGAAATTGTTGGAAATCTGTGATGATCAACAGAGATGGGAGGTTGTGATCATGGTCACTAAAGTGCCTGGAGATCTTGTCAGAATTTCTTTGAATACACATGGGTAAAATTTCTAAAAACTAATCTTTCTTCAGTTTTTTCTCTTAATTTGAATTCTTACTTGTAATTATTATTATGAATATAATTCTGTTTTCAGCACTCGGGCAGTACAGAAGTTGATCGAGACTTTAACAAACAGGGAGCAAATTGCTCTAGTTGTTATGGCACTCAAACCTTGTTTTATTGATCTTGTTAAGGACTTGAATGGTAATCATGTTATACAACATTGTTTGGAAAAGTTCAGCAGGAAAGACAATGAGGTATATATATATTCTTTTCATGAATTTCGTCATTTTCATACTAATTTTTGTTGATTTTAATGAGTTATAATTAAGTTAGTTCTAAGTACATGAAAGGGTAACACTTGTTTGGACATTCTTGGCCAATTTGATCAGATTAAAGAACACTTCAAAATTTCAATCCTCTTTAATCTTCCATCAACCTCCAACTGTAATATGGAGTTTGGAGAAACATCTTTAAAGCAGTTTTTTTTTTTTTTTATCAATTATACTATACAGTTTGGACAATTATTAAAAAAATATTCAGCATTTATTAAGGATTTTGAAAATCTTGATCTTGACATTCTGTATCATGATTTCCTAATCTAGGATAGGCCTAAAATATTTATTATGTCCTCTTTATTTGTTTGCTTCTCGTTAGGACATAAGCCATTTACCCACCAGGTTGTTGCTAATGGGACCAGCCTATACTAAAAGTCATTTGTATTTCTGCTCTTTATTTTGCATCAATTTAGACCCCTAGAACAGACTATAACCATATTTATGAACATTTATTTAACCTGTACCTCTTTGTTGGGCAGTTTATTTTCGCTGCTGCAACGAGATTTTGTTTTGATATCGCAACTCATCAGCATGGATGTTGTGTTATGAATCGGTGTATTTTACATTCGGTTGGGAGTGATCGCGAGAAATTGGTTGCTAAAGTTGCTTCTAATGGACTTATCCTTGCACAAGACGCATTTGGGTAAACAAAATATTTATATTTTAATTTTTAAATTCAGACAGTTGTGTCTTGTTATCTTTTAGTTGCGTGAAGCTTATAGCTATAAATTTTTGTTTTTGAACAGGAATTATGTTGTCCAACTTGTAATAGAGCTGAACATTCCTTCATCTTCTGCCACATTAATGTCTCAATTTGAAGGAAACTATGTATTTCTTTCCACACAAAAATTTAGCAGTCATGTGGTTGAGAAATGCCTCAAGTTCATGGAACAAAGTCGTGAAAGAATCGTTCGCGAGTTATTGTTGGTTCCACGATTTGACCAATTGTTGAAGGATCCCTATGCCAACTATGTTGTCAAATCCGCACTTATTAACACCAAGCTTAAGGTACTCAATTACGATTTCTCTCATAAAATCACAACGGTCTAATCTTTTTTATTTCTTTAATCAAAACAGGAACCAGTTCTTTATGATTGGTTAGAAAAGGCGGTTAGTGATCATGAGTTTCTTTTACGTACTAATCCCTTTTGCAAGGAAATTTTATCGCTTAGTCGCTCGAGGAGGTGAAGTTATGTGCTATGGATGTGTGCCAATATTTAGAATTGGAGACTATGAGTATGAAGATGAATTCTAGCTTATTACTAATAATATTATCTACACTAAGCCCTCAAGAATGCAGCTGTTGTTGTGTTATGAACCCAAGAAGTGTAATGTTTTGTTTGTTGTCTCATTTTGTGTTTGAATGTAAAATACTCTTCTACCTATGTCTTATTTTATGTTAACTGTTTTGAGGTCTTATTTGTTAATCATACTTTGACTGATTATTATTTTTAGAGATTAGAAACAGATGTTACAGATTATTATTATTTTTATTTGGTTTCTCAATGTCCTTATCACTGATGTTATAGTTTTAGATTACACTAAAGAGGTGTAGTTGTGAGATGGAGGAGAATGAAGGGAAAAGTGTTTTATGTACAAGTCATAAATCATTGGTTCTCTGAGCAGTGGTACACAAGCTTTACATGCTGCATATCTACATGGTCAATAGATTTTTTTTTATTTGCTAATAGTTAACTGATAATAAATCTTACTTTATAAGTTAATAGCAGGGCCGCAAATGAGTTCAACGAAATTGGCTTGAGAGCTGAGCTCGATTTCAGTTTCTATTGGTTCGAACTCGAGCTCTATACACATATTCTAAATTAAAAAAAATATTGGTTAACACGTAAATTTTATCTTAAATGATAAATTAATAAAATATTTTGTTTGAAAAATATAAAAAAATAAATATTAAAATTATAATTCTGATAAAAGAAAAGTATAATTGAGAATTATAAAATTTTATCCATTTTAAATATCTAACGAATAACTAAAATTAAACTTACTAACATTATTTTCATTAATACATAATTGTTGAATCCTCCAGCAATGCTTTCCTATTAGACAATGGTGTCTAAACCAAACAATTTTTGTAAATCATTTGATCCAATGAGTGTATTTGTGATTTGAAGTACTATTTCACAAGAATTTTGCATTATTATGATATTTGAGGTCAGTTTTTGTAAATAAAAAAAAAATGTTCATGACAGTTTGAAATAGATATGACACTCTTAATAAGTATATCTCTTTAATCCATAGAATACAACATATTAACTTGGATTGTGTCTTGGAAGAAAGGTGTTCAACTATTCAATGTAGTAATCTAGATTTGGATCTTTCTCACTCAAGTAAAATTCCTAAATTTTACCAAATCCCAACTCCACATATTCAAAAGGTTTGCAGTCGAAGCCTGTCTGTCTATCTTCTGGTATGTATATCAGTAGTATATACTAAACATAATTGTTGATTTATCAAGATTAACCTATGTCATGTCACAAAAGAAAATTTATGCAAAATATTCTTAGGAGATAGAGCACCAAGTTCAATTAAGTGAGCTCAAGTAACACGTGGAGCTCAAGTAATTCATGTCATTAACTAGTTATCACTTTCCTCCTGCTAAAAACAGTATGTTTTAGCTTAAACTTATTTGAAATGAATATAGTTAGTTCATTTCTTTGTTATATCCGAGAAAATTCATAATTTGTGTAAAAGACAAGTGTGATGATAATGTATTTTTACAATTAAACACAAGTAACAAATTGGAACTTGTTAATCATTTGAGTTCAACTATGGATCTGACTTGAGTTTGATAAATATTCTAGCTTCATAAGGCTCTATCTGTGGACAACTATTCCAATTCTGAAGCCTCTTCTCTCGATTTTATTCACTGAAGACGTAACAGTTTAATCCCTATAATCTTAACCTTGTGGATCGATGATAAGGTATTTTTGCTCCATATCTTAATAAAGTTGAAACCTGCATAAATGTTTTAAAGATCATCTCACTCTGTTGATTTGAATTCAAAACATTTTCTAAAACAAATCATGTTGATAATCATGGAGACTTGAACTGAAGAGGAATTAACTAAACATGATTTTTCAGTTCTTTTGCATAATTAGACTACAGTTTAGCCCATTTTCTAGTTATATGTCTTTGTATTACCTAATTCTCCTTACTAAAGTATGCATTGTTCATCTCTATAATGATTAACAGCTGCATGACAGCAAGAACAATTCATCTTTCTTTGTATTGATTGTTATATATATATATATATATATATATATATATATATATATATATATATATATATATATCATATATGCCAATATACATTCAAATTTTTGTTATAAACAAAATTATTTTCAGCCTAATTATCCTGCAATTTATTGTCTTGCCCAATCTAAATATGAAAATATTTTATTAAAGAACAATCTGTCAATGAACATGTGTGCCTGAATATTTATGGAGCTTTGAGGTTCTAATCAATTTCTGAAAGCCTGTATGTGGAGTACATATTAAAGCCTGAATGATGCATATTGAATCCTTCAGAAAGAACTCTATGTCAATGAACATTTGTGACTGAATATTTATGAAGCTTTGAGTTTCTAATCAATTTCTGAAAGCATGTATGTAGAGTACATATTAAAGGTTTATGCATTTTATTTTCTGAAATATTTGGCTTTATTTAAATCTTTGATTTGTTTATTTTATAGAGATATGGATTATTGTTTTTTTCTCAACCTAAACTCTCTCTCTATATATAGATATGGATTATGTCATATAATATATTTATTTTTTGTTTTTAGAAGTAACTAGCATGTATCTCGTGCATTTGCACGCACGAGTAATAATATAAAAAACCGTGAAAAAAATATTACGGTAAATTTTTTATGGGCGGGTCAACCCACAATCCGACCCAAGTATCCATTTACTCTCATATATATTCAAATTAACCACAGCTCTCGACCCGGCAATTCGGACACTTTAAAAATTAAGCATCATTATATATATATAGATTAGTTAGTTAAAAAATTGAACTTATTTTGTTAAAATGTCACGCGTTTATCAAATTTTGGGTTGAATTTAAAATATAAAGTTTTATTAGTTTAGTTGGTTAAAAAGTTGTATTTGTTTTGTTAGGTTGCAAGTTCGAACCATGCCTATAGCATTTTTTATTTTATTTTTAACCGTTTTAAGTTTATGGACGGGTCAACCCACAATCCGACCCAAGTACCATTACTCTCACATATATCAAAATTAATCACAGCTCTCGACACAGCAATTCAGACACTTTTAAAAATTAAGCATCATTATATATATATATATATTCCAAATATTTGAACATCTCCCAGTTCTATTTAGCTTCTAATTTGTAAACTGTTTGATGAGCATATAATAAAGTATAAATGGGTTATTTTGAAGAATACTAAATCTTAAGTTTCTTTTGTTTTTGAAACGTTGATTGAAAAACAGTTCAAAAGTGACATCATTCATCATTAGTATCTTAGCTAGCTCCTCGTCATCATCTTCATTTGCTCATATATATACTGTTGTGGATTAAAATCTTCTTACATACCTCATTGACGGAAAGTTTTTTTCATGCCTCAAATTTAGAGTACGTTTACTTAACATAAACTAACGAACGGATATAAATTTTATTATTATTGGCTTTCAATAAATTTATTCGATATAAAAAAAAGGGATGCTATTACTTTTTATGACATAACCCAACATTGAAGGATATTTGTACATTTTGACTAAAAATTATAAAATACACGACACTTTGAACGTTTTAAATTGAAGTAGGGTCATAGATCACAAATATTATTACGAACATCAAATGATTTTCAATAGTTGAACGATTTTCAATAGTTGATTCACTATTTTATTAATTATGTCTCCTACCGCACATAAATTTTATAAATAAAAAAATAAAAAAACTTGCTATTTAATCATTTGACGTGACTTATATGCCTCTATCAAGTAATATATGAATTTTGACTTTTGAGTATAAATCAACCATATTTATTTGATAATAAAATATAAAGATTTTGAATTAAATAAATATGAATATGTTGCAACTCCTTCTCAAGTATATATATTTAAAAAAGACTATTTTTTAAAATCACATTATAATATATATGTTACGCCTTCAAAATCGATTACACGTGTTTGAATATTGATAAGCCGAGAAATCTGCTCGAATAGTAATTAGCTGCATGCCTTACATTTTTTCGAAATCTGATGAGAGGAGGAATTAATGGTAGACTAGTACTCGAGTTTATTTATAAGAATGTCAAATAAATCGACTAGACGAGAGTCTGACTCGAATTAATCTTGCCTCCAAGATAGTCGACCTAGACCAACTTGGCTCTCGTAAGAGTCGCCACCTAATTCATTTATTAAGAAATTAGGAAAGAAATAGGTTTTCAGAAATTCTTTTTGGGCTCGTCGATTAATTACATGTGAGAAAGAACTTAACATTATGTCACACGCCAGTCGTCCATTTATCTCTACTGCAAAATTATTAGTATTTTTTTTAATATGGCAATTTTACACTTTAAAAATTAATCCAAATTTTAGGCATACTTCTAATTTGTTCATAGTCATGCTTCTATGTTTTTCATTGTGCATGGTATGCAAAAATTTTCTATACATGTTTACTAGAGGGTAAAAGTGGTAGAAACATGAAATTATTTAAATGGTCAATGGTAATGACTTCAAAAATTAGGTTAATTTAAGAATCATCTAAGAATTTTCTACATATTTTTTAGAATTATAAACTCAAGGTATGCACAAAAGATGTTTGAAAAAAAATAATCCAACCAAGTCATAACAGAAAATATCTTTAATTTTTGCTGAAAAAAATATTTTCTATTTTTCTTAGATATAAGAAAAAATGAACCCAAAAAAGACTTGTTAACCATATTCATTATAGTAAGTTCCATCTAAAATAGAATGTTTTTAACAGGATGAAAAATAATATCTAGTTAATGACATGAATTACTTGAGCTCCACGAAAAACACATGACATGAAAATGTAAGGCTGTATGCCCTAGCCCTCGGATTGCTGGGAGAAATGTGGGAGATGAGTTCATTTTATGAAAATCAATGAAATCTCCATTTTTGTGACTGAATAATAAACAAATCAATAAGCAATAATATGGAGATAATTAGGGGGCTCCTTCAATCTAAAGAGATTAAATGCTTGTTTTGGCATATGGGAAAATGATCGCTCTTGAGAATTGCCTTCTTTCCTAGAACAAACAGGGGTGGAGTCAGTATTTGAAATCTACCTAGGCTAATTTTTTATAAAAGAAATTTATCCGGGCTAGTTTTATAATAATATCAAATAAACAAACAAAATAAACTAAGTTTACTATCACTGGTGCCTTTTAGCGAAGGAAATAATTAATAACGACGGTAAATACATACAGGATACCGGGCTTGTACTTGGCTCCGCCCCTGAGAACAGAGCGGTCCATCGTCAACTGTCAACCGAAGTAGCCAGTGTAGAATTTATATACTTAATGATCTAACAACTCTTTTATTTAGATCTAATGCGGAAAAATAATTTAAACTTACCTCCAGCCATTCTTCTTGATACTTTAAAGTTTCGATCTTCTAAAACCGATTTATCTCTTATCGATGGTGTTTTTCTTAGATGAGATAATGGCCTTAGGGACCTTAACACTATATTTATAATCCCTCTCTTTCCATCAAAGAGACCTTAATGGGTAGTTACTAGTTAGTGGGTAGTTATTCCAAATGGGTAGTTATTACTAATTAGTGGGTAGTTATCCCAATTATTAAACTTTAATTTATTAATTAAACCATTTAATTCCAACATTCTCCCACTTGGTTTAATAAATAAAATCATATCACAATAAGAAATTTGATACATGAATCATAGTGATAAATCCTCTAAAATTGAGAATCATCTTCTATGTATCACAATGCATCACATTTCTCAATAACAACCCATAAAACTCAATGAATAAACCATATGTTTATTCTAGGTCCGAACTTTATTATTTCTCAAAACGATCAATATGCGCATAACGTAAATCAAATATGAGAAATCATTACTTATTAGAGTTTCACTTAAAACATTGTTCTTACAATAAATAAAATCATAAAACAGAACTAAGTCCCATTCGTTCTACATGATCCTTGAAATTCTTTGGTGGCATGCCTTTAGTCAAAGGATCAGCAATCATCAACTTAGTGCTAATGTGTTCAATGACCACTTTCTTTTCCTTAACACGTTCTCTAATGGCTAAGTATTCAATGTCGATGTGTTTACTTCGACTACCACTCTTATTATTCTTAGCCATAAAGATTGCAGCTGAGTTGTCACAAAACAATTGCAATGGCCTAGAGATAGAATCCATAATTCTAAGCCCATCAATAAAACTCTTCATCCATACACCATGCGAAGTAGCCTCAAAACACGATACAAATTCGGCTTCCATAGTGGAGGTTGCAATCAATCTCTGCTTTGCACTCCTCCAAGATACAGCTCCACCAGCAATCATAAAAACATAACCAGATGTTGATTTTCGTGAATCAATACATCCAGCAAAATCTGCATCGGAGTAGCCTACCACTTCTAGAGTATCAGTCCGTCTAAATGTAAGCATGTAATCCTTCGTTCCTTGAAGGTATCTCATCACTTTCTTTGCAGCTTTCCAGTGGTCTAAACCTGGATTACTTTGATATCTTCCCAATACCCCAACAATAAATGCAATGTCTGGTCTTGTACAAACTTGAGCATACATCAGGCTTCCAATAGCAGAAGCATATGAAATGTTTTTCATTTGTTCTCTTTCGAGATCATTCCTTGGGGATTGGTTCAAACAAAATTTATCACCCTTAACAACGGGAGCTATACTTGGTGAACAATCTTTCATCCGAAATCTTTCTAAAAGCTTATTGATATAGGTTTCCTGAGACAGACCCAAAACTCTTCTTTTTCTGTCTCTATGTATCTTAATGCCAATGACATAAGACGCATCACCCATATCCTTCATATCAAAGTTCTTAGAGAGAAATTGTTTCACCTCATATAACAAACCCTTGTCATTTGCAGCAAGTAGAATATCATCCACATATAGAACAAGGAAACAAAACTTGCTCCCACTGACCTTTTGGTATATACAATGATCCATAACATTCTCTACAAAACCAAACGAAGAGACAACATCATGGAATTTCAAATACCATTGACGGGAAGCTTGTTTCAATCCGTATATGGATTTCTTAAGCTTGCATACTAAATGCTCACCATTACTAGAGGAAAATCCTTCAGGTTGTTTCATGTATACCTCTTCCTCTAGTTCTCCATTGAGAAAAGCCGTTTTCACATCCATTTGTTGCAATTCTAAATCAAAATATGCAACTAATGCCATGATTATGCGAAGTGAATCTTTCTTTGATACAGGAGAAAATGTATCCTTGTAGTCAATTCCTTCCCTTTGAGTGAATCCCTTAGCAACAAGTCTTGCTTTATATCTTTCAATGTTGCCCATTGAGTCTTTCTTTGTTTTGAAGACCCATCTACATCCAATGGCTTTTACACCATCAGACAACGCGACAAGATCCCAGACTTCATTGACAGTCATAGAATCAATCTCATCCTTCATGGCGTCATGCCAGAATTTTGATTCTGCACAACTTATAGCTTGTGAAAATGTTTCAGGATCATTTTCGGCTCCGACATTAAAATCCGATTCTTGTAGATACACAATATAATCATCAGATATTGTTGATCTCTTTATTCTAGTAGATCTTCTTAATGTTGGATCAACATTATTTTGTAAAACTTGTTGATCAACTGGTTGCATAACTCTCTCAGGTAACTCTTGAGAAATTTGATCTACTGGTTCATTTTCAACAACTTGTGGATTTTCAGTAATTGTTCTTACAATAACCGATTGTACTGGAGGGTTATTGTTAACAACAATCAATCTATCACTTGGGCATGATGGTTGCACATCATAATGATCTTTATCTGGAACGGTGTTCCAGGATCGGTCGCTCCCACTAATCAAGTCATTCTCAAGAAATTTTGCATTTCTCGATTCCACAATTCTAGTGCTGTGAGTAGGACAATAGAATCTATAACCCTTAGATCTTTCGGCATATCCAATAAAATATCCACTAATAGTCCTTGGGTCTAGTTTCTTTTCTTTCGGATTATAAACTCTTACTTCACACGGACATCCCCAAACGCGTATATGTTGCAAACTCGGTTTCCAACCTTTCCATAATTCAAATGGTGTTTTTGGGACAGCCTTGGTTGGAACTCGATTTAATATATACACAGCCGTTTTTAGAGCATCAATCCATAATGACTTTGGAAAATTGGAGTTACTCATCATACTCCGTACCATGTTTATCAAAGTCCGGTTTCTTCTTTCTGCAACCCCATTTTGGTCCGGAGAACCAGGCATAGTATATTGGGGCACAATACCATGTTCTTGAAGAAACTTAGCAAATGGACCAGCCACTTGTCCCTTCTCAGTGTATCTACCATAATATTCTCCACCTCTGTCTGTTCTCACAATCTTAATTTGCTTATCGCATTGTTTTTCTACTTCCGCCTTGAATACTTTAAAGGCGTCTAAAGCTTCATCTTTAGAATGAAGAAAGTAGATATACATATATCGTGAGTAATCATCAATGAAAGAGATGAAGTATTTCGGACTAATCATATCCATATCAGGACAACAAATATCTGAATGGATAATTTCTAAAATGGTTGTACTCCTTGTAGCACCTTTCTTGGATTTATTGGTCTGCTTTCCCTTAATGCAGTCCACACATGTATTAAAATCAGTAAAATCTAAAGTACTAAGTACTCCATCTTTTACTAATCTTTTAATTCTATCAATAGAAATGTGTCCCAATCTACGGTGCCATAAAGTAGAGGAATCTTCATTTATAACACAACGTTTTACACCAGATTGATCATGTAAAGTATTATAAGCAGCGTCATTTTGTAAATTAATAGAAAAAAGACCATTCAACAGTGTACCATTTCCAACATTACTAGATTTATAGAATAAAGCAAACGACATTCCATAAAAGTTGAAAGAGTATCCCAAAGGTACAAGCTTTGAAATAGAAATTAAATTCCTAGTAAAGTTAGGAACATAAAAGGTCTTTTCTAAACACAAATTAAAACCACTACTTAAAATTAAATAACATGTTCCAACAGCCTCCACACGTGATTGCATCCCATTTCCGGAATAGATGCGTTCTTCATTTGGTGTTGGCTTCCTTAGGTTTCGCATACCCTGTAAGGTATTAGAAACATGGATTGTAGAACCAGAATCAATCCACCATGTGTTATAATTAATATCAACCATATTAGATTCATAACAGACAAAAGAGATTAAATTACCTTTCTTCTCAAGCCATATCGGATACTTTAGGCAATCCTTTTTAACGTGTCCTCTCTTATTACAAAAGAAACACCTTATATCCTTTGGGTCTTTCTTAATCCCTCCGGTTGCCGATAATTTTCCTTTCCCTTTTGGCTTATGAGATTTCTGGTCTTTTCCATGTGTAACTGTAAATGCACTCTCACCCAAATCCATTCACAACCTATTCTCTTCCTGAACACACATGGTCATAAGTTCATTAATTGACCATTTCTCCTTATGTGTGTTGTAGGAGACTTTAAAGGCTCCGTACGCAGATGGAAGGGTCGCTAGTATGTAGTGCACCAGGAAAGACTCTGACATATCAACCTCAAGTCTTTTTAGTTGAGCCGCAATGTCCCGTAGCTTCATGATATGCTCACGCACACCCCTCATAGTAGTGAGCCTCGTGGTTGTGAACTTGATTATAAGAGTACTGGCAAGAGCTTTATCAGAAGTTGCAAACTGTTCATCAACTCCTTTCAGTAATGCTTTGACATTTTTATGCTCTTCAATTGAGCCACGAATACTCTCAGATATTTTACTCTTTATGAACATCATACTGAGACGATTAGATCGATCCCATCGTTCATGAAGAAGTAAATCATCCGTAGTACTCTCATCATCAATGATTGGCTCATCTTTCCTTATAGCATCATCAATGTCTAAACATCCCAAATGAAGCAAAATCCTTTCTTTCCAGATCTTATAATTATCACCCACAAGTTCGGGAATCTCACACTTGATATCAGTAACAGTACCAGGTATCATAACTGTAAAATTCAATTATACATGTTTAAAATAAGTTGAGGCAAATAAACAAAATCATGTTTACCAATGTAAATCATGCTTAAATTAAAATATATCTAATGACATAAAACTTGCCTGTGGGCTAAAGATTCAATTCAGTCAGATACATTCATAACCTTATGATAAAACTATCAAATCATTCATTTTCTTAACTCCTGTGGGTAATTAAAAAAATATATAACATGATATTTCATCCCAATTAATCACATACAAATAATAGAAATTCTCGTGGGATAAAATCTATTATATTAATGAAATTAATTACAATAATGTTAATATGATTCCAAACAATTATTTTTCAGCCTAACTAAAGATGCTGTGGCTATTCTTTAATTAGCTAAATCAATCGAATCATTTGACATTTTAATTCACAATAACATTTATAAAATATACTCAAATTATAAATAACGTGAATCAACCATAATAATTAAATGAACGAAACTTTCTTGAATTAGTGCAGAAATATTATAAATAAGTTTCATTAACAAAGAAGGCAGAAGTTTTTAAGGCTCTGATACCAAATGTAAATTTATATACTTAATGATCTAACAACTCTTTTATTTAGATCTAATGCGGAAAAATAATTTAAACTTACCTCCAGCCATTCTTCTTGATACTTTAAAGTTTCGATCTTCTAAAACCGATTTATCTCTTATCGATGGTGTTTTTCTTAGATGAGATAATGGCCTTAGGGACCTTAACACTATATTTATAATCCCTCTCTTTCCATCAAAGAGACCTTAATGGGTAGTTACTAGTTAGTGGGTAGTTATTCCAAATGGGTAGTTATTACTAATTAGTGGGTAGTTATCCCAATTATTAAACTTTAATTTATTAATTAAACCATTTAATTCCAACAGCCAGATGCATGGAAGTGATTGAAAGAAGCTGACGACGAGGAGGTTCATTTTCAGTGAATGCAATCGAAAGAAGAGGGTTAGGGATTGGAACTGTTATGTCTTTAGTGAATGGAATCGAGAGAATAATGTTAGGGATTGGAACAGTTAGGGATCCGTTTATAATGGTTAAACAGAGCGACCTTGTTTTAGGTTATAACTAAATTGGCAGAAGGGGCTGCCAAGGTGGGAATCAACATATCCTTGCCCATGTTCATTTGAGGGTAAAAGTAATTTGTAAATTCACTTATCTTTCATACTCATTATAAATGATTAAATTCTCCATTTATCAATTCCATAAATATCATTGGTCCTTCGATGCTGAATAGTGCTAGTATGATTTGTTTTTTAATTTCATCACCCTCATTTAACCCATTTTTGTCTCGGCATTGCATCCCAAAACTATATTTCAGTTATAGACAAATTAATTAGTTATTTGAAAAAACAAAAAAAATATTAAGAAAAAGGTAAAAATAAGACTTCGGAACTCTTTTGATGTTGGGTTGATGGGCTCTAAAAAGAAAATTAAAAACATAACATATTCACTTAAATTTATTAATTAAAATATTCAAATAATTTTACAATTTTTTTAGGAAATTAAAATTTTAAATATAAAATAATATTATATTAATTAAAAAAGTTTAAAACTCATCCCTGCCTACATTTTAATTTATTTATTTTTCCAAAAATCTATTAGTACCGTTACAAATTTCAAATAACCTAACTACAAACAAGCTAGAATTCGTTCAGCCCCATGTTGCTAACTACACAGACACCATTATTTTGCGTGGTTAACCTTTCATCATGCTTCTTGGTGTTGAATTTGTACCCATTTATTTTATAGGAGTTATACTTCTTAGTATATAAATTATCGGGCCACTCCCAAGAATCTTTAGACTCAAAGTTCGATCTGAATCATCATTCAATTGCCCCATTATCTTCTTGAAAAAACTTATGTAAAGTTTATTACGTTCAAGATTAGAAAGATTGAGTTGTTCTGTATCGGTCAACTCTTGCATGAATTCGCTACACATAATGAAATTTAATTGTAATTAGTGAATTACAAAAGTCACACTTAGTCATTAATCAGCTTATGAACTCTTACTTGTAATATTGTTCGACTTCGATACAATTTCTCAAAATGTATACGTTAGCACGCTCCCGATCACCCGGGTTGTATGTGTAAAGTGTTGCAATCGATAAATCTTCCATTTCCAAAATATAGAAAATGTTGAAGTTGGTTGTATCGATGTCTCAATTGACTCTTGATCTTCTAAATATCGAGCACATGAACTCATACTCTCATGCAAAAGTTAACTCTCACTGATTGACCCTTAAGAAAGTTTTGTTATGAAGGTACTTTTTCAAGGTACCCATATATTGTTCAATTATATACATCCATCGATACTGGACAGACCCCCTAACAAAGCCTCAAAGGCCCAGTGTATAGACAAATGTACCATTATATCAAATAATGAAGGTGGGAATATTTTTTTTCCAATTTATAAAGGGTCAAAACAATGTCATCCTGCAACTCTTTCAATTCATCTCGATATAAAGATTTATGACACAACAATCAGAAGAACCTAGACAAGTGCACTAGATCATCGCACACATCATCCAAAAGTAAAACATGTATGGCAAATGGAATCAAATACTATAATAGGATGTGACAATCGTGACTCTTCAATCCAGAAATTTTCTTATCAATTACGTTTATACACACCCCTACAATTTTGGAACATAACCCTTCTAGAATTTTTATATCTTTAAGAAACATACATAATCGTTTCTTCTGATCCGAGGAAAGTGCATATGTGGTTAATGGACATTGAAGAATACCATTGATCTCAATGGGATGTAATGAATGATTTATGTTAAATAATTCCAATTCTTTACGAGCTCTGAGTCCATCCTTCGTTTTTTCTTTGAAATCCATTGTGCCCAACACGCTATCACAAATATTTTTTTCAATATGCATCACATCCAAATTATGCCTCAATAATAGTGTTTTCCAGTATGCTTGTTCGAAAAATATGTTGAGTTTATTCCAATTATCACCACGAGATTCATGATTAATCTTTACATTCTTGGGAAGGTATTTAGTCAAACACATACCTTTCAAATCTCTTTCCCTGCGCCAACGATGAGTAGGCGGAAGAAACCGTCAATGACTTATGTAACACTATTTTTGTAGTGTACCAATATCAGCGAAGCTGTATTCCTTATTACAACACGGACATGCAAATTTTCCACAATATAGCTGCCCGCATATTGAAATATTCTTTACGGCTAGCTTCGTAAGTCATAACACCGATATGCCACAACTCTTTTAACTCGTCAACCAATGGATGGAGAAACACGTCAATCGAATCCACGTGACTTTTTGGACCGGGGAGTAACATGGAAAGAATGAAGTTATTTTTATCCATACAAATTGTAGGAGAGACGTTGTAAGGGATAATAACAACAGGCCAAATGCTATAAGAAGTCTTTACATTTGCAAAAGGTTGGAACCCGTCATTTGCAAGAGAAAGTCTAACATTCCGAGACTCCGAGGAGAAATTTCATCGAAGGACGTCCATGTCATTGAATTAGCTGAATGCCTTAAGACTTCATCATCAACATTAATATTATCTATATGCCAAGTCATCCGAGAAGAAATTTTTGGAGCACATGTACAACCATTGCAACCTCAGTAAAAGTGGGAAATATCGTAAAATTTTATTTGGAATGAACTTCCCATTCTCCTTTTTCCGAAGCCTATCACTAGATTGATTGATCTTTCATCTAGACACACCACAAATTTTACACTTATCTTCTTAACGGAATAACATAAGATCATTCTTACATACATCAATTTTATCATATGTTAAACCAATGCCTGTAATAAAATTCTTGCACTCATAGTATGAACTTGGCAACTCCGAATTAGTTGGTAATATTTCCTTTTTGAGCAATTTTAATAACAAATTGAATAAAGTGTTGATTCATTGACCAATATTTTTTATGTGGAGTACTTTAAGTATGGTAGAGGCTTTTGATTTTGAAATTCGAGATTCTTCGTACAATAGAAGTTTTGAATCATCCAACAACCTGTAGAATGCCTTAGCATCGTTTTAGTGGTTGGATACAAATAATTTATGATGTCTTCCATAAATTGATCATTCTCTTGATCAATTTTCCGTTCATTTCATAACTACTGACATTATCTCCTACTCCATCCTAATTTTCATCTCTAAGGTCATTTAATTCATCATCCTCATCATTATCATCGACCCTTACATTCGAAGATCTCGTTTCTCCATGACAGTACCATAAACTATAATTTTAAAGAATTCCAAACATAGTTAGATTATCTCTCACCACTGTTCTATTCTTATAGGTTCAATTTGCACATTTTACACACGGACAAACAAATGAATTTCTGTTAGTAGACCTAATCGCGAAGTCTATGAATATTTCAACCCCTTGAATATAATTTGGATCATTCGGTGTAGAGTCATCCGACTTTTATCGGGACTTCTATTTTAACTAAGAATTAACAACCAATAATGAATTTATTTAATTACTAGCAACATATAATCTAAATAAATAAGTCATTTATCTAAACATGCAAGCTTAATAATCAAAATAAGTCATTTCTCTAAACATGCAACCATAATAATCCAAGTAAGTCATTTATCTAAACATGCAACCCTAATAATCCAAGTAAGTCATTTATCTAAACATGAAACCCTAGTCATTCAAGTAAGTCATTTATCTAAACATGCAACCCTATAATATAAAATATAGGCTAATTTTAGAACTTACCAAATGGAGAATGCCAACGAAGATTAAATCTTGAATACTTATTTGATTCAACCGGTAAAACTGAAAATAAATAACAACGACAATCTAACAACTAATCAAATATATCAAACATTCAAGCCTAAATTAATAATATAAACTTAAATCTATCAATAATACCTATCAAACAACCTAAATCAAATAACCTAAATCAAGTAACATAAATCAACCAAAATCAAACAACTAATCAAATATATCAAACATTCAAACCTAAATCAATAATATCAACTTAAATCTATCAATAATATATACCTGTCAAACAACCTAAATCAAACAAAATCAAAAAATCTAAATGAATCAAAAAATCAAACCAACCTAAATCAAACAAAATCAAATGACCTAAATCTATCAATAAATCAAACCTAAATCACTAATTTAAAACTAAAATCTAAACATTAACTAAAAGATTATTACTTGGCAGCGGACGAACGACGACCGAATAGAGGTAGATGATCGGCGGTAGGTGGCAGGCTGATCGACGGAAGGTGGACGGATGAACGACAGAAGGAACGACTGATCGACGGAAGGCTGATTGATAAACGACTGATTGAAGGAAGAAAGAAGGCGACGACTGCGGAGAACCGCGAGAAAGGAGAAAGGAGGTGGTGGCTGCGAAGAAGAAAGAAGGAAGTAGGAAGAAGGAAGAAGGAAGAAGGAAAAAGAGAAAAAGAAGAAGTGTAGGATTTTATATAAATAGATTATTAACGTCGGCGTTATCGTGAGCCGACGTTAATATTAATTTAATGAATATTAACGCTGACCTTATCCTAAAATCGACGTTAATACATGATATTATTAATGTCGGTTTTAGGATAAAACCGACGTTAATATCATTTTCCAAAAAATGCTATGTTTCGGTAGTAGCTCACCTGTATTAATGTCGACTTTAGGATAAGGCCGACGTTAATATCATTTTCCAAAAAACAATTCGTTATCAGTGGGTCATTGATAGTATGAATATTTAGGAAAAAACAATTCGTTAATATCATTTTCCAAAAAACAATTCGTTATCGACATTCTATTTATAGGCCTTGAAAATTATTTAGGAAAGAATATCAGCATCGACATTTATCGGTGGGTCGTTGATAGTATGAATATCGATTATTAGTCACGACGATTGTCGTGACTAATAATCGATAATATCAGCCACGACATTATATTATCTCCGTCCCTAATAGTTTTATAATATCAACCACTGCGATAACATAGTTCTCTATGGTTGATATTATCGATTATTAGCCACGGCATTATGCTATCGCCGTGACTAATAATATTTTTAGAAATGTCGGGAAAAGGGCGGGGAAACCTGACTTTTAGCCACGACGTTCATGACAAAACTGTGGCTGATAATAATGGCGGGAGAGTGACGGGAAAGCCAGAATATAAGCCACGACGTCGACAACGAAAGTCGTGGCTGATACTTTTTTTAATCAACGTCGGTGTTACACCATAACGTAATGGTCGCCGACACTAATAATATTTATTAATCACGGCGTATGTTCGCCGTCGCTAATGTTGGTCGTTAAAAACCCTATTTCTACTGGTGTATTTCTACTGGTGCCGCTTTGATCTAATCTTCATGATATTTTCTTGTAATTTGATCATCAATGGATTTTGATTTTGATTTCAGCTTTAATTAATGACTAGATTAAGATTGTTCTGTTGTCAAATGAACTTATTATGGTATTAAGGTGGTAAGTTTGTCTTACCATCCAATTCTCAATAGATAAAAAGAAAATATGAGTGCAAAATAGTGAAAAAGATATTAAAACAATCGTTTCTTCTGTTTTTTTTTGAAGTGGTTTGGGGACTGGGACATGAATTGTGAGACAGCAGATCCGGACCCATTGAAAATGGTCCGTATCTGCTATCTCACTATCCATATCCCAACTTCAAAATAATAGAAGAAATTGCGTTTTATTCTATTTTTGGGTACAATTCTTCTTCTCTAATTCTTCAATTAACAGCTATAATATATAGTCTAAAGATATGAAAAAAATGAAAGATTACAAACCGCTTGGTTTCTTGCTTGGTTTGTCTTTCACTCTTGTAGCTGTGGTCTTTTCACTTATCTTATCGGTGTTGTGATATGGGTTATCGGGTAAACTTCGATTCCATATTTCTATATCTCATTTGTTCATTAATTCATGATGTTTTCTTGTAATTCGATAATTGATGCATATTTATCTTGATTTCAGTTTAAATTAATGACTAGATTAAGATTGTTCTATTGTCAAATGAACTTATTCTGGTATTCTGGTTGTGATTTTGCCCGAACATCCAATTTCAATAAATAGAAAGAAAATATGGGTGCAAGATAGTGAAAAATAGAGTAAAACGTTCGTTTATTCTATCTTTTTAAAGTGGGACGGGGACAGGGATCATAAATCACGTCCTAGTTCCTGTCCCACCTTCGATAGAAGGAATTGCAGTTTTTTTGGGTACCGTTCTTCTTCTCCAATTCGACAATCAACAACTGAAATTTACAGTCTAGTGAGATATAGAAAAATGGTAGATTGCAGACCGATCGGTTTGTCTTTCGCTTTTGTAGTTTTGGTCTTGTCACTTATCTTACCGGCGTTGTGATATGGGTTATCGGGTAAATTTGATTAATTCTTTCTTTATCTCCTTTGATCTAATCTTCATGATGTTTTCTTGTAATTCAATGCATCTTTATCTTGATTTCATTTTAAATTAATAACTAGATTAAGATTGTTCGGTTGTCAAATGAATTTATTATGGTATTATGGTTGTGAATTCGTCCGACATCCAATTCTCAATAAATAGAAATTAAATATGGTGCAAGATAGTGAAAAAAAATTGAGTAAAACGACCATTTTTTCTGTCTAATATTGTGTAACAAAAATTCCGGACCATGGAAAATGTGTCAGGATCTACTTTCTCATATTCTTAGTCCCACCTTCAAAACGATAGACGAAACTGTCTTTTTCTATGGTTTTCTCTCCAATCCGTCAATTAACAACTAAAATTTATACTCTAGAGAGATAGAAAAAGTATAAAGATTGCAGACTGTTCGGTTTGTCTTTGATTTTGTAGCTTTGGTTTTGGGTTATTGAGTAAACTTGATTCCTAAATGTTTAATATATATATTATTGACATGCATTGAAATCCTTTTTATGCTTTAAAGTTCTTCAATTCCTATATATTATAAAATCTTAAAAATTTAGGAATAAAATCTAGTTAACAAGAGAAAACATATCATTTGATTTATGAAGACAAAAATATAGTATCGACAACTTTTAAGGTTACATTTGATTCATATATGCTAGCTTATATACAAGCATGCAAGAAATAGCGACAACATTTAGCAGCATAAACCCTAAATGTCCAAAAAAAAGCAGCTGAAATTCGTCCTTCTCAGACCTCGTCTTCATGAAGAATCATGTTGGGGATTCCTTTATTGACAGGAAATCGTCGATTAGTTTCAGGGCAGATTAGGGCACCTTCCTCTAGATTAAGTTCGACAAGGGCGTGATGAAAGCGGCGAAGGAAATCTTTAGCATCGAGCATCGACGGTTCCACTTCATCCGGCAACTCAACGTAGCCCATCTTACGAGCGGCATCGACGAATACCTTCCATTCGATCCTGGGAAAGATGTTACGAATGAAATCGGGATTGAAATCCACCTGCTTTATCATCACCTTCTTCACTTCAATCTTCAGAGGAAATCTGTTCGTTACACCCTTTATGTTGGACAATAGCATGTTGTGAGTGAGCAGCCTCATCTATTTCTCTCTGTATCTCCGGCGCCGGCGCCGACTATCTGCAATTTAAAAGTGATGGAGAAATCTTTTTTTTTTTCACACAAAAGATAAACCCTATTCTATTGTATGTCTATAGGCAAATAGACTATTTTGTAATACTGTATTGGGCTTGTTTCTAAATACCCGTTTTAATTATCGAATTTTTTTTTTAAGTAAATAAGATTTTATTTTCTATTTTAATAAAAATTAAGAGTTTATATAAAATTAAAATGGGAATAATACTAGATTTATGAGTAAGGTTATGACTTTCTTAAATTTATTTATCATCTAAAAATATAAAAATATATTGTTTGTATTTATTATCTGGTAAATTATGTTTAGATTTATTCAAAATGAAAAAAATAAAATTTAACTAGTTAATTTTAGCGGGAAATTTGATGAGATGACATGAAGATACCCTTAATTGCAAAAAATACATGCGCTTAAAAAAGAAAGCGCTGGTGACACTTTTATTTTTTTTGACGTAAATGTCTCTGTTGCGAGACGCAACCGGCATTCACGAGACACACCCGACATTTGCGAGACGCACCAAACATTCGCAAGACGCAACGGCATTCGCGAGACGCACCCGGCAATCGCGGGACAAAAAAAATAAAATAAAATAAATCGTCTCGCGAATGCCGGTTGCGTTTCGCGATTGAGGACGTCTCGTGACAGGAGCAATTTCGACAAAAAAAAATATAAAAGTGTCGCCAACGCTTTTTTTTTTTAATAAGGGGTCAAAAAGTGAAATAGCCTAATATTTAAGTAAGGGCATTTAGTCAAGTTTCCCAATTTAGCCATGTCATTGTCCTCCTACACACTTATGTGTACGTGTTCCATCTCTCTTTCAACTTTAATATATTAAAAAAATCTGATTAATAAGATTAAACACAAAACACTACTTCAATTTTTTTTTCATCCACCTTCTACCATACCATTAGGCAACAGAAGGAGGAGCAAGTTGTCATGAACCAACCGGCATAATAAACTTCTCTTTTAATTTCTATAAGTCCGATTTGTAAACTCATACATCTCCTTCACGCCAAAATAAATCGCCGCACCTGAAAATCTCCCACATGGCTCTTCTTCCTTCACCGTAACTTCAGACTAGAAGTATTCAACAGTTCGGTTTTCAGGTTATTCGAGTTTTCAGTTCGGGTTTTTCAAAATTTTAGTTTTTTGTGAAAATTCTAAAACCGAACCAATTTAAATAAATTTGAATTCGGGTTATTCGAATTTGGTGAATTCGAAATCAGTTTGAATTCGATCGAATATTTGGTTTAAACCATATATTGAACCTCACCTACCCATAAGATAATAGAAAATCTTAAAAGTGTTAACAAAATAAATAATTTGTTAAAAAAAATTTATATGTTTAAATTATAAAAAAAATATAAATCACGCAAACTAAGCTTAGTGATTCACCGTCAAAATTCGGCAATTAAACGACGAAAGTAAAATAGTGTTGACGACGACAATATATGGCGGTGGAGTGATGTTGATGACAATAGTGATATTATTAGTGAAATAGCTAGATATGTGAATAATTTATATATTTTTAAAGTTAGAGATGGGATGGGCAACTTGAAGGACCGCAAAGACCAAAAAGGTGGACGATTAGAAAAGGAAAAAAGAATGAGGGATTATGAATTTATTAAATTATTGGGCTGGATATTAGGGATCTAGTATGAGGCCCATAATAATTTAATATATAATAGGTAATAAATTATACAATATATAATAAAATTAAATAATTAAAATTGAATTCGGTTTTCGGTTTGGTTTTCGAGTTGAAACATAAACTCGAAAACAAAACCGAACACCGTATTTAAATTCAAATCAGTTTAGAATTTTGATTCGAAAACCGAAAATGTAATTCGAATTTAGTGAATATTAATTCGGTCGGATATTTGGTTCAGAGCAATGATCTAGTTCTGGTCCGACCATCCATTCATCACCATAAAATCCGCTAACATAAGATTAACTTGTAGTTTAAACACGTCCTTTATTTCTAAACCATCCTCAATACACCTCCCTCCCACTATAGAAAACTCTAACGATAACTGCATCTAGGCCTGAATCTTCTAAAAGGCTTTTATAAATAAGGCTTAGTGGCGTGAAATGTTAGTTTTTTTATTACGGATGATGATAGGCCTATAAGGCTTAACGACATTGTTTTGAAAATTAGTCTTGGTTTTGGCTCCGCGTAAGGATTGAACAACATAGTCGTATGCTCGAGCAGCATCTTCAGCCAAAGCAAAGGTACCAAGCCAAACCCTTTGCATATTTGTAGGATCCTTAATCTACACCTAATTTGTGGTGAGCTCTGAAATTCACAAAAGAAAGAAGAAAAAGAAGATAACTTATTTTTCACTTCTTCTGTCCCTCGAGTTCTATGTCTATAAATTTATGTTTTTTCGTCATTCTCCCCCACGTTAACCCTTAAAATGAGAGAAGATGGATTCATCCAATTCCATTAAAAAAAACCATACTTTTTTCCTTCATTTCTAGACATGTTCAATCTCATCCCTTAATATGTTCACTTAATATTCTCAGAAAAAAAATGATAACAAGCCGAACTTCAGAAAACTAGATTTGGTTTGTCCATTGTCTCTGTTGCTTAACCGGTACAGACCACTACTCACTACTATCACCAGCAGTAGTTTGAGCTCTTCCAAATCCATGTCTAGTCAAAATGCACCTTCTTAGCATTGGGTTTTGCATCAGTCAAACCACAAATCTTCTTAAAAATCAAACCCTATGACAAATCAGTTTTGAAATCATCTATGATAAAAAATAGATTTATTAAAACTGAAATAACACAAAACAATAACAACACAATATACGTGTTTCGGTCAAAATCGACCTACGTCCAAGGGAGGGATAAGTTTCACTAAATTAAAGAAATGTCAATAGTAGAAACTTACATATCCTGCTCTCAATTGAAAGAAGTGACTACTCTAGAAATGATTGAGATACTCCACAATCAAATGTTCACCCAACCTCTCTCTCTCTATAGATCAACCAAAGAATAAGAAGGAACCATAAAATCCTAGATTTGTTCAATCTCTCTCTCAAGTATAACTCTTTCTTCTCGAGCACTTCACATATCCAATGGTACATTCTTTTGATGTGTTTTGAACGTAAATAGAAACTTAGATTCTTGCTCACATGTATATCACTTTATGAGTCATTAAACACCACAACTTGTTTTATGATATACCCATTTTCTTCAATAATTCATTCATCCATCTCATTTCCTTACAACATTCAGTAATGACAATATATTCAACTTCTACCATCTATACCATTGTATTCCATCATCTCGTAGTAGACAAAGCAACACATTTTTGTAGATGAGACTGTCATGATATAGCTCCTTCTCCAAAGGTAAATAAATACCCTAAAGTTGATCTTATTGTGTCAATATCACCACTCATATATGAATTAGAAAATCTTTCAACATGTGGCTTTCTAATACCATAACACAAAGTGTATTTGGAGGTCCCTTGAAGATATCTCATTAGCCACTTAACCGCTTTTTAGTGTGTCGTACCGGGATTTAAAAGAAAATGATTAAGGATGAAAAAAATTACAGATATTATAGGTATATCGAAAATATCGTACCGTAATATATCAAAAATATTGATTTTTAAGGTGTACCGAAAAAGATAAGGTATGATACCGATACCGAAATTATTGGTACGATAAATGTATGATATTTTTAAAATTTTAGTATATCGAGATATACCGAAATACCAAAATAGTATTTATAATTTAAAATAATATATATATATATATATATAATACTTATAAGGAAATAAATAGATTTGATATTAATTTAATTATAAAAATATAATTTTTGAAAATCATATAATAATATAATTATACTAAAATATTAATCAAAATATATGCAATCTATATATTACCGATGAGATAGAAAAAAAATCCCACCAAACTTTCAATCTCTTCGAGTTGTGAATGATAGTGAAACATGGTATCCAATCCTTTTAATTATTGTCAATGATATTTTTGCAATCTCATCCTTAACGGATGTTAGTGAGTCTTCTTTTAGCTTGGGTAAAAGGATAGTAGATCTTTTTAGGAGCAATTTAAGTCCTAAAATTATGAAAATATTGGTGTGCACTAATGATTGACTAATAAGAGAAGAAAATATTCTATTGCTGATGAACTTGAATTGCTTAAGAAAATTGAAAAAATTGAAAAGAGTGATTTTTTTATTAATCAAGTATAAATTAACTTTATTATTATTATTATTATTATTATTATTATTATTATTATTATTATGTACTTGAATTGTATTATCAATTTATAAAATAAATTTGTAGATATAAATACGATTGAAGACCAGGCCGTTCTAAATTTCATTCTCACGTCTCCACTTTAGTCAAATTTGAAAATTATACTTATGTTAATTTTGTTAACTCCAATTTTTAACTAACTTTAATTTTTAAAATTTGTTAGTTTTTACGAATATTTAATTTTAAAAAGAATATTTTATTTTTGATAAATATTTTTATTTTTTAGTTTTGTGTAACGTTTACGTAGTAACTATATTAAATTATTTTTTTTTAGTTTAAGAATATGATTTTTAGATATCAAATGTATAATATATATACTATACCAAAATTAAGGTTACCGATATCAGATTATTGATAGGAAAATTTCATCAGAAGATAGTCGCGAGTTGATAAGGGTGGTCACGAGGGTTGAGGTTAAAGAAGCTTTTTTAGTATTGATGGGAATAAAAGCCCGGGTCCTGATGGGTTTAATGCACAGTTCTACAAAGACAATTGATCGGTTGTGGGTTAAGACGTTACTGATGGGGTTTTGGAGTTTTTCAAGAATAGGAAGATGTTAAAGCAATGGAATACATCGGTCCTAACCTTGATCCCCAAAACTGCGGTACCCAAGAAAGTACAAGATTTCAGACCAATTTACTGCTGCAATGTAATTTTATAAAATAATTTCAAAAATCATTTCTAAACGATTTAAAAATGTCATAGGAAAAATTATAAATCTTAACCAATCTGCATTCATCCCCGGTAGGACAATCTCTCATAATATTCTTCTCATGCAGAGCTTTTTAAAAGGCTACGGGAATAAGAAAATATTCCCGAGAGTGGCTTTCAAAATAGATATTAAGAAAGCTTTCGACTCTATTAGATGAGAAGTCATTCAAGACTTTCTGGTTGTATCTGCTTTTCCTATGATTTTTATTGATTGGATTATGCAGTGTGTTTCATCATCCTTCTTTGTTGTTAGCGTCAATGGAGTCCACGGAGGCTATTTCAAGGGTAAAAACGGGGTAAGACAAGGGGACCCCCTCTCTTCTTACCTTTTTGTAGCTATCAAGGCGATCTTTAAGAGCATCTTCGCGATGTGCCGAAATAATCGTCCATACATCTTTCACCCATTCTATGAGGTAGAGGAGGTATCCCATTTATGCTTTGCTGAAGATTTGTTTATTCTAGCGCACGCAAACATTGATTCCATTAAAACTATTAGGGCTGCACTAACGTTCTTTTCTGAGGTTACATGTTTAACTTTTAATGAAAGCAAAAGTGTGACATTTTATGGAGGCGTGAATGACGAAACGAAGCATGACATCTTCAACATCATGGACATCAAGGAAGGCAATTTTCCTATTATTTTATTGATTGGATTATGCAGTGCATTTCATCATCCTTCTTTGTTGTTAGCATCAATAGAGTCCACGGAGGCTATTTCAAGGATAAAAACGGAGTAAGGCAAGGGGACCCCCTCTCTTCTAACCCTTTTGTAGCTATTATGGCGATCTTTGAGAGCATCTTCGCGATGTTCCGAAAGAATCGTCCATACATCTTTCACCCATTCTGTGAGGTAGAGGAGGTAACCCATTTATGCTTTGCTGACGATTTGTTCATTCTAGCGTACGCAGACATTAATTCCATTAAAACTATTAGGGCTGCACTAACGTTCTTTTCTGAGATTACATGTTTAAATTTTAATGAAAGCAAAAGTGTGACATTTTATGGAGGCGTGAATGACGAAACGAAGCAGGACATCTTCAACATCATGGGCATCAAGGAAGGAAGTTTTCCCGTAAGGTATTTAGGAATTCCGTTAACCGCGAAGCAGATTGAGATCTCACACTACAAGCCTCTGATTGAAAAGGTAAAAAATACGATATTTAGCTGGGCAGCGAAAAAACTTTCTTATGTAGGGAGGATCGAACTTATCAAAACCGTGGTCATGGGCATAGTTGGCTACTGAGCGCAGCAAATGGTCATTCCGAAGAAGGTAATGAAGGAGCTCAATACACTAATGAGGAACTTTATCTGGGGCAGTAGCGGAAGAGGAGGAAAAAAGGTCAAATGGACCGCTCTCTGCAAACCGAAGGACGAATGAGGCATCGACTTGAAGAACTGTATCGAGTGGAATAAGGCTCTCACCTTCAAGCATTTATGGGCTTTGGAGCGCAATCAAGAGTCACTATGGATCAAATGGTTGCATACGAGGTTTATGAAATACAAAACCAGCATCTGGACTTGTAAAATTCATGAAGGTATGAGATGGTCTCTAAAAAAGATTCTTAAACTAAGAAGCGATATTGTAGATATTTATGACATCCGCTAGGGGACGGGAAATGAACTCTATTCTGGCACGACCCCTAGTTCGAAAACTAACCTATCATCCACAAGGAAGAGTTTCAAAATACCTGCATCAGAAGGGACTGCACATAAGCGAAAATCAGAGACATTAAAGACATGAATTGGGACTCACTCGTGAGAAGAAATCTAGAAGGATAGAGGATCCTTGATCATATAAGTAACATACAACTACATGACAAACCGGATATTCATGAATAGAAAGCTGAGGACAATGGGAAGCTGGTATTGAAGAAAATATGGGAGGTAACACGGGAAAAAGCATAGAAAGTAGAATGGGCTCCTCTTGTATGGTCAATGAAGATTATCCATAGACACCAGTTCATCCTATGGCTCGTTTTCTGGGAAAGACTCAGCACTCGTGATCGTATCAGCAAGTATATGAGCATCCCGGACACGAATTGTCTTTTATGTAGAGGAAATGAAGAAACCATAGATCACCTATTCGGGAGCTGCTGTATTGCTTCAGAGCTTTGGGACAGATTCTATAAAAGCTTAGAGCTAATCAATTTCCCGAGCGAATGGAATGAAATCAAAGATGCATCACTACTTAAAGCCAAGGGAAATAGATTTGCAACAAGCGTGTTCAAGTGCGGCTAGAATGCAGCACTACTCAAAGCTAAGGGAACGTGGACAAAAATTCCAAGCACGGAGCAGAACTAGAATATCTGTAGGAACTGGAATTTACCGTTTTTTAAACTCACTAGAATTGAAATAATTGTAATTAGATAATTCATTTACGTTTTTAGCTTTTTAGCTTTTATTCAAAATGACACGACTTCAAAATCATTCTAGGCCTGTCTAGAATGATCTCTTAAACTCGTGGGTTTTTTCCCATTTTTGGGAATTTTTAATGAAATGACGCTAAGTCATTTTTCTAAAAAAAAATCAAGATAAGATAAAGGTATGAATTTTTGTATACCAAAATTTTCGGTAAGGTATAAGGTATGGATAAAAAAAATTAAGATATACCATACCGATCCATCCCTAGAAATGACTAACTACTCCAACCGCATGATTTATACCCAGTCTTGTGCAGACCATTGCATATATCAGAATGCCTATTTCTGAATCATATGGAACCTTGCACATTTCTTATCTTTTCTCTTCATCATTGAGAGAATTGTCTTGTTTATTTTCAAGTGTGTAGCCAATGGACAAGCAACTAACTTTTCCTTGTTCATATAAAATCTTTTTAGAATCTTCTCAATATCTCTCTCTTGAGACAACCATAGTCTTTTCTATACCCGATCACGAATGACCTACATTCCAAGACTTTATCTTTCTTGACCCAAGTCTTTCATCTCAAAAGACTTGGTCAAATCCTTTTTTAATTTGAAAATCTTGAACTTGTTTCTCCCTACAAATAGCATGTCATCAACATACAAGAGAAATATAATAAAATCATTAGAAGCAAACTTTTTCACAAATACATGATGATCTATAGACATCTTCATGTACCCATGGATGGTCATGAATGACTTAAACTTAAGATATCACTGCCTTGGTTTTTGCTTCAAACCGTACAGACTTTAGACAAGTTTGAACACCTTGTTTTCCTCACCCTTCTTATTATAACCTTCAAGGTACTCTATATAAACATCTTCATTCAAATTACCGTAGAGAAATACAGTCTTGACCTCAAGTTGTTCAACCTCAAGATCCATACAAGAAGCTAGACCTAACACCACCCAGATGAAAAGTCATCTTCACTACCGGTGAGAAAATCTCATCATAATTGATTCCATGTCTCTGGACAAAACCCTTGACAACCAATCTAGCCTTGTATCGTGGCTTTTTTCATCACCCTCTTTCTTGATCTTGTACACCCATTTATTTTGTAATACTTTTAAGTTCTTTGGTCTTTCTATTAATCATATGTGTCATTTTTTAGCAATGACTACATCTCTTCATTTATGGAAGCTAACCATTCTTCCTTGTGAGCATCCTCGAGAGCCTCCTTATAGTATACGGGCTCCCCACAATCAGTTAGAAGGACATACTCTCTGTAGTTGGATACTTAGAACTTGATATTTTCTTCCTAGTAGACCTCATAAGTACATATATTTGTTTATTCTGTTGATTTCCATCTTCTTGTTGAACTTTAAAATGAGCCTCAATATTATCACCAAGATCAACTTATGTATCATTTTCATGGCCTACAGCTTGACCGTGAAGAACATCAGCATCACTATCTGTGTTTAAAACTACATGTGGCATTGTCTCTTCAACATTATGAGATAGCTCAAGACTAAGAACATCACGTATGTGCGCATCAAGTTTGTCACCATCTTCAAAAAATTTAATGGTCTGATCTTAAAGGAATACCACATCTTGGCTTCTCAAAACCTTATTGTCAACTAGATCATAACACTTGTATCCACACTTTTCATCACCATAACCCAAAAATACGCATTGCCTGGTTTTTGCATCTAGCTTAGACCTTTCATTTTTTAGAACATAAACAAAAGCTCTACAACCAAAAATACGTAAATAGTCATAACTTACATTTTTACCTGACCAGAAGTTTTCTGCACACTTATTATTCAATGGTTTGGATGGAGAACAGTTGATCACATAGTGCTAATGGCTTCAGCCTAGAAATGCTTAGCCAACATGGCATGAGAGAGCATATTCCTCATTCGTTCCAACATTGTTATGTTTATCCTCACTTTCACTCTATTAACTGACATTATTGTTTACTTTGATCCGGTCGAGTTGGTTTTCGTTTACCAGCACGTAGGTATTGAGCATAGTTTGTTCACGTCGAATACCCTGCTCTTTAAAATAATAATCAAATGAGCTCATGTACTTTCTCCATTATCGATGGCACCCGTCTATCTCTCTTTCAACCGGGCACCCCTTCATTTCTAGACTTTCAACCACCCCTTCATTTCTAGGCAGGTTTCAATCTCATCCCTTAATATCCCTTAATATGTTCAGTTTATATTACTTAGCAAAAAAAACATGATAACAAGCCGGACTTCAGGAAACTAGATTTGGTTTGGCTTATTTCTCCGTTTCTTAATAGACATAGACCACTCCTCACTATTATCACCAGCAATAGTCCGGTCAAAATGCACCTTGTCAGCCTCTGATGAAATCCAATTCAAGAGACTTGTCAGGCTTATTAGATAGCTTGCCAACAGCGTCCATCGAATCATCACGACGATGTAAAGGACACGTGAGGTCCAACTCAACTTTGCAAGTTCTAATTCATTGATCTATTCCGGTAGAAGTTCTGCCACTTCATTCATCAATGCACTTGATGAAATAGAAGAAGTAGACCAAATCAGTAAAGAAAATGAAGAATAATTACAAACCTAACCGAATAATAGAGGAAGAAGAGAGTTCGTAGATATAAAAAAATAATAAACGTTTAAATGTTATATAAAATTGAAAGAGAGATAAAACACTTAGATATAAAATTAATATATATTAAAAATAAATAAAAGTGCGGACGGATGATGACACGGCTAAAATTAACTGAAGTTAACATTTTATTTTATTTATTTATTTATTTGTTGGATTTGAATAAATCTGAACATAATTTACAAGACGATGAATACAATCAACATATTTTTAGGTGATAGATAAATTTAAAAAATAACCTTGACATTGAGAATAAATTTACTATTCTTTCCAAAGTAAAATAATTGGTAAAGTGTTTATTTTAAAAGAATATTAGTTATATTATTATTATTATTATTTATATATAATTTTTTTTTATATATTTACAATTTTCAAAAATCTACTCGTTTGAGTTTGAGTCTAATTAACTTCATCTCAAATTTATTTTGAAAAATATAGGTTATTTATTTGAGATTGTTATTGTGTTCTTTTATCAATTGATTTGATTGTAAATTTGAGGTATTTTATATGAAAAAATGATATCATTTAAATTCGCAAATGTACTAATTTTAAATATAAAATTAATGTCTAAATTAAAAATATGTTAAATTATTTACTAGACTATTATGATAATAAAAATAAAGGGGCATAAATTTAAAAGTATAATTTGAGTTCAAATAATAAAATAAGTGAATATTTTCTTTAAATAAAATAAAATATTAAGAATAAAACATTTAAATAAATAAATTTTCAATTTGTATCCAACCAATATAGTTAAAAAAGAAGAAGCACAAAATCTACTCTTTTGAAATATATATCTTTATTGTAAATTATAGATGTTTAAATATTGTTTTTATTTAAAATCAAACAAAATAATGAAAAGAAAATAATTTATATTATTTTAATAAAACACAAGTATAACTAACATTTCTATATCTTTGACATAAATCACCTCTCACATTTATATTTAAGATTATGATTTTTAGATCTATGATAATTTGTTTCCAACCAATATAGTCAAATTCAAAGAAGAAGCATAAAATCTACTCTTTTGAAATATATATCACTATTACTCTAAATGATAGATGTTTAAATATTTTTTTTATTTAAAATCAAACAAAATAATTAAAAGAAAATATAACTAAATTTTATCTATTTATGAGATAAAACACCTCTCACATTTATATTTAAATTTATGATTTTTAGAATAATAATTTTTAATGTGTAGTATGAACATTATTTATAAAATTATATTTTTAAATATTGATATATTAATTATTAATCAAATTTTATTTTTGAATAATATTTTTATGTTTATTTTTCAATCTCCATATGGCATATTAAAATATTATTATCATGTAATTTTGAAATTCTGTTTCACACGTCTCCTTATAAGTATTGTCATATTATTAAATTATTATTAGAGTTATTGATATTAAAAAAAATTAAAAAAAAATTAAGGAGAACTATATATAAGGTATGTTATGCTAATAATTCTCCAAAATTAAAATAAAAATAAATGATAGGCAAGAATTTTAAATAGGATCCTTGCTCCTATTTGGTTGTGTTTCCTCTACTCCCTCTCACATGGGGAGAAACAATATTGTAATAAAAGTAAAGAGTTTTTCTTTTATTACAATATTGCCCCTCCTCATGTGAGAGAGAACACAACCAAATGGGAGCATGATCATCCTCCCAAGAATTTAGAATCGAATTATCAAATTCTTGGACTTGGGTCTTTGGTGGGTTAAAGTGACAATTTTCTCCATCAAATTTTATGAACCTTGCCTTGCCTATGAACTCCAAAGGTATGTATCAGGGAATGAGGAGTAAGATTACAATTATTGGAGGGGTCCCAGCGAAAGAGGTCGGGCTTATCGAAGAAATGGAAGGGAGGGTATGATCTAGGATGTATTTCTTATGGTGGACCAACACATAATGGTTTTGGGCAAGTTAAAAATGGGCTGCCTGAAAATATTTAGGTTCTGAAAACAGTTCCGGTTATCAACTACTAGTAAAAATAGAGCTTTTAACGACCAACATGATCACAGAAAACTTACACCGTGATTAATAAAATATTAGTATCGGCGGAACAAACGTCGTGGTTAATAAAAATTATCAGCTACGACTTTCATTATCAGCATTGTCGCTAATATTATCAGCCACGACTTTCGTTATCGGCATTTTCGCTAATGGTCTGGCTTTCCCACCCCTCTCCCGCCTTTATTATCAGCGACATTTTTTTGTCATGAATGTCATGGCTAAAAGTAAAGTTTTCCCGCCATTTTAAAAAAGATTATTAGCCACGACAATAACATAATTTTGTGGCTAATAACCTATATTATCAGCCACGACATTATGTTATCGCCGTTGCTGATATTCTAAAACTATCAGGGACGGCGATAGCATAATGTCGTGACTGATATTATAGATATTAACCACGATATTATGCTATCGCTGTCCCTAATAATCGTATCAACGACCCACCAATAAATGTCGTCGCTGATATTATTTGCCAAATAAGTTTCATGGCCTTTAAATAGCACGCTCCTCTGTCGCTTCTCCTAAGGAATTTGAGATTCTCCTAAATGTGAAACTAATGATTTTCTTCCAACCAATAGCCAATCGGATCTTCCTAATCTCTTCTGAGATATCTCCATCTTCAATTGGTTAAAAAGAAATTGAAGATAAAGATTTCTTAGAAGATCTCGATTGTCTATTGGTTGAAAAAAATCTATTGGTTAGAAACACATTGGTTGAATCCATATATAGATAAGAAGCAAAACACACCAATTTTCTCAATAATCATCAAGCACTTCTTGCAAATCTCCATCATTTTCAATTAGTTAGACTGAATTAATTAAATATGGAGATTTCCAATGAGAGTTTGATTGTTTATTGGTTAGAAGCATTTCTCTTTAAGGAATTTTCTCAATGATCAACAAACTCTTCTACGAAATCTCCATCTTCAATTGGTTATAATGAAATTGAAGATGGAGATTTCCCGAGAGAGCTTGGTTGTCTATTGTGGTTTGACACTAAAGCGTAGAACAAATATAGAGAGTTAGAGTTTGTAATCCTTATTATAAATTTATTGAATAGATTTCTGAAAGCAAGACGTGGGACATTGTTGGTCTGAACCTGAGTAAGATTATTATGTCGTTATTTTGTTCTTTCTTACTTTTACGCTATTATTCTACATTCCACAACGGTTTCTATTATTCCTCTTTCATTTGTAGGGTGATAGTTTTCACTACAAACCGGTATTAGAGCAAAGTTGGTCTAAGGTTGTCGCGGTTCGATTTTTTGGTGAGTTTTTTTTCTTGATTCAGTCAACTATTTAGAATATTTGAGATGGGGTCGACTTATAGGGCTGATATCGAGAATTTCGATGGGAAGAAGGACTTAGGGTTGTGGAAGATGAAGATGATGGCACATTTAGGCAACATGGGAGTTGCCAAAGTACTCTAGGAGGAATCGTAATTACTAACCTAAATGAACAAGGAGAAAAAGATGGAGGTGTTGGAAAGGACCTAAAACAACTTGATTCTTAATCACATTGATAAGGTTATGCGAGAGGTTGTTAGTGTCATGACGACAACATAGGTGTGACTTCGATTGGAGTCTTTATATATGACTAAGACACTATTGACTCTGATATACATCAAGCATAGATTCTTCAAGTTTAGAATGACTAAGAGTAAGGACTTATAGATGCATCTCGACGATTATGTCAAGATTCTCATTGATTTTAAAAACACCGGGGATAAATACAAGGTTGAGGATAAGGCGTTGATGCTTTTGAATTCATTACCAAAGTCGAATGAGACGTTCGTAGACGTTCTAATGAGTGCGTTGAGATCGAAGGACCGAAAGATGAGGAATAAAAAGAGCAATGTAAGTGGAGATGGACTATTAGTTTGAGGGAGAACCAAGAGGAGAGAAAAGGCGTTCGATGTCTCTCGGGAAGAAATCTATTAAGTGCTATAATTGTTGCAAGAAGGGTAACTTTAAGAGAGATTGTCCAGATTTGAGTAACGACGGAAAGAAGATAGAAGTAACAACAGTTATTCAAAAGGTCGAGAATGGGTACAAAAGTGCGGACGTTCTTGATGTCTCCACTAATTAGTTCGACAATCGTTATATTATGAATTTCGGGTGTTCGTTCCATATGATATCTAACGATAGTTAGTTCGAGACATATGAGAATACTTTGGTGGGCAATGTTTTGTTAGGTCACAACAAGTCTTATTAGGTAATGGAGATATGGATAGTGTGTTTGAAGATGCATGATGGAATTGAGAGGGTATTGACGGACGTACAACACGTCTCGGACCTTCGGAGGAATTTAATCTCTCTCAAATCAATAGACCAACTTGGTTTGTATGGAAGAGTGAGAATAACATATTGAGGGTCATAAATGGATCGCTAGTGGTAATGAGAGGCGTCCAAGAGAATAGTCTTTACGTCTTTCAAGGTAGAACCTTGGTTGGTGATATGGCGGTAGTGGTAGAGCCTCGAGATGTATCGCCCACGAGTCTATGTCATAAGAGATTGGGACACCTAAGTGAGAGGAGTTTAAAGGAGTTGAGTAAGAGAGGCTATTTTGGCAAGAAGAAATTTGATGATTTGAATTTTGCAAGAACTACATATATAGTAAATCTATGAGGGTGACGTTTGGGGAGTTAGTTGAAATGACTCGGGAGACGCTCACTTATGTTCACTTAGACTTATGGGGGTTGACGAGGACTGCAACTCCAGGTGGAGGTCGGTACTTTATCACCTTCGTTGATGATTGTTCGCGAAAGGTTTAAGTATACATCTTGAAGCACAAGGATGCGAAATTTGTTAAGTTCAAAGAGTGGAAGAAGATGGTAGAGACTTATATTAGGAAGCATGTTAAAAAGCTCCGAAAAGATAACGGTTTAGAATACCTAGGCTAGGAGTTCAATCAGTTTATCATGGAAGAAGGTATGGTTCGTTACAAAACCGCCGATAGACACCGAAACAAAATGGTTTGACATAGCGAATGAACAACACTACTTGAGCGTGTATGTTGTTTGAGGTCGGTCTACCGAAGCAGTTTTAGGGTGAGGAAGTTAAAATTGTGTCTTATCTTATCAATCCTTGTCCATCGATGATATTGGAATGCAATACACTGGAAGAAGTTTGAAATGGTGCTCCTCCAAAACTTGACACCTGAATGTATTTGGCTGTGTTGCTTACATGCACCAATGGGATAGAAATCTTGATCTGAGAGCAAAGAAGTGTATATTCATTGGATAAACTGAGGGGGTAAAGGGTTGAAAACTATTTTGCAAGAACGGGGAGACGACCGAGTGCATCATTAGTCGTGATGTGGTCTTTAAGGAAACCGAGTCCTATTATGGAACAACACAGTCAGTTAAAGCTAGCGTAGTCGTTAAAGAGAGGACCAAATTTGAGGTGGAGTTCGTAGGAGGGATTACTAAAGAATCGGTAGACAGAGGAGGTTGGTGAAGAGGATGAAATAGACAATCAGGTAGAGGAGGAAGGTACATATTCGAAAGAGAACCTTAGCTCCTACCAGTTAGAGCGAGATGAAGACCGTAAGACAACCCGAGCTCTAGAGAGATTTGAATACTCCAATTTGGCGGCCTTTGTATTCCTTGTGGCATATGAGGTACATAATTCAGAGCTAAGATCAATTGGAGAAGCGATGGAGAGTAGGGAGAAAATCGAATGGAAGTGTGCTATGGTGGAGGAGATGGTATCGCTTGACAAATGCGAGATGTGGAAATTTGTGGAAAAACTCAAGAATCAATGAGTGTTTGGTTCAAAGTGGGTATTCAAGTACAAAGAAGGTATAGAGAATAGTAACAAACCAAGGTTTAAGGCAATATTGGTAGCTAAGAGCTTCACACACACAAATGGGTCGACTTTAACGAGATCTACTCCCCGATAGTGAAGAGCATGTTCATTCGTGTGTTGCTCGCTCTAATGAATTAATTTGACTAGGAGCTTGAGCAAATGGACGTGAAGATGACATTTTTTCATGGGATCTTGGAGGAGAAGATCTTCATGATGCAACTCGAGAGGTTCGTCAAACCCGGTGATGAAGGCAAGGTATGCCTCCTTAAATGCTCGTTTTATGGTTTGAATCAATCCCCAAGACAATGATTTTTTCCCTTTGATGAATTCACAGTTCGTAATGATTTTTTAAGGAAAAATTTTGATAGTTGTGTCTATGTCAAATGCGTTGATGTTTGAGGGATCTTCCCATTGTTATACGTGGATGATATGTTGATCGCATCGGGAAACAAGAAAAAGGTTCGAAAGGTCAAGAGTTTTCTAGGTAGTGAGTTCAAGATGAAGGATATGAGACCAACAAAGAAAATTTTAGAGATGGTGATTGAGCGGGATTAGGAGAAAGTCTTTTTGTTCGTGTCTTAAAGAGAGTACCTCCGAAAAGTGGTTGCCAAGATCGGGATGTCTAACGCTAAGTCGGTTCAAACGCCATTAACTACTCATTTCAAACTCTCCTCAAACATATCACCGAGTACCAAGGAGGAAAAGGTGAGAATGGAAAATACGCCATATGCAAGTGTTGTCGGGAACCTAATGTATGCCATGGTATGTATACGACCCGATCTTGCTCACGCGGTCAGTCTTGTTAGTCATTTATGGCGAACCCAGAGAAAGAACATTTGGAGGCGACAAAGTGGGTTCTCCGTTACGTTGGGGGATTCTTAGATGCCGATCTTTGTTTTAAACGGGCGAGTGTAGGTGATGATAAGTTGAGAGAATATGTTGATGTTGATTTTGTAGGTGACTTGGACAAGAGAAGGTCCATAATGGGATATGTGTTTACCCTATTTGGATTCTCGGTAAGTTGGAAGGAACAATTACACCGTAGTTTCCCTTTCAATAACGGAGGCCGAGTATATCGCTGAGACGGAGGGCGTCAATGAGGCACATTGATTGAAGGGTCTTGTGGGTGAATTTGGGGGTAAAGCACGATAAAGTGGAGTTGTTTTGCAATAATCAAAGCACCATACAATTGTCCAAGAACTCGATATTTAATAAGCACACAAAGAACATCGATATTCGGCTTCACTATATTCGATATGTCATAGTGAATGATGCGGTATTTATGGAGAAGGTTCACATAGATGAAAATCTCGCAGATATGGCCACGAAGGTGGTGACGAAAATCAAGTTTCGGAAATATTGCAACTTAATTCACGTCATAAAGGTTAGAACGTAATCGAAGAAGTAGGAGGATCAGTTTTAAGGAATTCTCGGTGATGAGGCTCATTCGTTTGACAATAGATATAGATACAAGGTGGAGAATTTGTGGAATTGAGCATAGGGTTTTGAGGTACAATTTGATGGTCCTCAATGTTAAGTATAAAAAGGGGAAGGAAGATATGTGCGATTATTTGGTGGATTCGAAAGGCATGAAATTACATAATGATGAATATGTCAATCAAATCGTATTATTATAGAAATGTTATCTAAATCGCCACGAGATCATATCATGGTGGATATGTCAATGATATCACATGATCTTTACCCTAATTATGAATTCTAAAATCCTATATATATACATTATAAATGAGAAGAGTGTGTGAGATTAAAACTTAGAACAAACAGAGAGAGTTAGAATTTTTAATCCCTATTATAACTCTGTTGAATCGATTTTTTGAAAGTAGGACGTAGGACATTGTTGGTTTAAACCAAAGTAAGACTTTTGTGTCGTTATTTCGTTCTTTCTTAATTTTACGCTATTGTTCTGCATCCACTATGGTTGTTATTATTCCTCTTTCATTCTTAGAGTGATAGTTTTCACCACAATGTTTATGAAAAATATCTTCGTTTGTACATACATTAGACCCGACATGGTATTCTAGTACTAGTGAACATTTCACTACTCATATAGAGAATCTTCAAATTTATTTTCCCTATAAATTATTATTGGTAATGGTACATCTTTACAAATTTCTAATAATATGAATTTTGTTATTTTGAGTTTTACAAAACCTATACAACTATAAATTATTTTTCATATTCTTGAAAACACAAACAATTTATTAAGTATTGTTCATTTACCACTAATAATATTGTTGTCTTTCAATTTCATCCATCTTATTGGACGGTAAAAAATTGAACTAGATTTTTCTGAGGCACTCTTAAGAACAACTTGAACTCCTTACCCAAGTTCGGGCATAGAGGTGAATTAGGCACCTAGGGCCACATAACCCCTTATAGAAATTGATTTTAAAAAACTACTTACATTGTTAGAACCTAGAGTCTAAAATTGTTTTGTAAAATAGTTTACCAACTATGCTCTACTAAATATTATAATTTTTAAGACTATAATATGTTATATATGTCGATTTTTCTTAAAATCACAAAATATATTAAAAAAAAATTATCACTTGGGCTGGTTGGTTAGGATTATTTGAATAATTTGATAATAAAAAAAAATGATGATCGGTGATGATTTTGAGAAAGTGATTTAATGTTATTTTTTTTTTTTTTGATAAAATGACTAAAGAGTTTTGATATATATAAATAAAATAAAAAATAATAATTTTAAATCAACAATATTTTAGTGTTTTAATTAATGGATTGAGTAATTAAAGGAGAGAATAAGTGAAATAATATTTAATTTTTTTAATAATTTAAATAAATCAAATCCGAAATAGGTACCGTTATTGTTCAACAACATTCGCATGACATCCGGCATCTTTTGATCGATATGTCATTTGTCATTTCCCATTAGTTTCAAGTTATCTGTGTTGAAGCTATCTACATAGGAAAACCACACAAGAATTTCAAATAATCCACATCACCAACTTTTTCTCCTCTAGGTTGATGTTTGGAAACCTGCCTTATTTTCTAAATATATAGCTATCATTCTTGTAAAGTTTTTGTATTCCCCACAAAAAAAATTCTTAATATGTTTCTTTCTCATTTTAAATCTAAAAAAAAAAAAAAGAAAAAGAGAAAAAAAAATGTTTTGGGCCTAAAACAATTCTTTGTAAGAGATATACTTGATTTTAGAATCAATTTTTAATGAACTGTTGATTTTATCTCAAACATCACATCCACTTGGATTCACTATTCATATTATCAAATAAATAAACCAAAAATATTTTAACATACGCATCACATTCTACCATTTTCATTAGGTGTTGCTAGCCCATCATTTTTAGGTATTAGGGACCTACTAAAATCCACAGATAAAACGAACAAAAGAATTATAGTTCATTGATCCTAAGACAAGACAAGACAAGACAAGACAAGGGAACTTAGGCAGGCTTATTAGAGTTTAAGTGCATATAATAACTATAAAAAAAAAACTAATAGCTTATAAATCTTTATTCTTTTTTCTCACCATAATTTTTTTTTCATTCCTCTAAAAATAAAAAATATATTAAAAATACAAAATAGATTAGGGTCCACAAGGTTTATAATAAGAAAAATTGACTAATTTTAAGCAAAATATATATTCTAAGAGTAGCGACTGTTACAAGCGTAACATGGTGGCCTCGGTCCGGGCTTGATTGCGGATGGCCAGGACCGAGAGGTACCCAAAAAGAGTCGCGGGGGTGCGGCAGGGTACCGGAGATGAGAAGGCGATGGAACTAAAGCTGGTGTTCTGGCACTTGTGTGAAGCGCCAGGACCGAGAAGAAGCGTGCCGAGACGAAGTCGCGTGCGGGCGACTTAGGTGCAGAGTTTCAGCCGAGTTGTCTTGGCTGTGTGTTGGCCAGGACCGAGAGGGGTGCCGAGAAGAGTGTCGCGGGCGTGCGGCACTGGCGCCAGAATGCTATGTAATCAATGTTGCTGTCGGACCGAAGGGTTGAGTACCAGGACCGAGAGATTGGTGTTAGCATGCGTTTGTCATGGCCGGATTGCGGAAGGCCAGGACCGAGTGGAGGCCGAAGTGGGGTCGCGTGCGTGCGACCTAGGGCCGAAAGAATAACAACAGCCAGCGCATGGAGTGTGCGCGCAGCAGGTGGGAAAAGTGTGGAGAAGGTAGCATCAGACCAAGGGAAGGTCAGCCTTGCGGATGCATCCGACCGAGGGGGAAAGCTGACCAAGTGTAAGCATCAGACCGAGGACCGAGGACTGAGGACCGAGTATTTCAGACATGGGCCGGATCATTGTGCATGGGTTAGGCCTCGATCATGGATCGGGCCTTTGGCCGGTTTTGGACCGGTACCCGATCCGACCCACTGGGCGACCGAAGAGAAGAGTCGCGCCAGGTCAAAGGAGGAATAAGTCTCAGCCACGACCGAGTATTTCGGGAGGGCCCGGTCAAGATCCTATTATTTCGGAAGGCCAAGACTTGGATGACTTTTTCAGCAACGACTTGGCCAAGGCGGCTTCCTGAGTCTCTAGGTTTCCCATTGTTGTATTCTTAGGGCTATAAATATGTCATGAGCTGCACAAGACGAATAGTGGGGATCCAGTTGGGTTTTGGTTGGATTTTTGGAGAGAAAAATATCCCCCACAAGTGAGTGTCTTTTGTGTGCAGCCGTGATAATTTATAGCCTCTTTGTAATCTTTATTTGTGAGTAAATATAATACAAAGTTGGGCATTTGCCCGTAATCTGGTGTGTGTTTATCTTTGCTGAATGTTTGATTTATCATTGTGGGTCTGGGCAAGTTTTGTTGAGTTATTTGTTTATTTCTTTGTGAGAAGTGAACCTCGGAGTTGGCTGACTGTTTTGGTGCGCAAAACAGGCCGCACAAGGGCGAAAAACTTAGTAAAAATTCCGCTGCATAATTGCCTTTGTGACAGGTGGTATCAGAGCCCAAGTTGCTGGATATTTTTCAAGAGATGGCCGAAAATCAACCAACCAGAAGTCGTGTTCTAGAGAGAGAACCAAGGGTGCGACACCTTGAAGACTTGGCTGGTGCCCCAACCCCCGGTGGAGAAGATTCTTTATCTATTTTCAGAACAGATTGCCTTAATTCAGATTGGTTGTCCAGGAGGGATACTAGTGCTGAAGTTTTGGATTCTGTTGGAAAGAAGGTGTTTCTATGCGAGGAAGGCCTTGAATCTAAACGGGAAAAACTTGATAGAGAGATCAAGTTGTGGAAGATAGTTGCTGCTTCGAGATTGGAAACAGTAGGGTGTTCTTCAACATGGTTCAAGGTACGTGAACCAACATTCTTTGGCGGTTTGAAGAGCTGCAAAGAAAGGGAAAAGTTTCTGTGGGATCCTGGAGGAGATTGCACAGCAACGAAGGTCATTATGGTGGAGCGAGGATTTAGAACCAGCATGTGTCTTATGGGGGATGCAGACCTTTATTGGAGGGCTTGGCTATTCAAAGATCCTTGTTCAGATCATAAGAAGATGGGCTTGCGGGAAGTCCTATTAAGAATTCAAAAGCGGGGATATGTTTGGTCCCAATATAAAGGCCGAGAGAAGGCCTTGAATTCCAAAGCAGCGCCGAGTAAAGGCGGGCAGATTGCTGATTTCCATGCGGGATATTGGCTGGGGCAGATCAGGTGTGTTTCTGTCCTCTTAGATGGTGGTGATATCATTCTAGGAAATGTGTTTCTGGTCCAAGCAAAGGTGGAAGTGCAGACTTATGTTGAAGTGCTGCCAAGTGGAGAGTCGAATTCTCCCTCCTTTATGGCAGAAACTTGTGGTGCTCCAAGGAGAAAGAAGTCGAGATGTCTCATAAACATTCATCCGGATGTAGGCCGAATGTGGGAAGAAGAGGCGGATGCGTCGGCTTTGATGGAGATGAGGGCCAACGGGGGCCAAGTGTCGGCCTATGTTAAGGGCCCGGCACTTAAGAAGTCCGGACTCTTGAAGGATGCTAAAAAGGTAACCAAGGGGGACTTCACACATCAGCCGCGGGGGAAGCTGATGGCTTGTTCAGTATGTAAACTGGGCAAGACCGAGAAGAAGATGGAAGTGGGTCTGCTGCAGCGACCATCACATATTCCGGGGAGAATGGGCAGATGTCTCTCAAAGGGCTTCGTTCTCGAATTCCCAAGGGCAAGTGGGAAGATCTCTACTCCGTGTGTGGGTAGATCAGCCAAGTATACGGTCTCAATGGGGGTGCTAAAGGTGTTTCCAGCAGGGGAGACCGAGGAGTGTTTTCCTAGATACTTGGGTGCGGAGAAATTCCTGAAGGTGATCAGGAAGACCTCGGTCCCGGGAGTGGGCCGATCATACAAGTATACGGTCTTATTGGGATGGCTGAAGGGATTCTCGGCCGAGAAGACTATTGAAGGGTGTTTCATATACTTGGATGCGGAAATATTCCTGAATGCGAACAGGAAGACCTCTATCCAGGGTGCGGATAGATTTGCTGAGCACACGGTCCTGATGCGGATGCTAAAGGTGAGTTTGGCTAGGGGGGCCGAGAAATTATATTCTATGTGCTTGGGTGCGGCGAAATTCCTAAAGGCGTGCAGGAAGACCTCTATCCAGGGTGCGGATAGATTTATTAAGCACACGGTCCTGATGCGGATGCTAAAGGTGAGTTTGGCTAGGGGGACCGAGAAATTATATTCTATGTGCTTGGGTGAGGCGAGTTTGGTGCAACCCACAACGAGGACGTTGTGTTCTTCTAGTGGGGGTGGTGTGTTACAAGCGTAACATGGTGGCCTCGGTCCGGGCTTGATTGCGGATGGCCAGGACCGAGAGGTACCCAAAAAGAGTCGCGGGGGTGCGGCAGGGTACCGGAGATGAGAAGGCGATGGAACTAAAGCTGGTGTTCTGGCACTTGTGTGAAGCGCCAGGACCGAGAAGAAGCGTGCCGAGACGAAGTCGCGTGCGGGCGACTTAGGTGCAGAGTTTCAGCCGAGTTGTCTTGGCTGTGTGTTGGCCAGGACCGAGAGGGGTGCCGAGAAGAGTGTCGCGGGCGTGCGGCACTGGCGCCAGAATGCTATGTAATCAATGTTGCTGTCGGACCGAAGGGTTGAGTACCAGGACCGAGAGATTGGTGTTAGCATGCGTTTGTCATGGCCGGATTGCGGAAGGCCAGGACCGAGTGGAGGCCGAAGTGGGGTCGCGTGCGTGCGACCTAGGGCCGAAAGAATAACAACAGCCGGCGCATGGAGTGTGCGCGCAGCAGGTGGGAAAAGTGTGGAGAAGGTAGCATCAGACCGAGGGAAGGTCAGCCTTGCGGATGCATCCGACCGAGGGGGAAAGCTGACCAAGTGTAAGCATCAGACCGAGGACCGAGGACTGAGGACCGAGGACTGAGGACCGAGTATTTCAGACATGGGCCGGATCATTGTGCATGGGTTAGGCCTCGATCATGGATCGGGCCTTTGGCCGGTTTTGGACCGGTACCCGATCCGACCCACTGGGCGACCGAAGAGAAGAGCCGCGCCAGGTCAAAGGAGGAATAAGTCTCAGCCTCGACCGAGTATTTCGGGAGGGCCCGGTCAAGATCCTATTATTTCGGAAGGCCAAGTCTTGGATGACTTTTTCAGCAACGACTTGGCCAAGGCGGCTGCCCGAGTCTCTAGGTTTCCCATTGTTGTATTCTTAGGGCTATAAATATGTCATGAGCTGCACAAGACGAATAGTGGGGATCCAGTTGGGTTTTGGTTGGATTTTTGGAGAGAAAAATATCCCCCACAAGTGAGTGTCTTTTGTGTGCAGCCGTGATAATTTATAGCCTCTTTGTAATCTTTATTTGTGAGTAAATATAATACAAAGTTGGGCATTTGCCCGTAATCTGGTGTGTGTTTATCTTTGCTGAATGTTTGATTTATCATTGTGGGTCTGGGCAAGTTTTGTTGAGTTATTTGTTTATTTCTTTGTGAGAAGTGAACCTCGGAGTTGGCTGACTGTTTTGGTGCGCAAAACAGGCCGCACAAGGGCGAAAAACTTAGTAAAAATTCCGCTGCATAATTGCCTTTGTGACAGCGACCATCTTCGGACAAGCGATTATGATACATTTGTAAACGAACTAATTAAGTAGTAGAAGTCCCTTCCTAAAGGTAACCTTACATTTATCCAAAATCTATTCATTTTCTTTTTTCTTAAGTAACAACCGTCTATAGAGCTAAAAAATACGTTAATGCCCTCTAAAAGTGTAAAATGTTTTATCTTGTAAAAGACAAATAAAAAGAGAAGGTCGCATTTAATATTATTTCAAAACATTTCTTGTAACTTGATTTTATTTGAAAGAGACAAGAAAAGTTATTAATGTTGTTTAGTTTATATAAAGTCAAACAAGTTGCTTTAATTAATGACTATTTATCCCTATAGTGATTAATAAATGATAGTTGTACATGATAGCTAGATGAAGTATGAACTAAGGGATATGAATGAGTTGTTGGAGGTAAGGAGACTTCTTTGTAAGACTCTTTATACTCTAGTGTTGCATCAATCTCCCCAGATGACAAGCCTTCTTGCACTCTGTTCAGGTGATTGTAGTAGATCTGGATAATTCTTTCATGAAAAGTAGCCTCATCACTTTCAAATAAAGGCAAAATGGAGAATTAGTTGAATAATAAAAAAATTACAGTTGGTGTTGAGAAACAATATATTCACAAAAGAAAAAAGGAATGTTCATTGAAGTAAAGAAATAACAACGTTTGAAGGCAACGAGAGTTCAATCAAAGATGAAATTTCTCATTTTAAGTAGACTTTTAATGTTGTAGGTTTGGTATGTTTTATGTCTTTTACTTATTTGGTTTGTTGTGTTTTGTTTAATCAAAGCTAAGATTTGTCTAGCTTTGATCTTGACTCATTTTAGATTCTCCTTCACATTTGGGTTTCTTTAATGAAATGACTTTAAGTCGTTTTCCAAAAAAAAAAAATAAAAGTTTTCTTCAAACCTCAAGGATTTTTGTCATTCTCGAGTCCATCATCGCCAGTTTTTATTTCATGACTAACATCAAAACTCTCAAACACAAAATCAAGTTTTAACATCTTCAAGAATATGAAGATGATTGGGGATGATAGTATGCAGACCCTACTGAAAGTTCAAATCAGCAAACTTCCTCTGCACATCTAAAGTTGGTTCATTTTAATCAAGAATGTGACACACATTATTAGCTTGAACGCCATGCTCTACCGTAGAATGAACCTCTGGATTAACAGTTGCTCCAAACTCTTGAATTGGGTTAGAATTTGCCGTCTTAGGCTTCCACTCTTTAATTGGGAGAACGGTTTAATTTGAGTAGGTTACAAACCACATTTGGGTTTCTTTAATGAAATGACTTTAAGTCGTTTTCCCTAAAAAAAAAATAAAAGTTTTCTACAAACCTCAAGGATTCTTGTCATTCTCGAGTCCATCATCGCCGGTTTTTATTCCATGACTAACATCAAAACTCTCAAACACAAAATCAAGTTTTAACATCTTCAAGAATATGAAGATGATTGGGGATGATAGCATGCGGACCCTACTGAAAGTTCAAATCAGCAAACTTCCTCTACACATCTAAAGTTGGTTCATTTGAATCAAGAATGCGACACACATTATTAGCAAGAACGTCATGCTCTATTGTAGAATGAACCTCTGGATTAACAGTTGCTCCAAACTCTTGAATTGGGTTAGAATTTGCAGTCTTAGGCTTCCACTCTTTAGTTGGGAGAACAGTTTAATTTGAGTAGGTTACAAACCACAATCAGATGAGATATACAATACATGTAGAAAATATTGTCTAGTTTCATTTATTTCTCCTTGAGATTTTCTACAATAGCATCCTATTTCAGAAAACATATACATGAAGGACCGTGAGAAAAGTAAACTATTCTTCAAATTGCAAGCATGCATGGAGTTGAAAAATTACGTAAATTGTGAAAAGGCATGAGAAAATAAAATAAGGTAGAAAAGTACTACATTGAGGATTAACGAAACAACATGTGACAAGTGAATATGAGCAAACCTCATAAGATCACAAAGTAGGAGATATATATCCTTAGCAAGACTAGTTGATGAATCTACATATTTTTATTTTTGGTCTGACTTCCCAGCATTGTTAAGAGTTTTATCCATATATCTTTCCTTACTATTCTTGTTACAGTTTGTGGACACAGATGAAATCCCCTCCAGATCAGCAGGGTGAATTTTGAAAACTCCTCATGCCCAACTTAACAAACTGGATGGGCGTTCACCGGTCATTGGGATGAGAAACTCTCAAGAGAGTACAATATCCAATCCTAAGAAGTTCCTAAGAAGTTGTGGATCCAATATCCCACAACCAAGGTAGGGTGAGAAATCAACACTCAGTGGTTGTTGTAGTGTTTCAACAACGACTATGAAAACTAGGCATTGTAATAGGATAAAGAAACCAACTACAACTAGTACTGGTCAATGCTAAAAAATACTACACTAAGAAAGTAACCGAGTCGGAATCACACTTGGAAATTCAAGCGAATAGACCGAAGTCCGTTCTATACTATAAACGAATATGTAGAAAGAAGCCAAAAACCGACGGACGATTTCTAACGGAGAAATCGCAGATGTCCAACAACAAGTCGCCACAAGCTTCAAGGGATCCAAGGTTGCATTAAAATCATTCTAAAAACCACAAAGAACATTCGACACCACTATAACAATAGACATTTTCGCGAGAAGATTGTAGTGGAGAAGATTCGTGCTAGGGTTTGAAAAATCGTTGAGAGAGAAAGTGAACAGTGGGAGTGTAGCGGGAGAGTTTTTTTATTTGTTTAAACTATTAAATTAAACTACTAGAATATTTAATTATTAATAATATATATTATAAATTATAAGTAAAACGATATAGAGTGAAGCTTCACTTCTATTTATAACGTTAATATAAGTGAAGCTTACTTTACTTTATTAATAATATAAATACTGAGTGTAACTAACTTCACTTATATTTACATTGTAAACGAAATTGAAGCAAGCGCACTTTAGTGAATGGAAGTGAAGCAAACTTCACTCTTATGCGCTTCCTCAGGTTGAACTCGGAAGGAAGCGGTGATATTTTTGGATATCGGATATATATATATTTAACCTAAATGAGATTTAATAATATAATACTCATGTTAGATTTTGATTGATCCGGAATAGAGGAACAGAGAATTCGGTAGCAGAAGAACCGGACTGATTTTATTAATTTGTTTTCAAAATAATCTAATTTATTGTTTAAAATTATTATTCTTATTTATTTTAAATTTGAAACATTTTTTTATTAATATTATGACTTATTATTACTTAATTATTTATATTTTATATGTATATTATATATTTAAATTATTATTTTATGTAATATGATATAATATATACTCATTTTTAAAACCGAATTTATAATGTCCAAAATTCAGTAGTTTTATATTATAAAATTTTTAACAAGCTTATTACATGGATTGAAAATAAATATTAACTCGAAAATGAGATTGTATCATCCAAAATCCAAATTAATTAAAAAAAACTATATTTTAAAGTTCCAAAAAATAATAAATAAAATAAGTAACAAATGAATAAGTGTATTGAATTAATCACTTAACATTTTTTTTTTTTTTTTTTTTAGGAAATGCAAAAAGGTATACAAATGATAAAGAAAAGAAAACAAAAATATTGAAGAACCTAAAAAAATAAAAATAATAGAAAAAATAAAATATATAGTATAATGATAAGTAATAAAAAAATAATAATAATATAAGAAATGATAGAGAATCACGTTGGGGCATCGACTCCACAACGACCCCACCTAGAATCTATGTGGAAAAAATAAGTCAAAGTGAAAAAAAAAAATTTATCAGGTAAAAAGTTAAAGAACGAAAATTAGAGAGAGAAAATCATGTTTGAGATAAAATTGTCTCAAATATATATTCGGGACAGAATGCTCCCAAACATAGTCATGTTTGTGACCGAACGCTCCCAAACATGGAAATATTTGGGATAGAACGCTTCCGAACATGATCATGTTTGAGACAAAATGGTTTCGAATATAATTTTTTCTCTCTAACTTTTTACATGATAATTTTTTTCTACCGGAAATTATTTTTTCCACATGCCTGCCAATTGGGGTCGCTAGGAGTCGCTGCCTTAGCGTCCCTAAGTGTTGCATAATAATAATAATAATAATAATAATAATAATAATAATAATAATAATAATAATAATAATAATGGTGATGTTATTGTTTGATATAACAAAATAAATAAAATTTATTTTTTATATAGTAACTTTTGTATGTTTTGATTTTTACAGATAAAGCAAACAAAAGAAACCCGAGACCATCCAAGCATTGGAGGTCAAAATCTGCAACCAAACAAGTCCGAATTTTGGAAAGATGTGGCTGCCAATTTTTGAGTCACCGTTCATCGATTTTTGAGTCAGTTATCCATGTATAGTTAATTAATTAACTTTTCCCTTTTCAAATAGTTTAGTAACTAAAAGACTTGGACACTTAAACTTCAATTGGACTTCACGGACTTTTTAGGGTACCAGAAAGGTAATATCCATCCCAAAGAACCAAAAGAGTTCCAGCTACAAGCCTGCATAAACAAACCAAGTCATTCTTCACGAAACGGATCTAGTTCGCGTCCAAAGATGGAAGAAGTTCCAATCGCAGCAGTTTGGGACATGCTCGGTTCAACCAACTATAACTTTGGACACGGTCCACCAAACCAGGATTATGACCTACCAAAATGACAATGACTCGGCTAAGGTTCATTTGGAACAAGTCTCAACGTGTCATCCATCGTGTTTATTTTCTATTTTTTAAATTTTAAGAAAATGGTTTGAGGTTCCAACATTATAAAATTAATTTAAAATTTAAGAAATTTAAACCAAACAAGCCCCTATCGGTCATCTCGGTCCTATGTGCGATTTTCTTCAGTCCTAAGCCAAAACCCTTAATCTTGGGTCGAGGTCCCTCAGTCGGGTGTGGAAACTCTCGGTCGAAGTGTCGGAGACTCTCGGTCAGGTACGAGAGTCATCGATTCTGGGTGCAAGAGTCATCGGCCAGGGTGCGAGAGTTCTTAGTCGGATGCAGGAGTCCTTGGTAGGATTTGGGAATCCTATGTTGGGCACAAAATTACTCGGTCGGGGCTCAAGAAATTATTTGGTCATGGGTTAGCTCTAGGCTAACTTTCATCGATCTTGGGTGAGAGGTGCTCTCGGACTTGGGTTAGCCTTGGGCTAACTTTCCTCGGTCTTGGGTGAGAGGTGATCTTGATCTTGAGTTAGCCTTGGACTATCATTCCTCGATCATCAAGAACATCAAACTTCATGTTTGATGTTTTTGATAGGGCCCTTGATCCGTTGATTCAAGGGCATGGGAAACTTCATATAGTTCCAATGATCATTGATAGTATCATCCTGATGTTTCATTCGATCGGAATGTCTAATTCAACTCAAACAGTTTGAGGTAAAAACTGGGTTTTTGAATTTTAAGTTTTAATAAAGTATAATGAGCTTGTCAATAGCTTCTATATGTTTCATATGGTTGAATAAAACCAAAACATGAACACTGGCTATTTGTTTTAACCAATTCAAGAAGTGAATTTTATTAGTTTTTGATCAAATATGATCGAGATGGCTTGGAATTGGTTTAAATATGTTCCCAATATTCTTAAAAACGTGTTGGGAAACTTTCTAGGATGTTGTTATTGAGAAATAACTCAAGAACATGAACCCAATTTTGAAAAGTTTCAAAATCAAATTTGGGCATTTCTGATTCAAGTTGATTGATTCGGTTTTGTTTCAACGGAAAGCTTATAAATGATCCTAGGATCGTTCTGCAACCAAGAAATTAGATACTCGAACAACATATGAAACTAGTAAAACTGAAATATAAAAATTTCAATTCAAACTCGTAATTCGAATTATAGTGTGAATGGAAGCTTACATGGAGTTGGAGAACACTCCTTAACTCTTATAGAAGCTTCCTGAATGCCATAATCAAAATCTTACAGTTAACAAAATTTTTAAAATTTCAAAAAAGCTTGAAGAGCTTTAATGGCGGATTTATGTTTGAGAATTATTGACGACATAAGAGTGGATCCCTTGTCTTCGGTTTTTTCTAGAGAAGACTATTTTTTAGCCTCCCAAGGTTGGTTCACTAAGCAACGCTTAGTGGATCGAATTTCAGTCAAAAGTCATTAATGGCGTTTTGTTTATTCTTCATCCAACTTGCCCAATTAAGTCATGATGAGGACTATGATCATAAGAGAAATAATCATCGTGGTAGGGTGATCATTTCAGCTTTCGAATCAGCCATTTTGGTAAACTAAAGACGGAGTACCATCTTTGAAAAATTAAGGATGTGATTTGTTCTTATCACGTTGGTCGTCGCAAGGAAGAAGACAAAATTAACAAAACGACATTGTTTCGGGCGAAAAATCAAACGCGGGACGCTCCGTCCGCGTTTCGTCCGTGTTTCATTGGCGTTTGGGCGTTCTGTTGCATTTGGACTAACGGGCTGAGGCGCTCATTAGTCGATCCTCTACTTTGCGAACGCGCGTCTCTTCTATTGCAGCGGGCAACACAACTGACTATTGGGCGTTGGATGACAATTCAGCTCTCATCTGATGGTTGTGAGGTCTGTTGCACTAATTTCTTCGGATTTCAGCTGCAACATATTCCGGCCCTTTTCCTACCTTGGAGCTTGTTTAAAATTTATTTATTTTTCAATCTATTATTACTCATTTTTCAACCTACAAAATATACAAAATATTTTAAATAAATATGACATTTATTTTGTCCATTTATTTTATTTTGTATATTTTTGGGGTTTAATAAATAATTTATTTGGGATAAAATGGATACAACATTTATCTTAAATTATTTATTTTAAATCGTTTTGGGTTTTCCTTCGCCATATATGTTTTATTTTCTTTTTTTTACTCTCGGTATATCTAGTAGAAACGATACATCTTTGCTCTTTCCATAGCAATCAAGACTAGAGTCTAATTGAGCAACAAATAGTGATTTCAATATCTCAACCTCCTTGAGTCATTTTTGGGTTTCCGGGATGTATCTAATAGAATCGATACATTCTGCTTTTGTCGTAGAATTCAAGACTAGAGTCTAAGTGAGCAATGAATGGTGATTTCAATACCATAACCAACACGGAAATATTTGTCTTCTTTTTGTAGAGATTTTTAGGGTTTATTTCGTTTCTCTTTTTGTCATTTTTGTTTTCTTTTTGGTTTTTTTTCTTCCCAAAGCGTCGAGTTTTAAACCTCTCTTTTCTCTTAAATAGGATTGATGAGGAGTTCTTTCTTAATTTGTGGATCTCATCCTTGCTTTTAATGATGGTTTATTCCGAGTTTTTTTCGCAAAACCTTCTTTGGAGGGTTACTCTTTCGGATAATCGTTCATAATGAAAAAGAGCTTATGACTGATATCCTTTCTATCAGAGTCATTATGAAATCCTCAAATTTTTCTTTGATATTATCACTTTTGGCAGGAAGTGATGTTCTTTACTTTTTATCCTACTTGTTTCTTAAAATCTACCGCATTTGTTTCGTAGTAGGGATCAAGGCTTTCCTCTTATCTAAAAGATTTTCTTTTACTTTTTCGTAGAAAGGATTGGAATTTTTATTTATTTAAGATTGGGTCTACTAAAATGTAGGTTGCCTGTGTATCTTCTCTCTTACTTTTATTTTTAAACTAAGATATATCAAGTCTATTGTATTTCAAACAAGAGTCATTTGGTCAATGACGCAAGTTTTACAAAACTTGGGGTTATATTCTGTTGAAATAAGCTTCTTTCAAAGTTGAGCTCAAAACCGTTTTGTGCATAGCTTGATATTATATAAAATATCTTTTAAGCACATCGAGATTGCTCAGGTCAATGAATTGTTTGCTTTTTATGGTAGATAGACGAATTGTTCATTTGGAGAGTATTTCTTGATTAAGAAAGGTTCTTCCTATTGGGGACGAAACTTGCCCCTAGGGTATATGAGTTTCCGAGTTCGTTTGAGAATCAAATCACCTTTTTGAGATTTCTAAGTTTCACCTTTATGTTGAAAGTGTTTGACATTCGTTTTTGGTAGGCTTAGGTTTTACAAAAAGCATTTAACCTCTTGTGCTCCATCAATGTTAGTTGGTCATATCGAGATTGTGGCTATTCTTCTTTGATAGCATGGCCTTCTAAGAGTATTTTTAGAGTTGGAATCTCGATTTCAATTGATTGTACGGCGTCCATACCATAAACTAATGAGTAAGAGGTTTCGTTTGTCGAACTTTAAGTTATTGTACGACGTCCATGCCATAAACTAATGAGTAGGGGTTTTGTTTGTCATAGTTTTTCGTGTCAGTCCTTATACGTGTTGGTCAATCTTCTTGATGATTCTAATCACGTTTTTTTTCATTGCTTCGACCGCACCATTGATTTGGGGTTTGTAAGGCGATGACTTATGATGCTTAATTTTGAATTCTTCGAGCAACTACAACACTTTTCCTTAAAATGTCGGCCATTGTCTAAAATTAGGACGTGATGGACTCTATATCCAGCAATGATGCTAGTGCGGATGAATTTTGCAACATGAGATTATTTTAAGACCTTATATGAATAGGGCTGCAAATGAGCCGAGCCGAGCTCAAGCTTGCTAAAGCTCGAGCTCGACTCGATTAAATATTTATTAGCTCGACTCGAACTCGAGCTCGAACGAGCTTATAAATTTGAGCTCGAGTTCGACTCGACTATATTACCTACAAGCTCGGCTCGACTCGAAAGCTTGAACAAAAATTTAATTTTCAAGCTCAAACTTGAGCTCGAACTCGAACTCGATTCGAGCTCGAACTCGAACTCGATTCGAGCTCGAACTCGAACCAAATTTATTTATAAATTAAAATATCAATCTTTCATACATATTAATAAAAATATGATATTTCAAAATTAAAATATGAAACAATCATAACTATTCAAAATTCTAAAACATAATAATCCAAAATATTAAATCACCATTACTAATCAAAATTCTAAAACATAAAATTCAAGTACAAAACAATAAAAATTGTTTGAACATTCAATATATTAATCTTTTTAACTCATGTTCTTCAATCATAGCACACGTACAACTACTTGCATTCAATAATATGAAATGTTTAATCTTAAAAATAATTAATATAAAAAATAAATGTTAAAACAAATAACTAAAATTTAACTTACTTCAAGATGTAGATACCGGCAACAAAATTTCTTGATATGTCTTCTCTTTCTGAAAAAGTGAAAAATTAATTAAATAAGTGATAAAATTCAGTATATAACATAAGAATTTAATTATAAAAACTTACTTTAGTCTTCTTTTTCATTCCATTTATATGTCGAAGCCAATCACCTCCACAAAGTAGAGTTTGCACTGTATTCGTAGATAGTGATGAACGGTAAGAATTAATGACTCTTGTTCCAGCACTAAATTTTGCTTCTGAAGCCACTGAAGTCACTGGAATTGCTAAAATGTCAGCTGCTATCATAGATAATATTGGATATTGCATTCTATTCATCCTCCACCATTCTAAACATGAAAAATCTTTAGAAATCTCATTCTTCTTTAGACGACATTTTTCAAGATAATCTGTCAATTCAGATTTCTTACTCTCCGAAGTTTCTACTTTTGCACAATAGTCATCAAAATCATCCCAATTATACATAGAACTTTGATCTCTCTTAATATTTGAGGAATCAAAACTCTTATATTCAGAGGAATAAGACGTTGCGTTACTAATTTCTTCATTAACATACTCTTCATAAAGAGAATAAATTACCTCTTTAACTTTTAAGATATGCTTAGATGCATCTAATTCAGAATAAAGCTTAGGAAAACAAAATTCAACTTCAAGCATTTTCTTGGTTGGATCGAACACGGCAGCTATTGCCATCAATAGATTACACTCACCCCAATACTTATCAAATTTATTTTTCATTTTACTAGCCAGCTCCTTCAGAAATAAATCGTCATGTTGTGCATATGTATCCAATGCTGACTTTATTTTTTGAACTTCTTGTAGAAATAAATTTGAAGTAGGATACTCACTACCTGAAATAATGTGAGTGGCCGTCCAAAAAGCCTCTAACAATGAGCAAATCTTTTGAGCTTTATTCCATTCTTCATCATGAGGGCAACAACTATAAAATGGATCACGTTCTTTAAACATCTTAAACACTTCTTTGAACTTTAGTGCACAACTTAACATCTCAAAAGTCGAGTTCCACCTGGTTTTGCAATCACGAATCAATTTTTTGTCCTTCAACTGTAATTGTTGTACATAGTCTGCAAATTGCACACGTCTTGCCTCAGAACGATTTACATATTCTACACTTTCCCTTATATTACTTATAATATCTTCAATCTCCCTCAATCCATCTTGAACACACAAATTTAAGACATGTGCACAACAACGAACATGGAATAAATTTCCTCTGCATGCTAATTTTCTACACCTTTGAATGGTATCTTTCATATATCGAATAGCCGAATCATTGCTGGAAGCATTATCAATCGTAATAGTGAAAACCTTGTTTTCTATACCCCACTCTTTCATACACTTGAAAATGGCATCGGAAATTTGAAGACCTCCCCTTGGTGGTGGAATGTTAATAAAACTTAAAACTCTCTTCTATAAATTCCAACAAGAATCAATCCAATGTCCAGTGACTACCATGTACTCAATTTTTTGATTCTTTGACTTCCAACAATCTGTTGTCAAACTTACTTTATTTACACACTCAAGACTTTTCTTCAATCTTTTTTTCCCCATCTCATAAATTTTCATGCAATCTTCTCTACAAGTCATTCGACTAATCTTTTTCCATTCTGGCATTCCACATTTCATCATCAAATTAAACCCCTCTTCCTCAAGAATGGTGAATGGATGTTCATTCATAATCCAATGAGCAGCTGCTTTTCCTATTTGTTCCATATCAAATTTTCCATAATACAAAGCAGAAATGGATGGTGAAGCTGAATCAGATGGCAAAAAAATCAACTTTGTTTGTTGTTCAGCAACTCGCAAATTAAGTTTTCTCCTCACACAACTTAATCTATGCCTCAAAAGACTTGATGTGGATCCCGATTTACCAATTGTAAAGAGAGCATTACAATGTTTACATTTCGCTTTATGTCCATCAACTGTATCAAAATCATTCCAAACTTCTGAAACTTTTTTTCTTTTCTTTATTTGGAATATCTCTTCCTCCTTTTCTTCAGCCTTTTCTTGTGTTTCTGGACTAGATATTCTAGTTAGTTTCCGTGTTGATCTCAATTTCAACCTCATTAGATTCAGTTACGACACTATTTATGGTAAGTAAAAGAGACTACTCTTCCATAGACATACCTAATATTAATAAATATGTCAATTTTACCTATAGTATACTTAAAATAAAATTATCAAACATCTAATATAAAAAGAATTAATTGATCTAGATATAAGCTAATTAACAAATAATGTTCAATTTATTAACTCAATATATTTTATATTAGATATTATTATATATATTTGAATTATTTAGGTGCAAGTATAACAAGATTCAAACATTATAAAAAGAATATAACTTATAACAACAATTTATTATTTTTTTTATATTATAATATATATTATTAATCTTATAAATTATTTTTTTCTGTAAACATATTATATATAATATATATATCCTTTTTTTTCTCCCCATTTTATATATAATAAATATATTAACTTTTTTTCTTCTTTAAATATTATATATATTATACTTTTATTATATAAAATATGTTAACATTTTTTTTTATCTTTTTCAATATTATATATAATAAACATTTTTTTATATACAATATATTAACTATTTTTATCCGTAAATAATTATATATTATAATATACTAATTATTATATCCATAATATTTAATATATTATATATAAAAAAATATATATAGTATAATATAAGTATCTTTTACCTCTTTTCAATATAAGTGAAAGAAGGAAAGAAAGGCGATTAGATGAACAAGATTAGGTTAGATAAGAGAAGAAGAGGCGATTAGATGAAGAGTCAGATTAGGTTAGATGAGAAATAAAGAAGAGGCGATTAGATGAAAGTTCGTAGATGTGTTAGAAATTAGGGTTTTAATTATGGATTATGGGCCTTTCATGTGGACTTTGAAGAAAAAGATAGGAAAAAATATATTATTAGAATTTTAATATTAAATAAAAAAATTATATATTATATACTTAGGCTCGAAAAAGCTCGAAAAGTCATCGAGCAAGCATTATATGAGCTCGAGCTCGACTCGAATTTTAAACGAGCCGGCTCGAGTTCGGCTCGAGCTCGGTCAAAGTCAAGCTCAAGCCGAGCTTTGACCGAGCGGCTCACGAGTAGCTTGACTCATTTGCAGCCATATATATGAAGTTGCTTCAACCCATTTGGTGAAGTAGTCGATGACCACGAGTATGAACTTGTGTCCATTTGAAGCATGTGAATAGATTTTCCCGATGACATTAATGTCCTTTATAGAAAATGGTCAGTGGGATGTCATATTGTAAATGAGTGATGTCGGAGTATGATTTAGGTTAATATAGATTTGGCACTAATGACAGCTCCTTACATAGCTCACACATTCTTGTTCAAGGTTTTGCCAATAATATCCTAAGCGAGATATTTTCATTGCTAACGTCATTATGTACATGTATGGGCCACATGTCCCTACGTGTACTTTTATGATCCTTTTTTATTCTAAACCATCTAGTTAGAGCATGTTTTGACCGTCAAAAGGTCGTTAGTTTAGTTTATTGGCAATCCAAGCGTAAATGGTGGAATACTAGCACAACGTCGTCGTTCCTTTGTTCGGAAATGAGACAGATATTCTCCATATTCTATGTATTTTTGGCGAGTATAGTACCAGGGTATGACAAAACTTTCATAAGAAGTTATTATTCCCTTTTCAAAAGCACCTCTTTGCTTTTGTCGGATTTAGAAGGGTTGACTTTAATTATGTCGAGAGTTTGATTAATGGTTGCAAGAGTAGCTAGGGCATCCGCGAAGCAATTTTAGTTCCTTAGAGCATGAACAAATGATACTTGATCGAATTTATTCATAAGTTTTGGTCAGATAGGTGTGATAGAGTTTTAAATTTTCTCCTTTTACTTTCCATGTATCATTACATTGTGATATGACTAAATTAGAGTCACCAATTACTTCTAATTTGGTTTCCCCTTTTTCGTATGCCAATTTGAGATGCGGGAGGCATGCCTTGTATTCAGCCTCGTTAATGGTAATGGGGTACTCGAGTTTTATGTAAATTGGGTATATGTCCCTTTCAGGTCAACTAACAAAATCCTCATTTTGTAACCTTGCTTTCCTAAAGCTACGTCAAACATTAGTTTCCATGTGTCTGACATGACACTCATAATTTCGTCATCGAGGAATTCGAGTTCGTCTTCAAACTCAATGATGATGGTTTGATCAGCTAGGAAGTCTGCAACAACGCTTTCTTTGATAAATTTATTTATTGTATAAGCTATGTCATATTCGGATATCATCATCATCCACTTGTCTAGCCTAAGCAATAAAAGAGTTCGTTGGAATAAGAAATGGATTGGATTTAGTCTTGATACCAACTTGATGAGATGGGCCTACATGTAGTGTCTCAACCTTTTGGTGACTCATGTTAATGTCCAACAGATCATCTAGACTAGAGTGTAATTGAGTTCACATCTAGTCATCTTTTTACTGATATAATAAATAGTCGTTTCGAGTTTATCCTCATTTCTTAAGCCAAAAGGCTTCCCATGGTTGTTTTTGTTACAATAATGTACAAAATGAGAAGGATGATGGGTCTCGGGGCATGAATATGGGAGGGGAATTTAGATCATCCTTTATTTTTTCAAATGATTGTTGATAATTTTCGACCCATGTGAATTTTTGGTCTTTCTATAGAAACTTAAATAGTAGATCACATATTGTAGTAAGTTTGCTGATGAACTGACTGATGTATTGAATTTTCCTAAGAAATCCTCGGGCCTCACTTTCATTTCGAGGTACCGGAATAGCCGTTATTGCTTCTATTTTAGAGGGATTGACTTCAATTTCTCTTTGTTATATTAAGAAGCCCAACATTTTACCAGTTGTGACTCCGAACGTGCATTTTTTCAAATTGAGTTGTAGCTGATATTTTCTAATCCTCTAAAAGAATTTTTCAATCTTTTGGACACGTCCTTGTCGATCCTTGGACTTCACGATCATGTCGTTGATATAGATATTCACTTCTTTGTGGATCATGTCATGAAGGATCATGGTGAATGTCATTTGCTAAGTTGCTTCTACATTCTTAAGAACGAAAGGCATGACACGATAACAAAAAGTACATACTTCTGTTATGAACATGTCTTTTCCTTATCTTGCGGGGCCATCAAAATTTGATTGTATCCTAAAAATCCTTCCATGAATGATAATAGTTCCTGACCGGTAGCATGGTCGACAAGTATGTTGATGGATAGTAATGAGAAGTGATCTTTAGGGCTAGCCTCATTCAGATTCTAATAATCCACACACACATATTTTTCCATCTTTATTCAGAATGGGAACTACATTAGCTATCCAGGTAGGATAATCCACTACCTCGAGAAATCCAGCTTCGAGTTATTTTTGGAATTCTTCCTTTATCTTAGTCACACCATCATCCTTCATCCGTCTGAACTTTAGTTTTATTGACTTTAAAGGGGAATATGATGTTGTGTGATCTTTGGATCAATGCCTAGCATGTCCTTGTATGATCAGGCAAAAATGTCTTTATTGGCTTTTAATAGTTCAACTAGTTCAAGACGTTCTTTTGGGTTTAAACTTTGGATGCTCAATGCGATCTAAGTATTGTTAGACGTGAATAGACAATTAATTGTCTTTTAAACAGAAGAGATAATTTCATCCTCATTTAATAAGAAGTATTTTTTTCGATGTTTAGATTAGAGTAAAAGGAAAGATCATCTTTACATGTTGTACGCTCAAAATTTTCTTCTTTTATCACATTAAGGAGTTTATTACATGTAGGACGAGATAATCTAACAAGACTATAATTCTTAAATTCCTTACAATGTACATTATTTGACATCTCTATATATGAGAGGATGGAGAGTTTTGTTTTCATCGATTAAAGTATCGAAAGATAAGGGGACATCGGTTCCATGTAGACTTGAGGGGATGATTTCCTTAACTTGATTAGTTGTTGTGGGGTTCCGAGCCAAGTTTCAAGGTGTCATGCCAATATTTTATTCTTTTTCTAATCATGCAAACAGATGAATTAGGATTATAAGAACAATCTTAAAAAAGTTGAGACCTAGAAAATATCTTTGTAAATCTAGATTGGCAAAGGGTTCAAGGAAGTCAAAATATAAAGTGTTAATTTCTTCGCGGATGAACTGCCCATGTAAAGATGGAGGAAAGGTATGTGTTGTTTAGATATTTTACTATTATGGATTTCTTCGAATCCTATTAGGATATATCCTAAACCAAAGCGGTCTGAGTCGTAAATGACCGCAAAAATGAAGGTATGTAGGTGGTATTTAGGCATAATCTCATGCTAGAGAAATATCTCATTTTGCACATCATTTTTATGGAGGGGAGGTTAATGTGCTAAAGTTAGGATAATTAAATGAGTCTTTACCTTCTTGGAAGATCAACATGTCTCGAATCTTCTTAATTCAACCATTGAGGTGTCGATGTGAATTGATTCAATGACAGTAGTAGTGTCTGTCTCACTGTTGACCGTAATAACTTTGTTGCTGGCTATGAATCTTAATTTTTATGAAGCATGGAGGCTAGATCCTTAGCTTGATGCAGCCATGGTCTTCCTGAGATAAGATTTTAGGAGGATTGCATGTTGATGACACAAAAGTCGACTTGGTAATCAACATTACACACAAGTCAGATGGTATGACTTTGTCTCTAAATACACATATTTTCTCAAGAGTCCTCCAAGGACACATGTTGAGAGTCAATCTATTGACTATAAGGACCATTAGAATGGTTTCCCCCTCCATTTGAACAGAAGTGTAAAGGGCATTGGCATGATCCATCTCAACTGTTGGAAGATCCTTGTCTTCGAAGCCGATCATGTTGTATTGTAAATTAGAGGAATTAATTCTTACTAGTTCCTCTAGGTAATGTTGGCATGAACATTAGCCTTTTTTAACTTGTTGAGGACATTTTTCCTGTGTTGATAGAGTACATCAGAATTTTCCATATGGAAATGTTAACTTTTGTTCTTTTGAGTTGACTCATGAGAATGTCTGCTAGATTTAGAACTCTAGGCTCATTCTCCTTCCTTTTCCATGAGAGTGGTTTGGAGGTTGTTGGTGCATTATCGGTCGTGGTTTTCATGAAACTCGGTTGAAAATCGGTTCCACCACGAGTTACTGTAAAATCTATTGGGGCATGGACTAAAGCAATCATTTTTACTCGTCTCTTACCCCCCATTTTGAATTCTTACTGGAATGAGCTTTTTTTTTGCTAGGGGTCGTTCATATTGCCTTCTATCTTAGAATCAAGCATTAGATCCAGCAATGCATCAGTGTCGAGTGTCACTTCATCAATTGTGATAACGTTGATTGATGATTTGGCAAATGATTCTTTATTATCTTTTGCTTGGCGATAATATTTTGATCGATCAAGTCCTGAAAGAGATGCTTGAGGGAGCTACAACTATCAGTAAAATGCCCCTTCGTTTGGTGATAATCACACCAAGCACCCTCATATTTTTCCAAGAATGGTTTGTCCGTTCTTAGGTAAGGGTTTAATTAAATTCTTCTCTTGAATAAGTTCCATGACTTGACTCAAAGGCATACTTAAATCAACAAAGACTCTAAGTGGTATTAGCGTCTTTAGAGCTATGGGATTAGTAGGAGTCGGTTTACTTCCCTTTGCTTTTGGAGGCTTGCTAGTGCTCGTCACTGAAGGAGGACGTTCCTACCAGGCAGTTGACACCTAATGCACTTTAGTCTTTTCCTTCTTCTAAAATCGACTCGGAGGATGATAAGATTTACTACTTTTCCTTCATTTCATTTTTCTTCGATGTCGTCATCAAGATTATTGTCCTTCTTTAACAACTTTTTCATGTTCTTAAAGGTCTTGACTACGAATCCTACAAAATACCGATCATTGACGCTTTCAATAATCATGTCAATTTGTTGTTGTTCACATGGGAAGGAATCAATTTCTTCATCTATGGCTTTCCACCTTTCTATGAAAACCGAGAATTTCTCATTTTCCCCTTACTTAATGTTTTTAAGCCTCTTTTCTGGTTGTTCCAAATTAAGGTGTATGCTAAAACGTTCAGCCAATTCTTCGATGGTTTACAAATATGTTATCTTTTGTTGGTGATACCAGTATAAGGTAGTTTCATTGATTTATTGGAGGAATAGGTGGAGAAATGTTTTCTCTCCGAGTCGCAACAGAGTTATTACGGATGTGTACATCTTAAAGAAGACGAATGGGTCGCTTTTGCCAATATACTTGGATATGGCATGTAATTTAATACCTATTGGAATGATAGTTATTTTGGTCTTCATGGCGTCTTTCTAGTCATAATGTTCGTCAATACTTTTTCCCTTAGTCATTTTATCAAACTATGCTTTCTTCCATGCCTACATGGCCCGAACTTGAGTCATTTGATGCTCATATTTAGTGGAGGGTGGTTTATCAGCTACCGAAATGGGTTTTCCGTGTGGTCCCATAAGGTTGAGCTCATCTTCATGAGTCTCATGTTAAGCCTTTATGGTCCATTCAAAATCTTCTTTTGAGTCTTCATAGTAGGAGACTTCTTCTTGAGTTTGAGGGCCAGTAGGATTGGGGTTTACAGGGATAAACAAAATTGGGATAGGTTGGGTAGGAATACGGGAAGAAGAAGACATGTTTTGGGATGTGGATGGAATTTGCTGATTAGCCAAAGAACTTGTGATTAGAGCGAGTTATTTTGTCACATACTAGAGAGTTGCCTTCATTTCTTTGAATTCAATCGTGAAAACTATTTTAGGCATCGTTGTTTCCTCATTCATTTCGTGGAAGATAAAGCGTCCGGTTTTTAAATCTCTTTTCCTCGGGGTCGTAACAATTGTTCACAGTTGTAGACTAAGGTTGAAAAATGAGAGATGAGGTTTTGCATTTGTAGTGTAAGTACAATGCAATGCATATGTATATAAATGAATCCTAGAGAATGAACATCTCTTTTTTATACTGAGTTTGAAAAGATACGAGTTATTATACAAATTACTCGCTTAGTTTATTACACACATGTGTGTCTCTTGTTTTTATTTACAAAGAGATTTGGATAGAATAAGTGACAACAAAGGCTATACGTTTTAAGTACTACTATAGCTTGTTACTACACTTGACTTCTACTCTTCTTCATTTTTCCTCACCCACTTATACTCTTCGATGATATCCGTCAGGTAATTTCTTCGTTCCTTTGGGACTCTCATCTTTTAGGCATTATGCTATTTCTCTATATAGTCAATGTCATCCTTGTGGTTAATTGGTCTATCTATGGTGATGGAATTTCTCGTATATGGAAGCATGTTGTCACGACCAAATTTCTTGAAAAGATCATGGGTGTAGTAAGAAGTGAAAAGATCATGAGTGTAATAATTGGTTTGTCGTCCATCATGTAGGCCATCTTCTTAATAGGATACCATGAAAGCAGTTCTTTAAAGACATCATTGTTTTATATGGGAGACTCTAGTATGGTTTTCATCATCCTTCGATATTGGAGAGTATGGCTCATGGAATCACCAGGGACTATTGGTGGGAGGCGTTCGAGTTTATCGAGAAGTCAGATATAGAGTATTATAGGGGAGCCTATTTTGATTAAGAAGGAGGTTAAATATGATTTATTTAATCCCATTAGTATTACTGTTAAGACGATGATGGAGATAGCGAGTCAGTTGGAGCGGGCTTAGGAAAGCTATGAAGAATTTTAAAAGGGGGATATCTTTACTCTAATATTTTGTGTATTTATGTTCATATATAAATATATAATTTACCTTTAAATCTCTTCTCTTATAACTTAGTTTTAACATCATCAAAAAGGGGAAATTGTTAGATTAAGTTAAAGAAAGAAAAAGGGAGAATTAAGATTAAAAAGGGAAATCATTAATTAAGTTGAATTAAGAAAAACGATTTAATTGATTAAAATGAACTTAGGATGATAAAAAATAAATACGACATAATTTTGATGATGTGTTGATAATTGAATAAAACTAAGTTCTACAAATGTTTAATGTGTAGGTAGAGCTGATAAGGCGCTAGCTGCAGAGTTGACATCAATAGTGCTGAAGAAGCACGGGAAGTAGTGTTGAAGCAGCGCTAGCAGCAGCCTTGCTTCAAAAAGAGAGTTGAAAAGGCACTAAAAGTAGAGTTGACGTCAGCAGTGTTGAAGAAGCGCGGGCAGCAGTACTGAAGCAGCGCTGGTAGCAACCTTGTCAACAGTAGCCTGAAGAAGCGCTAGCAACAGCCTCGTCAGTAGAGTTGAAAAGGCGCTAGCAGAAGCCTTGTCAATAGCAACCTGAATAAGTGCTAGCAGCAACCACGTTAGCTGAGTTGAAAAGGCACTAGCAGCAGCCTTATCAACAGTATTTTGAAGAAGCGCCTTGCTTCAGCAGCAGTCTGAAGAAGCGCTAGCATCAGCTTTGCTTCAGCAGCCGACTGCCACATCATCTTAATACGCAAAAATATACAACTGCCACGTACACGTTTATTCCACTAGCTCCCACAGTACTATCTAGTACACCACGTTCTAACAAATATTCTGCGTATTACCATCCCGTATGTCATGATCCAACATATATTATTCTTGCGTACTATCCCGTACATCTGACGTACAACCATTAGAAAGCTGACACGTATCTACAAATTAGATTCGTTCATTTCTACGCTTCAAATATAAAAAAGGAAACAAAGTACAACGACGAAACTCTCTTGGCAATTTTGAATCGCTTGGTCGTGAATTCTGCATTTTTACTCTCTCTAGTTTATTCTGAGAATCACTACGTTAAGTTTAGAGATAATTTACTGTACTACCTGAGAGTATTTTCAGTATTGTAAGTTTAACAGAACATTGTCTATTCAATAGAGTGTGATAGTTAGAAGTTTAAAATGGATAGTTGTTAAGTCTTATGTTCTAACTAGGTTTGTGTAGAGGCTATACAAATCAAAGTCTTGTAGTGGAATCCTTCTAGAAACAAAAGAATGGGCGACGTAGAAGTTTTATCTCCAAACATTCATACAATCTTGTGTTATTTCCTTACTGCATCTTACAGTCGTAGATCTTCCACTTCAAATCTCGCAAGCATTTTCCGCACTTGAATTCGTTCAAGAGCTTGTTACGATTTTTTGAATAATAGAAATAGATTTTAAGTCCTTAACATGATTAAAACCGCATTGAAAGTCAAAAATAGTACAACAATATTCAACCCTCCTTTCTATTGTTGTCGTCAATCCTAATAGAGTTTATCGAGAAGTTAGAAGTAGAGTATTATAGGGGAGCCTATTTTGATCAAGGAGGAGGTTAAATATGATTCATTTAATCCCATTAGTATTTCTTCTAGGATGAGACCCGATGGATCTTTTTTTCCTCTACGCATATGGTAGGCTACCTCTAAAATTTTGGAGGATGGTTTATCATCCGCTGAAGCTAGGAAAAAATGAGCCAGTAATATTGTGACTGTCATCATTGATGAGCCCATGGTTAGAGGAACTTCTCCCTTTCTAACTTTCATTTTTGTCCATTTTTGGATATCGATAGTAGCCTTCTTCATGATAGTTTCGGATGTTGTTTTAGTGTATCTATATTCATGTTGTAGTAGCTTTCTTAATGACATCGATTCTAAAAAAAGTTTGAGGTGTAGAATATTTTTGTTTCAATCATTAAGATTTCCTTGAATTCCTCCATGTTTGGGCATATTTAATTGATTGTCTCCCATAAAAAAAGTTCTGAAGATAGGGCTCCATCTCCTTTTCATTTGCATCATGAAAGTGTTAGTTATCTTGAATTTGATAAACTTTGTGAATGGAGTCAGTCCATAGATACTATGATTCTAGTCATTTCGTGGAAGTTGTCGATCTAAGGGACTAGAGCGATATCACTTAGAATGGACATGGCCTGAGATTGAATGTTCAAAATAATTTACAAAAATATTTTTGTTTTGAAAAGGAAACATACTCAAGATGTTAATTTTAGTATATATGCATACACATAATACCTATATAGTAGTCACGTAAGGGTTTGAGTGACGAGGTGTAGTTGTTTAGGCACGTCAAACAACCAGTTTGGACAGAGTATCTAGGATTTTTGTGCTAAGGATTAGAAAGTATCACTCACCGATAGTGGAGGGAGGGTGGGGGTTAACACCTCCATAAATTGGGGAGTATCAATTCAATCGGGAATTTTTCCCCATCACTACAATGCCTACGTCCTATTGGACGGCTCATTGCCAAAGAGAATGGTTGATCCCATGCATTCTAGGTTCAACTCTCGCAACATCACTCGATATGTAACAATTTGTCATTACTCATCGACAATCTTTGCACATAAATTTGTATAACTACCAAGTCCTATCGCGTACTTCTGAATGTAATTTAGGGTTATGTACCTTTTATAGGCCAAGACATTTATTAAGATAAAAGTTTATGCATCTGCCAAGTGATATACATTTTAAGATGTGTCTATTAAGTTGAAAGCGTAATAATTTTTTTGTTTTTAAAAGCTAAGTTTATGTTTTTAAGTAAAAAAAATTAATCACCAGTAGAGTCTCTAGAAAGTTGTAACTTCTGGAAAATCCTTATTTCAAAAAATCTCGAGGTTCGAGAAATTTCAACACCAGTTTGCGTGTCGAACATCTTTTTAATAAAACATTATTCAAAAAGATTTATAGAAATGTGTATAGACATTTTTTAAATTAATTACAACAATAATTAATTTTTTTTATCAAATTTGGATAATCTTTTAGATTAAAAATAATCAACTTATAATTTGATTAAAGAAATCTACGTTTTAAATTAATTTAAAAGATTATCACTTTGATAAAAGAGTCGCCAATTTATTTTTAATAAAATTATACGTTTACAAACGTATATTTGATTAGAGATTCTTTTAGGTTCAATGTTTGGTGATACACGAGAAAGGACTTTTGCACTATATAATTTGTACTTGTTAAAGAACGGTCTGTATTTTATATAGTCTTAGCTTTTGAAAAATTGATTTTATTGTTTTATTTAACTAATTATTCTTCAGGTCCTTGACATGCACAGGTTTTTTCTTGCATTTAAAATTATAGAATAATATTTAACTGTTGGTACTTGAGGTTGATGTCGACGATTGATGATGAAAGTACCTAAAAAATATTAGTTGAATGCATTAGGATCTAAAATAATCTCAAACTGGCTCTTATAAAAAAAATTAGCAAAATATTTTGAAATCATTTTTTGTTTTTCATATTTTTAGAAAATAGTTTGGGGTTCCAAAATTAAAAAAAAAATGAAATTATAATATTTAAACCAAACAGGCCCTAGGACTGGACCTCTTAGTCTAGGTGCGATGTTCCTTGATCATGGGTTGAGGTCTCTCGGTCGAGGTGTGGGAGCTCTTGGTCGGGATGTAGGAAGCTCTAGGTTAGATGCGAGAGACTTTTAATCCTAGGTGCGGGAGGCTCTTGGTCGGATGTGGAAGGCTCTCGGTGGGTGTGTGAGGCTCTCTATCCTGGGTGTGGGAGGCTCTTAGTTGGATGTGGGTGGCTCTCGATTGGATGTGGGAGGCTCTTAGTCGGGTGCGAGAGGCTCTCGATCCTGGGTGCGAGATGCTCTCGGTTGAATGTAAGATTCCTCAGTTTGGGTATGAAGAGCTCTTAGTTTTAGGCTAGGAATCCTTGGTTGGGTGCGAGATTCTTCAATTGAGATTTGAGGAGCTCGTGGTCCTAGGCTAGTCTAGAGCTAAATTTTCTTAGTCGGGTGTAGGAGAGGGTTCGATTTTCTCGGTCCTAAATCGAACCCTAGTTGAGCCCTCAGTCGGATGTCAAGAACATCAAATTTGAGGTTTGATGTTTTCGACTGGGTTCTTAATTCTTTGATCCAAGGGCATGAGAAACTTCATCTAGTCTTAGGGATCATTTATAACATCATCCCGATGTATCATTCGATCGGGATGATGTTCCACTCAACTCAAACACTTTTGATACAAAAAACGTGTTTTTAAGTTGTAATGTGTAATGAGGCATAATGAGTTAGTCAATAACTTCTTTATGCTTCATATGGTTGAATGAAACCAAAACATGAACAATGGTTGTTCGTTTTAACCAATTCAATAATTGAAATTTATTTTTATAAAAAAATTAATTTTTGATCAAACAACATTATCGGGATGGATTGAAATTGGCTTGAATATATTCTTAACATCCTTAGAAACATGTTAAGAAGGTTTATGGGTTGTTGTTCTTGAGAAATAGCTCAAGAACAAAAACCTGATTTTGAAAATTTTCAAAAATCAAATTTGAATATTTATGATTTAGGTAGATTGGTTTTGTTTTGCTTCGATAGAAATCATATAAATTATTCTAGGATTATTTTTCAATCAAGAAATTATATAAGCAAACAGTATATAAAGCTAGTCGAACTAAAATATAAAAATTTCAATTGAAACTTGCAATTTGAATTATAGTATGATTGGAAGCTTATTGTGAGTTGGAGAACACTCATGAACTCTTTTAGAAGCTTCTTAAATACTTGGATCCAAGCTTTATAGGCTTACACAAAATTTTCAAAAATTCAGAAAAGCCTGGAGATTTTTAGTGGCGGATTTTTGTTCTAATTGATTGAGGGCTCAAGGGTGGATCTATTGCCTTCATTTTGCCTAAAGAAGTCTATTTATAGTCTCTTAATGTCGGTTAATCAACTAAGTGGGTTGATTTAGTCAAAAGATCATCAATACTTTTTTGTTTGATCTTTGGTTAATTGTCCGTGTAGGCAATGATGTTGCCTCAGGGTGTAGGGGAATTATCACTAGAGTAGGGTGATCGTTTCACCTTTTAAACGAAGTCAAATGGTGGAGAAACAACAAAGTTCCATCTTTGAAAAATCAAAGATATAATATATTCCTATCTTGTTAGTTGTGACAAGGAAGAAGACAAACCAAGTGAAACAACGTCGTTTGAGGCTAAAGTGAGGACGTCTGGGCGTTTTGTCTGCGTCCCATCTACGCTTGGGTGTTCCGTTGCGTCCGAGTTAACGACGTGGAGGTGTCCGTCTGCTGATCCATTGTTGCGTGGAAGTGTCCCGATTTTGCTATAGTGGACTACACGACTGAATGTTAGGCGTTGGATGATAATCCAACGCTCATTTGATGGTTGTGAGGTTTGTTGCACTGATTACTTCCATAGTAGATTCCAGCATTGGAGTTTGTTTGTAATTGATTTTTTTAATCCTTTTTTGCTTCATTTTTAACTTACAAAATATTTTTAATAAATATGAAATTTTTTTGCGCATTTATTTTATTTATTTTATATTTTTTGGGTTTAATAAATAATTTATTTGGGAGAAAATGGATACAACATTTATTCTATATTATTTATTTTAATTCCCCTTGACTTTTTAAAATTAATTTGAGATGAAATGAGTACAACATTTATGTCAAATAATTTTTTTTTTTTTTTATTACTTTAATTAATTGGGACTTAATTATTACAATAATTAATTCAATTAATCTTTTAATCGTGTTTTTGTCTTTATTTAATTATTTTGATTTTATTTATTTAAAATAATTATCTTAAAATTTATAAATTGGGTAGATAAAATTTTAGTACTTACCGTTTTTTATTTCAATTTTGTAATAACACATCTCAATGTTTCTTTTGTTCATTTGTTAGTTTAATTAAGTAATTTTTGAGTAATTGATTGTCTTCCATGGCTTCTTTAATTAGTGTGTTTCTTATTTGAAGTTTTTGTCAGAAATTCAATTAGAGTTCGACCGTTTTCTTGAGCTCTGTCTGAATGACAACGATCTTAACAGAACATAAACATTCTCCTAATTGATTAGAAAGCATTTATAATTGATAAACTTTCAGATCGTGTGAATCTAAAATTTCTTTGTAAAAATTTTGAGTGATCGGGTTTAACATTTTATTTATTATAATTGAAGAAGAAACGAGAAAAAATAAATATTAAAGAAATAGAAAGAATAATGTTGAAAGAATGAGAGAATAATGTTAAAGATAATAATGAGTAAAGAGAAATAATATTTTGGTATTAAAAAATGTGAAGATAAATAATTTTTAGATATATATATATATATATATATATATATATATATATATATATATATTATAATGATTAAGAAGGTGAAAAGTCATCAAAAGTCACCTGTTAAAAAAAAATAATTAATATATATTAATAAAGTCATGTATCGCATTTGAGTTTGAAACTCTTTATCATTGAATTCAATCGGATATCTTTTTACATTTCTCGTCTCTGAACCCAACCCCAATTTAAAATATTAAACCTCAACATAAGAGTCCTCACGGATATTGCGCAAGGGTACTCATTTACATCTATGTACGTGGTAATCTTGTTTTCTCTTTGTCCAAATTTCCTAATCTTAGTCCAAGTATTTTCATCATCTCATGTTTAGGTGAGACAACTCTTAAAAGAGTGGTCTTTTCACTCGTTTTTTCGAGAAAAGGTTAAATTTTGGGAATTTAGTCAAACAAATCGACAAGTTGTTTTCAAAACAACACATAAGTAGAGCTTACCATTTTGGTTCCTCATCTCACGTTTTCCTGAGATTCGAGAGGAGGTAAGTCATAGAGCTCCGATCTATTCAGGTTAAAAACGTTTTGTTTTGTTTTCCGTTCTCCATAAAAAGGAAGGGGTCGATTTTATAAGAGTATAACTTAAAAAAAAATTCTCTATTTCTGAATCAAACTTAATTTCAACTCTAACTCTAGACAAAATTATTTTATTTATAAATAAATAAATAAAATAATTAATTAGGATAACTCAACTGATAATAATTAGTGTCTTAGACCAAATATATTTCAAATTCTATTAAAATCAAGAGTATAGACAGTAAATACTGAACTTCCACTTGAGATCGTGATCAAAGAAACATAAAGGTTTTTACTTTGTAAACTTCATCATTAAAAGATGTATTAATTTCTATTAGCTTCATAAATAATAATAAAAATATTATAATATAGTGCTATTCACAAAGGTTTTCTCTATATAGGGAGAAGGAGAATACGAAACAATTTCTTGCTTAAAATTTTGTATTTTAAAGATTAAGATTAAATTTAAAAGTAAGCAATGATATGGTTTACCAAATTGTCATAAATATCTTGAAGAGTGAGAGGCATAACTTTGAAGGGCCCACAAAAATCACATTTAATAGTGACACATGATCTGAATCTCTAAAGCAAATTTGAAGTGCTCCAAACACAAAAATATAAACATCTTTTTACCAAAACAAATGCCAAACTCACAAGTCATTAATTGCTCTTATTATGTCTCCCATGCTGGCTGTCCCCTTCGATATCTACTACTAAACTTTCACGATCCAGATTTAGAAATTAAATAAGAAATACAAAACCTTCAGATATGTGAACCTCATCAGACTATTAAATTTATATGATAAATTTTCATAAAAATGAGGACGATTGTCTCGGTTCTCCTTCAAGTTGTTGACTATTCAAAGAATATCGGGTTAATAGAAATTTTCTTTCCCTTGGGATAGAGTTATCGTTACACCTATTCATTTTGTTTTCATTTGCCAATGGTTTTTGATAAGTCCAAACAAGAATAATATATTTCACTATCATTTATAACCCATCAGAAAATAATAACAATATTTTAAAAATAATCATACATGCAATAATATTTTATTTATAAAATGCAGGACCATATGCCACAATCTTTCCAACCCTATCTGGTGGGGACGGAGAAGGTAAGAGATCAGAACAGAGAGTTTACTAGGGCTTGATTGGTTTGATGTGATCAGTCATTTGGATTAAAGTTGAATAATTCAACATTTAGTCTACTCATCAACATTCAAACAATTATCTACTCAAATATTATTTATACTATTTATCACATTTTTAAATATTAAAATTACATATAGGCCTGGTTCGTTATGGGTTATTAAAAAAAAACAATTCAAAATTAAATATCACTTCACTTCCATTTTATCATCACATCACTCAAATCATTAACCAAAATACCAAAATACTAAAATACTCTCTATTTTAAATTATTATTTTATATTTTATTTATATATATCAATACCTTTTAAATCTTTTTACCAAAACTAATCATTATCTCCTCAAAATCATCACCCATCATTTAATTTTTCTCTCTCTTGGTTTTTTAAAAAATCCACAACCGAACAACCTCATAGATATAATTAACTTTTAATTCACTATCATGTTTATCCAAATTGAATTTGTCATTTACGATTTTGTGTAATTTGAATAATACTCTCGATTGTTCGTAATTGTTTGTTGTTCATATCTCGAGCTCCGTATTATCTTGGATGGAGATTCTTACTTTGTGTGTTTGTTCTTTCTTATTAGCGAAAGAGATGAAGTAACCGAATTTTAAATTATTCTTTTTCTCAATAAAGTCGTAATGACCTTTATATAGGGTAACTCTCATGATAGATATGAGTTTCCCAAAAATTATATATATATATATATATATATATATATATATATATATATATATATAAAGAATCTGTTAAAAATATTTTTTTTTATATTATAACTCTTGAATAAGAATAATTTTTATTGCCGTTTAAAATATTTAGCAGAGAATTTTTTGACACCGCTTTGATTGATTTGTTTTTATAATTTTATTTAAACACTAATCGATACAATATATATATATATAATGCTTAAAATTGGATTGTCGGGTCGAGACACGTGGTGAATTTGGATTTTAGCGTGAGAGTAAAAGGGTAGACACACGTATGGATCAAACCGACCATGGTTTGAATAAGAAAACAGATAAAAAAAAAATTATATTTCTTCTTTCATTTATATCTCTAATTAATAAATAAAATTTATAATCAACAATAATAATTTAATAAATTTTAAAAATAAAAAATTAATTTAATTATATTAAATAATAAGTGTTCATTAATAGAATTTATATATATATATATATATATATATATATATATATATATATATATATATATATATATATATATATATATATATATATATATATATATATATATATATATATATATATAACTCTACACTATTTTCTAAAATTATATAAAAAAAAATATTATTCAATTTTCATTTATATCTTTAACTAATAAATATGAAACATTAACAAATTTAAGAATTAATCAATTTTAAAAATAAAAAACTAATTTAATTATATTAATTTAGTAAGTGTTATTTTATATAATTTTTTAATAAATAAATATATATATATATATAACAATAATTTTATTTGTATTAATTATTTTTATATTATTATATTATATATATAAACCATTTTTTAAATTATATATAACAATCTATTTAAAACTTAATCGGCTATATATTTAAATAAAAATAAATTATTATTTTTTATTATTTTTCTACCATTTATATTTGACGGGTAACTAATATTTTTTATACTGGAAAAATAGTTAAATATAAATTAATTTTTTTATTTATTTATCTACATTTTATATTTAACACAAAATAATAAATAATATTTTTAAAATTCAAAATATAGTTTTAACTTATTAATAAAAAGGATATAATGTCATTTGTGAAAAATTAAAAAGAAAATCGAAATTTTATTAGTTATCAAATATATATACAATAACATGCATACACAAAATTATAAATAAAACACATCAG